>NW_028162010.1:0-443853 GCF_964263955.1 Coregonus lavaretus
TGTGTTCAACCAGGTGTCCTGAATAAGTGAATCTCTTCCCACACTGATCACAACCAAAAAGCTTCTCTCCTGTGTGTATTCTCTTGTGTCTAGCCAGGTGTCCTAACTGAGTGAATCTCTTCCCACACTGATCACAACCAAAAGGCTTCTCTCCTGTGTGTATTCTCTTGTGTTCAACCAGGTTTCCTGACCGAGTGAATCTCTTCCCACACTGATCACAGCTGTAAGGCTTCTCTCCTGTGTGTATTCTCTTGTGCTTTTTAAGATTTGCTGAAGAGGTGAAACTCTTTCCACAGTCAAAGCAGCAGTGAGGTTTCTTCCCTGTAAGTCTCTGCTGGTGTTTCTTGAGGTGTTCTGATCTGGAGAGACTCTTCTCTGTCTCGACAGCATCAAGATGTCGGTTAGCTTCCCCAGATGATAAGCCCCTTCTACTGAGAGAGCGACGGTTAGGGCTGTCCCCTGTGAAACAAAGACAGACAGTTAGGGTTCCTTCTTCATATCGAAGTTAGTTCAAGGCCCAGCTTTCCAACTCTTGTGATCAAATTTGAGCATTTTGGATGCGTTAAAATCATCAATGTAACCAATGGGGTAGGAGTGCTTCTAATGAGTCTACATTTTAAGAAGGTTAGTGATTGTATTTAATGGTAATTAAGGACATCTAGGGAGTGTCCCATAATAAATGTATGTAAGAGCATAAACCCACTCCGTCCCGGTGTTTTCCTGCAGTCGACCAGCAGCACAGACACCCTCTTCAGACCCAGCAGTAAGTTACCAGGAGAGGCACGACCTGGGGACCCCAAGAGGGGGAGGGGGGAGGAGGGTTGGAGGGAGAGGGAGGAGGGGGGTGGAATAGGAGTTTCCTGTAAATCCCAAAAAGAGGGTAGTGGAGTTCAAGTTAGTACACTAAGGGTAAAACAACACAACAATGGTATGATGAGGTCTTGCATTTAAATGGGGACGGCCACAACGGAGTGGAAACAATGCCCCCTTGCTGTTTAAGACTTAATGGACACCAAATACATTTTTTCCAAACTCTGCTTCTTCATTCCGGTCCGTTGAACAACAGGAAGTTACCAAACCACAGAAGATGAAAAATGTGGTTTTCAACGATGGGTTTATGATATAGCTTGCAACTTGTAAACAATTACCCATTCCTAAAAGTGAGTACTACTTTCACAGCATGTTAAAAATAATACACATTGTCTGTTTGCTTGCTACGCAGATTTGCAGATGTATGTAACACGCACGATATGAACCCGGGGCTCCCACGGGAGAAACCAATATCTTACACTTCAGACCAATAGGACATTCCCTATCGGGAAAAAGGGCAAATTGATTTAGCTTATTTTTATTTTAGACCCCAATTACGTTTCTATGTGAGAATTCCAAGAATATTTTGGGGCATTGCTGGCGATGGAATCAGCCAATAACAAAAGGGATGGAAGTATAGACAGCGTTCCTTGATCTGATCTACAGGCTATTTGATCTGATCTACAGGCTATTTGATCTGATCTACAGGATATGCATCAGACTATTTTGAAATGTTAACCTAATATAATAAATTGCCTTTAGAACGTCTACACTCCCTTTAACCTTTTTCACATTTTGTTACGTTACAAAGTGGGATTGAAATACACCGCTCAAAAAAATTAAGGGAACACTAAAACAACACATCCTAGATCTGAATGAATGAAATAATCTTATTAAATACTTTTTTCTTTACATAGTTGAATGTGCTGACAACAAAATCACACAAAAATTATCAATGGAAATCAAATTTATCAACCCATGGAGGTCTGGATTTGGAGTCACACTCAAAATTAAAGTGGAAAACCACACTACAGGCTGATCCAACTTTGATGTAATGTCCTTAAAACAAGTCAAAATGAGGCTCAGTAGTGTTAGTGGCCTCCACGTGCCTGTATGACCTCCCTACAACGCCTGGGCATGCTCCTGATGAGGTGGCGGATGGTCCCCTGAGGGATCTCCTACCAGACCTGGACTAAAGCATCCGCCAACTCCTGGACAGTCTGTGGTGCAACGTGGCGTTGGTGGATGGAGCGAGACATGATGTCCCAGATGTGCTCAATTGGATTCAGGTCTGGGGAACGGGCGGGCCAGTCCATAGCATCAATGCCTTCCTCTTGCAGGAACTGCCGACACACTCCAGCCACATGAGGTCTAGCATTGTCTTGCATAAGGAGGAACCCAGGGCCAACCACACCAGCATATGGTCTCACAAGGGGTCTGAGGATCTCATCTCGGTACCTAATGGCAGTCAGGCTACCTCTGGCGAGCACATGGAGGGCTGTGCGGCCCCCCAAAGAAATGCCACCCCACAACATGACTGACCCACCTCCAAACCAGTCATGCTGGAGGATGTTGCAGGCAGCAGAACGTTCTCCACGGCATCTCCAGACTCTGTCACGTCTGTCACGTGCTCAGTGTGAACCTGCTTTCATCTTTGAAGAGCACAGGGCGCCAGTGGCGAATTTGCCAATCTTTGTGTTCTCTGGCAAATGCCAAACGGCCTGCACGGTGTTGGGCTGTAAGCACAACCCCCACCTGTGGACGTCGGGCCCTCATACCACCCTCATGGAGTCTGTTTCTGACCGTTTGCGCAGACACATGCACATTTGTGGCCTGCTGGAGGTCATTTTGCAGGGCTCTGGCAGTGCTCCTCCTGCTCCTCCTTGCACAAAGGCGGAGGTAGCGGTCCTGCTGCTGGGTTGTTGCCCTCCTACGGCCTCCTCCACGTCTCCTGATGTACTGGCCTGTCTCCTGGTAGCGCCTCCATGCTCTGGACACTACGCTGACAGACACAGCAAACCGTCTTGCCACAGCTCGCATTGATGTGCCATCCTGGATGAGCTGCACTACCTGAGCCACTTGTGTGGGTTGTAGACTCCGTCTCATGCTACCACTAGAGTGAAAGCACCGCCAGCATTCAAAAGTGACCAAAACATCAGCCAGGAAGCATAGGAACTGAGAAGTGGTCTGTGGTCACCACCTGCAGAACCACTCCTTTATTGGGGGTGTCTTGCTAATTGCCTATAATTTCCACCTTTTGTCTATTCCATTTGCACAACAGCATGTGAAATTTATTGTCAATCAGTGTTGCTTCCTAAGTGGACAGTTTGATTTCACAGAAGTGTGATTGACTTGGAGTTACATTGTGTTGTTTAAGTGTTCCCTTTATTTTTTTGAACAGTGTATATTCAATTATACTTTTTTGTAATTGATGTGCTAATTTCAAATTGTCAATGTGGCTTTGATTGGATAGTTGATGTTACGTTGGAAAGCTTTATGTTTGACAGTTTGCGATAGAACACATTTAAAAAAGGGTGGGTGTCATGTTTTGGCAGACAAATGTACTAAAATGTAATAACATACAGTACCAGTCAAAAGTTTGGACACCTACTCATTCAAGTTTATTTTTTATTTTTTACATTGTAGAATAATAATCATGTTGTAACCAACAAAGTGTTAAACAAATCCAAATATATTCCAGGTGACTACCTCATGAAGCTGGTTGAGAGAATGCCAAGAGTGTGCAAAGCTTTCATCAAGGCAAAGGGTGGCTATTGAAGATTCTCAAATATAACATGTTTTTGATTTATTCAACACTTTTTTGGTTACTACACGATTCCATCGGTGTTATTTCATAGCTATGATGTCTTCAATACTATTCTACAATGTAAAAAATTGTAAAAATAAAGAAAAACTCTTGAATGAGTAGGTGTGTCCAAACTTTTGACTGGTACTGTATATATTTCTTTCCACTTTCAAATGTTACAACAAAGACGTTTGGAGGTACGGGCTGCAGTCCGAATTCTTCATGTTGCAGGCGGTCAGACAGAAAACGTTGTGATAAATATACTTGCCCCACAGATTATTTGGAAACGGTGTCTTTCTGCTGTGTATGCGTTAGCCTAGCTATTGTACTAAAAGCACCTCTGTCATATTATTCACACACTAGCCTACCAGGCTACCTATGAATGGGCGAATAAATCACGTGGCAGTTATCTTTCCAAGGAAATTAACTTCAATATGATTAGGCTATAGTTTACTACAGTGTCTGTTAAAAGAAATAATTTGGGGGCGCTCAACCAACGTGAGTCGAGGTAAAATCCCAAAATCGTATCATAAAGCAAAAGGCGCAACATGGAGGACGAGCGTTTAGTCTCCTCTCCTCTCCTAGTTCAGCAGCCATACCTCTCCTCTCCTAGTTCAGCAGCCATACCTCTCCTCTCCTAGTTCAGCAGCCATACCTCTCCTCTCCTGTCCTAGTTCGGCAGCCATACCTCTCCTCTCCTGTCCTAGTTCAGAAGCCATACCTCTCCTAGTTCAGCAGCCATACCTCTCCTCTCCTAGTACGGCAGCCATACCTCTCCACTCCTAGTTCAGCAGCCATACCTCTCCTCTCCTAGTTCAGCAGCCATACCTCTCCTCTCCTAGTTCAGCAGCCATACCTCTCCTCTCCTAGTTCAGCAGCCATACCTCTCCTCTCCTAGTTCAGCAGCCATACCTCTCCTCTCCTAGTTCAGTAGCCATACCTCTCCTCTCCTAGTTCAGTAGCCATACCTCTCCTAGTTCAGAAGCCATACCTCTCCTGTCCTAGTTCAGCAGCCATACCTCTCCTCTCCTAGTTCAGAAGCCATACCTCTCCTCTCCCAGTTCAGAAGCCATACCTCTCCTCTCATTTTACATTTTAGTCATTTAGCAGATGCTCCAGAGCGATTTACAGTTAGTGAGTGCATACTTTTTATTTTTTTCATACTGGCCCCCCGTGGGAATCAAACCCACAACCCTGGCGTTGCAAACGCCATGCTCTACGAACTGAGCTACACGGGCTCTCCTCTCCTAGTTGGGCGTCCCAGATCAGGTGAGCGTTTGGTCTCAATTAAATAGAGTAGTCTATATATGAATGGATGGAGAAGAACGGCAGTTATCTTCCCAAGGAAATTAACTTCCTAAATATTATTAGGCTATACAGTTCCTATGGAAAGTCTACACCCACTATAACTTTTTTTCACATTTTGTTGCTTTAAAAAGTGGGATTGAAATAGATTTGATTATAATTTTCGTAATTCATCTACACAAAATAATGTGACTATTCCCAACCATGATCACCGGCAACCATGTACATGTGACTATTCCCAACCATGATCACCGGCAACCATGTACATGTGACTATTCCCAACCATGATCACCGGCAACCATGTACATGTGACTATTCCCAACCATGATCACCGGCAACCATGTACATGTGACTATTCCCAACCATGATCACCGGCAACCATGTACATGTGACTATTCCCAACCATGATCACCGGCAACCATGTACATGTGACTATTCCCAACCATGATCACCGGCAACCATGTACATGTGACTATTCCCAACCATGATCACCGGCAACCATGTACATGTGACTATTCCCAACCATGATCACCGGCAACCATGTACATGTGACTATTCCCAACCATGATCACCGGCAACCATGTACATGTGACTATTCCCAACCATGATCACCGGCAACCATGTACATGTGACTATTCCCAACCATGATCACCGGCAACCATGTACATGTGACTATTCCCAACCATGATCACCGGCAACCATGTACATGTGACTATTCCCAACCATGATCACCGGCAACCATGTACATGTGACTATTCCCAACCATGATCACCGGCAACCATGTACATGTGACTATTCCCAACCATGATCACCGGCAACCATGTACATGTGACTATTCCCAACCATGATCACCGGCAACCATGTACATGTGACTATTCCCAACCATGATCACCGGCAACCATGTACATGTGACTATTCCCAACCATGATCACCGGCAACCATGTACATGTGACTATTCCCAACCATGATCACCGGCAACCATGTACATGTGACTATTCCCAACCATGATCACCGGCAACCATGTACATGTGACTATTCCCAACCATGATCACCGGCAACCATGTACATGTGACTATTCCCAACCATGATCACCGGCAACCATGTACATGTGACTATTCCCAACCATGATCACCGGCAACCATGTACATGTGACTATTCCCAACCATGATCACCGGCAACCATGTACATGTGACTATTCCCAACCATGATCACCGGCAACCATGTACATGTGACAATTCCCAACAATGATCACCGGCAACCATGTACATGTGACAATTCCCAACAATGATCACCGGCAACCATGTACATGTGACAATTCCCAACAATGATCACCGGCAACCATGTACATGTGACAATTCCCAACAATGATCACCGGCAACCATGTACATGTGACAATTCCCAACAATGATCACCGGCAACCATGTACATGTGACAATTCCCAACAATGATCACCGGCAACCATGTACATGTGACAATTCCCAACAATGATCACCGGCAACCATGTACATGTGACAATTCCCAACAATGATCACCGGCAACCATGTACATGTGACAATTCCCAACAATGATCACCGGCAACCATGTACATGTGACAATTCCCAACAATGATCACCGGCAACCATGTACATGTGACAATTCCCAACAATGATCACCGGCAACCATGTACATGTGACAATTCCCAACAATGATCACCGGCAACCATGTACATGTGACAATTCCCAACAATGATCACCGGCAACCATGTACATGTGACAATTCCCAACAATGATCACCGGCAACCATGTACATGTGACAATTCCCAACAATGATCACCGGCAACCATGTACATGTGACAATTCCCAACAATGATCACCGGCAACCATGTACATGTGACAATTCCCAACAATGATCACCGGCAACCATGTACATGTGACAATTCCCAACAATGATCACCGGCAACCATGTACATGTGACAATTCCCAACAATGATCACCGGCAACCATGTACATGTGACAATTCCCAACAATGATCACCGGCAACCATGTACATGTGACAATTCCCAACAATGATCACCGGCAACCATGTACATGTGACAATTCCCAACAATGATCACCGGCAACCATGTACATGTGACAATTCCCAACAATGATCACCGGCAACCATGTACATGTGACAATTCCCAACAATGATCACCGGCAACCATGTACATGTGACAATTCCCAACAATGATCACCGGCAACCATGTACATGTGACAATTCCCAACAATGATCACCGGCAACCATGTACATGTGACAATTCCCAACAATGATCACCGGCAACCATGTACATGTGACAATTCCCAACAATGATCACCGGCAACCATGTACATGTGACAATTCCCAACAATGATCACCGGCAACCATGTACATGTGACAATTCCCAACAATGATCACCGACAACCATGTACATGTGACTATTCCCAATAATAACCACCCGCAACCCTGAACATGTGACTATTCACAAGAATCCACAATGACCACCTGCAACCCTATACATATGACTATTCACAATACTGACCACCTGCAACCCTGTACATAGGACTATTCACAATACTGACCACCTGCAACCCTGTACATTTGACTATTCACAATACTCCACAATGACCACCTGCAACCCTGTACATGTGACTATTCCCAATACTCCACAATAATGACCACCTACAACCCTGTACATGTGACTATTCACAATAATAACCACCTGCAACCCTGTACATGTGACTATTCACAAGAATCCACGATGACCACCTGCAACCCTGTACATGTGAATAAAATAAAATAATGACCTGCAACCCTGTACTCAGTAAGCTGCTAGTAGAGTAGCCTACAGCCAACTGGTAAGCTGCTAGTAGAGTAGCCTACAGTCAACTGGTAAGCTGCTAGTGGAGTAGCCTACAGCCAACTGGTAAGCTGCTAGTGGAGTAACTTACAGCCAACTGGTAAGCTGCTAGTGGAGTAGCCTACAGCCAACTGGTAAGCTGCTAGTAGAGTAGCCTACAGCCAACTGGCATGCTGCTAGTGGAGTAGCCTACAGCCAACTGGCATGCTGCTAGTAAATGTAAACAAATCAGAATATATTCCAGGTGACTACCTCATGAAGATGGTTGAGAGAATGCCAAGACTGGGCAAAGCTGTCATCAAGGCAAAGGGTGGCTATTTGAAGAATCTCAAATATAAAATATATTTTGATTTGTTTAACACTTTCTTGGTTACTACATTATTCCATATGTGTTATTTCATAGTTTTGATGTCTTCACTATTATTCTACAACGTAAAAATAAAGAAAAACCCTTGAATGAGTAGGTGTGTCCAAACTTTTGACTGGAACTGTATATATTTCTTTCCACTTTCAAATGGTACAACAAAGTCGTTTAGAGGTAGAGGGCTGCGGGCTCTGACAGAGATCATTGCAGCGCGGTCCGTATTTTTCATGTTGAGGGCGGTCAGACAGAAAACGTTGTGATAAATATACTTGTCCCGCAGATTATTTGGAAACGGTGTCTTTCTGCTATGTATGCGTTAGCCTAGCTATTGTACTAAAAGCACCTCTGTCAAATTATTCACACACTAGCCTACCAGGCTACCTATGAATGGGCGAATAAATCACGTGGCAGTTATCTTTCCAAGGAAATTCACTTAAATATAATGAGGCTATAGTTTACTACAGTGTCTGTTAATAGAAAGAAGTTGGGGACGCTCAACCAACGTGAGTCGAGGTGAAATCCCAAAATGTGATTATCAATATAAAGCAAAAGGCGCAACATGGGGAGCGAGCGTTGAGTCTTCTCCTTCTCAATATATATTAATTATCCATTTATTTGTCAGGCTATATCCTACGTGCAAAACGTAGGTCAAGAGAAAGTGCAACGGACCGCTCATCTTTCTTGCCGTTTCAAGTTCAGCAGCCATACCTCTCCTTTCCTAGTTCAGCAGCCATACCTCTCCTCTCCTAGTTCAGCAGCCATACCTCTCCTCTCCTAGTTGGGCGTGCCAGATCAGGTGAGCGTTTGGTCTCAATTAAATAGAGTAGTCTATATATGAATGGATGGAGAAGAACGGCAGTTATCTTCCCACGGAAATTAACTTCCTAAATATTATTAGGCTATACAGTTCCTATGGAAAGTCTACACCCACTATAACTTTTTTCACATTTTGTTGCTTTAAAAAGTGGGATTGAAATAGATTTGATTATAATTTTTTGTAATTGATCTACACAAAATACTCCATAATGTGAAAGTGAAAACAAAATTCTACAAATTTGTACAAACAAATAACTAAAATATAGTCATTGCATAAGTATTCACCCCCTTTGTTTAGGTAACCTTAAATTAGTTCATAAGTAAAGTTGGTGTTAAGAAATCACATAATAAGTGATATGGACTGTAAAATAATAGCAGTTAACAATTTTTTTGAATGACTAACCCTTCCTCTGTTAATAATGATATTGTGTATGGTGTATTAAGCCATCCAGACACATCAAAGATTTTCACAATAATCCCCAATAATGACCACCTGCAACCCTGTACATGTGACTATTCACAATAATGACCACCTGCAACCCTGTACATGTGACTATTCACAATAATGACCACCTGCAACCCTGTACAAGTGACTATTCACAATAAATCGCCAATAATGACCACCTGTAACCCTGTACATGTGACTATTCCCAATAATCCACAATAATGACCTAAATGACAGAGAGAAAGGAGAATATAAATATTCCAGAACATCCATCTTAGTAATACTCTTAAAACATTTACACGCAAATGAACACACTTATTGGGCCTAAATGCAAAGCCTTAAGTTTGGGTCAAATCCAACATCATATCACTGAGTAACTGCCTCCTTATTTTCAAGCATGGTGATGGCTGCATCATGGTAAAGGAATGCTTGACGTCGTCAAAGACTGGGGAGTTTTACAAGATGAAAAGAAACAGGATTTCCTAGAGGAAAGACTGCTTCAGTCTGCTTTACACCAGACACCGGGAGAGGAATTCACCTTTCAGCAAGACCGTAACCTACAACACTAAGCCACATCTAAATCTGTGGGAAGCTAAAAGGCTAGCTTGCTTACAGTTTTTAGCAAGCTGCTAGTAGAGTAGCCTACAGCCAACTGGCAAGCTGCTAGTAGAGTAGCCTACAGCCAACTGGTAAGCTGCTAGTGGAGTAGCCTACAGCCAACTGGTAAGCTGCTAGTGGAGTAGCCTACAGCCAACTGGCAAGCTGCTAGTGGAGTAGCCTACAGCCAACTGGCAAGCTGCTAGTAGAGTAGCCTACAGCCAACTGGCAAGCTGCTAGTAGAGTAGCCTACAGCCAACTGGTAAGCTGCTAGTGGAGTACATTTACATTACATTTTAGTCATTTAGCAGACGCTCTTAACCAGAGCGACTTACAGGAGCAATTAGGGTTAAGTGCCTTGCTCAAGGGCACATTAACGTCATTTAGCAGACGCTCTTAGCCAGAGCGACTCACAAATTGGTGCGTTCACCCTATAGCCAGTGGGATAACCACTTTACAATTTGGGGGGGGGGGGGGGTTAGAAGGAATACTTTATCCTATCCCAGGTATTCCTTAAAGAGGTGGGGTTTCAAATGTCTCCGGAAGGTGGTGAGTGACTCCGCTGTCCTGGCGTCGTGAGGGAGCTTGTTCCACCATTGGGGTGCCAGAGCAGCGAACAGTTTTGACTGGGCTGAGCGGGAGCTATGCTTCCGCAGAGGAAGGGGAGCCAGCAGGCCAGAGGTGGATGAACGCAATGTCCTCGTTTGGGTGTAGGGACTGATCAGAGCCTGAAGGTACAGAGGTGCCGTTCCCCTCACTGCTCCATAGGCAAGCACCATGGTCTTGTAGCGGATGCGAGCTTCAACTGGAAGCCAGTGGAGTGTGCGGAGGAGGGGGGTGACGTGAGAGAACTTGGGAAGGTTGAACACCAGACGGGCTGCGGCATTCTGGATGAGTTGTAGGGGTTTAATGGCACAGGCAGGGAGCCCAGCCAACAGCGAGTTGCAGTAGTCCAGACGGGAGATGACAAGTGCCTGGACCAGGACCTGCGCCGCTTCCTGTGTAAGGCAGGGTCGCACTCTCCGAATGTTGTAGAGCATGAACCTGCAGGAGCGGGTCACCGCCTTGATGTTGGCGGAGAACGACAGGGTGTTGTCCAGGGTCACGCCTAGGCTCTTCGCACTCTGGGAGGAGGACACAGCGGAGTTGTCAACCGTGATGGCGAGATCATGGAACGGGCAGTCCTTCCCCGGGAGGAAGAGCAGCTCCGTCTTGCCAGGGTTCAGCTTGAGGTGGTGATCCGTCATCCATACTGATATGTCTGCCAGACATGCAGAGATGCGATTCGCCACCTGGTTATCAGAAGGGGGAAAGTGGGGGGTTGGCAAGCTGCTAGTGGAGTAGCCTACAGCCAACTGGCAAGCTGCTAGTGGAGTAGCCTACAGCCACCTGGCAAGCTGCTAGTGGAGTAGCCTACAGCCAACTGGCAAGCTGCTAGTAGAGTAGCCTACAGCCAACTGGTACAAAACAATGTAAATTTAATACAAACCTAAACTTGTATTACATGTAGCTATTATTCAAATATGCAATTTCTTTTAAATGAGCTAACAGTGGTGTTACCACTGTTTAACAGGATTATTTTTTGCTTTTATCCAAAATGGAGAGTCACTGCTATCACCATTGTGAATATTGCTATTCGGGGGTCTAGGCACACATGGAACGGTGAGGGTATCATGTTACCAACAGGTGCACATTGCTCCAAAAGATCAGAGTCCGCCCAAGCGCATGCCCACACCAACAAAAAACCCCAGTGATCTCTGGATTGGCCTTAACCCCCCACTTTACCCAGACCACGTGCTGTTTCCCTAGGTCAGGGATGTCAGAGACTAATTATAATATGCTTTACCCAGACCATATTCCACTCCTGCGTTGTCTTGGCTGTGTGCTTAGGGTCGTTGTCCTGTTGGAAGGTAAACCTTCGCCCCAGTCGGAGGTCCTGAGCGCTCTGGAGCAGGTTTCATCAAGGATCTCTGTACTTTGCGGTGTTCATCTTTCCCCTCAATCCTGACTACTCTCCCATTCCCTGATGCTGAAAAGGATCCCCACAGCATGATGCTGCCACCACCATGCTTCACCGTAGGGATGGTGCCAGGTTTCCTCCAGACGTGACGCTTGGCATTCAGCCAAAATAGTTTAATTTTGGTTTCATTAGACCAGAGAATCTTGTTTCTCATGGTCTGAGAGTCATTTATGTGCCTTTTGGCAAACTCCAAGCGGGCTGTCGTGCCCTTTACTGAGGAGTGGCTTCCGTCTGGCCACTCTACCATAAAGGCCTGATTGGTGGAGTGCTGCAGAGATGGTTGTCCTTCTGGAAGGTTCTCCCACCTCCACAGAAGAACTCTGGAGCTCTGCCAGAGTGACCATCGGGTTCTTGGTCACCTCCCTGACCAAGGCCCTTCTCCCCTGATTGCTCTGTTTGGCGGGGCTGCCAGCTCTAGGAAGAGTCTTGGTGGTTCCAAACTTTTTATATTTAAGAATGATGGAGGCCACTGTGTTCATGGGAACCTTCAATGCTGCAGAATTTTTTTGGTACCTTCCCCAGATCTGTACCTCGACACAATCCTGTCTCGGAGCTCTACGGACAACTCCTTCGACCTCATGGCTTGGTTCTTGCTCTGACATGCACTGTCAACTGTGGGACCTTATATAGACAGGTGTGTGCCTTTCCAAATCATGTCCAATCAATTTAATTTACCACAGGTGGACTCCAATCAAGTTGTTGAAACATCTAAAGGATGATCAATGGAAACAGGATGCACCTGAGCTCAATTTTGAGTCTCATAGCAAAGGTTCTGAATACTTATGTTTTCGCTTTGTCATTATGGGGTATTCTGTGTAGATTGATGAGGGAAAAAAATAATTCAATCAATTTTAGAATAAGGCTGTAACATAACAAAATCTGGAAAAAGTCAAGGGGTCTGAATACTTTCCGAATGCATTGTTTACAATAGCTTTCAGCTTGACGAGGCAAACGTGACATTGACTCTGCACATGGCTAAATTGGAGGAGTATTACATTTTAGTACTATTATTATTTTAACTGAGGGTGTGACATTTTAGTCATATCTTACTCACACATTTCTTTATCAAGTTTGGACTCACCTACTCATTCAAGGGTTTTTCTTTATTTTGAAAATGTTTTACATTGTAGAATAATAGTGAAGACATCAAAACGTCATACACATTTTACTGGTTGAAAAATGTGAAGGTTTAGGTTTACTTTCAAAGTTACGTACTACTACGAAGAAGAAAAAACATTCAGGCGCATCTGGATGGAATTTTGCTAATGTTAACAGTTAGGTAGGTAGCTGATAGTATGATGGATATTACAAAGTGGCTTTGACGGGGCACAACGGCAGCATTGTCGTTCTGGATAACAGCATCTACTAAATGACTAAACAAATGTTAAATAAACAACTCGTAGCTATGGAATACTAATTTATCTGTTATCACACGCAGCGTAGTATGACACTCTTGTGGGAAGACAGCTTGGTAGCTGCGTCCAAGCTGCATTGTACCGATAAGTCGTTGGTAGTGCATTGTACATTATTGTTTGCTTTCCGCGATTGGAAATGCATTGTATTGGCATGAGGAAGTGTTATTACGGTAATTAGCAACTGTTTTGCATTGGATTGTTGGGTATTGTGCATGTAGCTGTGTAGCGTTGTCATAACTTGCTATTTATGGATTGTCCATGTTTGTAAAGCGGTGCAGTAGCCTGTATTCTTGCTGCAAGACGGCCGTGCGTGGCTGCAAATACATTGTGTGTAATTGTACTATCGATTATTATTTATCCTGTGTTATCAGCAAGCGAAAATAGTTGTGCCCACTTAGTCATTTCTGATACCCCCTTGCCGAGTTCATCCTGCCGCCGGGCCTGGCTACGAGTAACCAGCTAAACTACACAAATTATTTTCCAAAAGTTAAGGACCATTAAATGCGCGCAGTGTAAAAGCATGAAGCAGGCCACAAAGACCCGTTATAAAAATGTTTAAATTAATATAAACTCACCTGATTCATTGTAGAAACGTGTGTTTATGGTCGATTGCAGAGTTCAGGCGAAGTTAACTAGATGTTTATCTCTAGTCTACGGACCTTTTAGATCAGGGAGGTAGAGGACCGAGACGTTATATTTCAACATGTGACTCTCTGCCTAAAGTCACAAGACAAAATGGCGAACAGAGAACATGTGACTCCACCTTCACTTCCGTTCTACTAAAAAATAGAACTTCCGCCAACATACAAATAATACTCCAGCAGGAGGCTTCTGTTTAGCTCATTTTCAAAAGTTACCGTCCGTAAAGTCACAAGAGAAAAGAGCCAGGCTCCGCCTTCACTTCCGTTCAACTGAAACGTTGGGATTCGGCCAACATTCAAATCATTTTTATTTTTTTATTATTGCACACAGAGTGAGTCCATGCAACTTATATATAATATAATATAATATGCCATTTAGCAGACGCTTTTATCCAAAGCCACTTACAGTCATGCGTGCATAATATTTTTTTTTTTGTGTGTATGGGTGGTCCCGGGGATCGAACCCACTACCTTGGCTTTACAAGCGCCGTGCTCTACCAGCTGAGCTACAGAGGACCACAAGTGACTTATGTGACTTGTTGAGAAAAATTTTACTCCTGAACTTTCTTAGGCTAGTAATAACAAATAGGTTGAATTCTTATTAACTCAAGACATTTCAGCTTTTCATTTTTAATTAATTTGTTCGAAAAACATGATTCCACTTTGACATTTTGGGGTATTGTGTGTATGCCAGTGACTAAATTAATCTCAATTTAATCTATTTTAAATTCAGGGCTGTAACAACAAAATGTAGTAAATGATCCCTATACTTATTAAAACAAACAAAGTACTGCGTTATTCACTCCTCTTCACGTCATGTTAGAGAACAGCTATTAGTTGTTCACAATAATCCACGGGGTTGAGTGCCTTGTTTAAATTCAATAACACCATAGATATTTCAAACATATCAGTCGGGGGGCCAGTATGATAAACAAAAAAATAAATAAATGTATGCACTCACTAAAACTAAGTCGCTCTGGATAAGAGTGTCTGCTAAATGACTAAAATGTAAATGTAAATTTCAATCTTACCTTATAGGCCTAACTAAAATATTAGGAATCTAATAACACCATAGAGAATCGAATCAAGCTTTATTTATACAGCACATTTCAGACATGGAATGGAACACAATGTGCTTCACAGGAAAAAAACGAATAAAAACAATAAAAATAAAAATAAATATTTACTACACAAATATAAGAGGATAAAAAACTAAAGAATTACAATAAAAAATGCACGACTAAACAGCACCCTGAGGAAAAGCACCACTAAAAAGGTGTTTTAAGATCTATTTTTAAAAATGCCACAGTTTCGTTCTAAAGGCTGCCTCTCCATGCCTCTTGGTCCTAGGCTTTGGGATAGTTAAAAAGGCCAGTCACCCTCCTTTCACTGTGACAGTCATCTAACCCTCCTCTCCTTTCACTGTGATATCCTCCTCTTTCTCTTTCATGACAATGTTCAGCCCCAGAGCTTCTTTCTCTGACCAGCAGACCTCTTCTTTTGTACAGGGCGAGTAGCTTATTGAGCTCATGGTTGTGGACGTTAGTTGGCTAGCTAGATAATTAGCCTAGCACTATGTTAATGCTACAGGGAAAAAAGTATTTAGTCAGCCACCAATTGTGCAAGTTCTCCCACTTAAAAAGATAAGAGAGGCCTGTAATTTTCATCATAGGTACACGTCAACTATGACAGACAAAATGAGAGATAAAATAATCCAGAAAATAACATTATAGGATTTTTAATGAATTTATTTGCAAATGATGGTGGAAAATAAGTATTTGGTCAATAACAAAAGTTTCTCAATACTTTGTTATATACCCTTTGTTGGCAATGACACAGGTCAAACGTTTTCTGTAAGTCTTCACAAGGTTTTCACACACTGTTGCTGGTATTTTGGCCCATTCCTCCATGCAGATCTCCTCTAGAGCAGTGATGTTTTGGGGCTGTCGCTGGGCAACACGGACTTTCAACTCCCTCCAAAGATTTTCTATGGGGTTGAGATCTGGAGACTGGATAGGCCACTCCAGGACCTTGAAATTCTTCTTACGAAGCCACTCCTTCGTTGCCCGGGCGGTGTGTTTGGGATCATTGTCATGCTGAAAGACCCAGCCATGTTTCATCTTCAATGCCCTTGCTGATGGAAGGAGGTTTTCACTCAAAATCTCACGATTAATGGCCCCATTCATTCTTGCCTTTACACGGATCAGTCGTCCTGGTCCCTTTGCAGAAAAACAGCCCCAAAGCATGATGTTTCCACCCCCATGCTTCACAGTAGGTATGGTGTTTGGATGCAACTAAGCATTCTTTGTCCTCCAAACACGACGAGTTGAGTTTACCAAAAAGTTATATTTTGGTTTCATCTGACCATATGACATTCTCCCAATCCTCTTCTGGATCATCCAAATGCACTCTAGCAAACTTCAGACGGGCCTGGACATGTACTGGCTTAAGCAGGGGGACACGTCTGGCACTGCAGGATTTGAGTCCCTGGCGGCGTAGTGTGTTACTGATGGTAGGCTTTGTTACTTTGGTCCCAGCTCTCTGCAGGTCATTCACTAGGTCCCCGTGTGGTTCTGGGATTTTTGCTCACCGTTCTTGTGATCATTTTGACCCCACGGGGTGAGATCTTGTGTGGAGCCCCAGATCGAGGGAGATTATCAGTGGTCTTGTATGTCTTCCATTTCCTAATAATTGCTCCCACAGTTGATTTCTTCAAACCAAGCTGCTTACCTATTGCAGATTCAGTCTTCCCAGCCTGGTGCAGGTCTACAATTTTGTTTCTGGTGTCCTTTGACAGCTCTTTGATCTTGGCCATAGTGGAGTTTGGAGTGTGACTGTTTGAGGTCGTGGACAGGTGTCTTTTATACTGATAACAAGTTCAAACAGGTGCCATTAATACAGGTAACGAGTGGACAGAGGAGCCTCTTAAAGAAGAAGTTACAGGTCTGTGAGAGCCAGAAATCTTGCTTGTTTGTAGGTGACCAAATACTTATTTTCCACCATAATTTGCAAATAAATTCATTATAAATCCTATAATGTGATTTTCTGGATTTTTTTTCTAATTCTGTCTGTCATAGTTGACGTGTACCTATAATGAAAATTACAGGCCTCTCTCATATTTTTAAGTGGGAGAACTTGCACAATTGGTGGCTGACTAAATACTTTTTTTCCCCACTGTACCTCTCCTCTCCTAGTTCAGCAGCGACACCTCTCCTCTCCTAGTTCAGCAGCCATACCTCTCCTCTCCTAGTTCAGCAGCCATACCTCTCCTCTCCTAGTTCAGCAGCCATACCTCTCCTCTCCTAGTTCAGCAGCCATACCTCTCCTCTCCTAGTTCAGCAGCCATACCTCTCCTAGTTCAGAAGCCATACCTCTCATCTCCTTGTTCAGAAGCCATACCTCTCCTCTCCTAGTTCATCAGCCATACCTCTCCTCTCCTAGTTCAGCAGCCTCTCCTCTCCTAGTTCAGCAGCCATACCTCTCCTCTCCTAGTTCAGCAGCCATACCTCTCCTCTCCTAGTTCAGCAGCCTCTCCTCTCCTAGTTCAGAAGCCATACCTCTCATTTTACATTTCAGTCATTTAGCAGACACTCTTATCCAGTGAGTGCATACATTTTTTTTCATACTGGCCCCCCCTGGGAATCGAACCCACAACTGAGCTACAAGGGCTCTCCTCTCCTAGTTGGGCGTGCCAGATCAGGTGAGCGTATGGTCTCAATTAAATAGAGTAGGCTATATATATATATATATATATGAATGGACAGATAAGCACGGCAGTTATCTTCCCAAGGAAATTCAATTCCTAAATATTATTAGGCTATACAGTGCCTATGGAAAGTCTACACCCACTATAACTTTTTTCACATTTTGTTGCTTTAAAAAGTGGGATTGAAATAGATTTGATTATAATTTATCGTAATTCATCTACACAAAATAATGTGAAAGTTAAAACAAAATTCGACAAATTTGTAAAAACTAATCCAAATAAATCACTAAAATATAGTCATTGTTTAGGTAAGCCTAAATTAGTCTATAAATAAAGTTGGTGTTAAAAAAAATCACATAATTGATATGGACTGTAAAATAATAGCGGTTAACTTGATTTTTTTGAATGACTAACCCTTCCTCTGTTAATAATGATCAAAGATGTTCACAATAATCCCCAATAATGACCACCTGCAACCCTGTACATGTGACTATTCACAATAATCTAAATAATGACCAACTGCAACCCTGTACATGTGACTATTCCCAATAATCTAAATAATGACCAACTGCAACCCTGTACATGTAACTATTCACAATAATCTAAATAATGACCAACTGCAACCCTGTACATGTGACTATTCCCAATAATCTAAATAATGACCACTTGCAACCCTGTACATGTGTCTAAAAAGTAATGTAAATGTACATGTGACTATTCACAGTAATCCCCAATAATGACCACCTGCAACCCTGTACATGTGACTATTCACAGTAATCCCCAATAATGACCACCTGCAACCCCGTATATGTGACCATTCCCAATATTGACCACCTGCAACCCTGTACATGTGACTATTCACAATAATCTAAATAATGACCAACTGCAACCCTGTACATGTGACTATTCGCAATAATGACCACTTGCAACCCTGTACATGTGTCTAAAAAGTAATGTAAATGTACATGTGACTATTCACAGTAATCCCCAATAATGACCACCTGCAACCCTGTACATGTGACTATTCACAGTAATCCCCAATAATGACCACCTGCAACCCTGTACATGTGACTATCCCCAATAATGACCACCTGCAACCCAGTACATGTGACTATTCACAGTAATTTTACATTTACATTTTAGTCATTTAGCAGACGCTCTTATCCAGAGCGACTTACAGTTAGTGAATACATTATTATTATTTTTATTTATTTTTATACTGGCCCCCCGTGGGAATCAAACCCACAACCCTGGCATTGCAAACACCATGCTCTATCAACTGAGCTACATCCCTGCCGGCCATTCCCTCCCCTACCCTGGACGACGCTGGGCCAATTGTGCGCCGCCCATGAGTCTCCCGGTCGCAGCTGGCTGCGACAGAGCCTGGATTCGAACCAGGATCTCTAGTGGCACAGTTAGCACTGCGATGCAGTGCCTTAGACCACTGCGCCACTCAGGAGTAATCCCCAACAATGACCACCTGCAACCCAGTACATGTGACTATTCACAGTAATCCCCAATAATGACAAACCTGCAACCCTGTACATGTGACTATTCCCAAAAATCTAGAATAATGACCACCTGCAACCCTGTACATGTGACTATTCGTAATAATCCACAATAATGACAAACCTGCAACCCTGTACATGTGATAATTCACAATAATGACCACCTGCAACCCTGTACATTTGACTATACACAATAATGACCAACCCTGTACATTTGACTATTCACAGTAATCCCCAATAATGACCACCTGCAACCCTGAACATGTGACTATTCACAATAATCCCCAATAATAACCACCTGCAACCCTGTACATGTGACTATTCCCAAAAATCTAGAATAATGACCACCTGTAACCCTGTACATATGACTATTCACAATAATCCACAATAATGACGAACCTGCAACCCTGTACATGTGACTATGTCTCCCGAATGGCGCAGTGCTAGCTGTGCCACTAGAGATCCTGGTTCGAATCCAGGCTCTGTCGTAGCCAGCCGCGACCGGGAGACCCATGGGGCGGCGCACAATTGGCCCAGCGTCGTCCAGGGTAGGGGAGGGAATGGCCGGCAGGGATGTAGCTCAGTTGGTAGAGCATGGCGTTTGCAACGCCAGGGTTGTGGGTTCGATTCCCACGGGGGGCCAGTATGATTTTTTTAAAAATGTTTTCACTCACTACCTGTATGTCGCTCTGGATAAGAGCGTCTGCTAAATGACTAAAATGTTAAAAAACTTAAATGTATTCACAATAATGACTACCTGCAACCCTGTACATGTGACTATTCACAATAATCCACAATAATGACCACCTGCAACCTGGACTCCATGGTTGCACAAACCACCTCCAAAATCGGCTCGGCACCTCCACTTCTGGGGAGCCTGTAACGGAGAAACTCCATTCGGTTCCCTTAAATGAGCCATGGCCCAGGCTAGGAGCTAAACCGAAGGGCCCGGTCTGTTCCACCCCTTCTGCTCCGCCTCAGGATGCCTGGATTGCTGTCCGGGGAGTAAAGCACTCCAGGAAACGGAATCCATCAAATGTTTCGGAAGTGCTACAATTGGGGAGGAGATTCAAGGTCCTGGAAGACCTGGAAGTGCATTCCAATCATACTGTACAGGGTCCCTCCGCTCCATCTCTACTGCTGCCGTCTCACTCTCAGGTGGAAGTGCCCAAGCACACTCATCTGCGCTCCTTGCCTACCGCTCGGTCGTCAGTCTCAGCTGCTAGCCCCCCTCAACCTGCTAGGAGGCAGATCACCTGGGAGAGGCCCCGTCATTTACCCAATAAACCCATCTGTAGTCCTTCCGTTCTCGTGGTGGGTTCATCCATGGTCCGAAACGTTTCAATCCGGAAAGCTGAGACTTTCTGCTACCCTGGCGCTAGGATCCCTGACCTAAATTCTATGCTACCGCTACTTATTAGCAAGCACTCCGCCGCTTCAACTGTCATTGTCCATGTTGGGTCAAATGACATTAAACTCCAGCAGTCAGAGAAATCGAGAGAGGATTTTAAAACATTGATAAATACGCTGCTGGAATCTGGGAAGCAGTGCGTTGTTTCCGGACCTTTTCCATCCCCACGGATATGGTTTTTAGTCGTATACGCCAATTACACACCTGGCTTAAGGGATACTGCTGCACCATGGGAATTCCTTTTGTGGATAACTTTGCAGCTTTTACAGACCGACCAGGTCTATTTCTTCGGGACAATTTACATCTTAACAGGTATGGCTCCAGCATCCTCTCCACCAACATGTCTCTTACTCATGCCTCATGTAGAGCCTTTGATACCTGACGTTGTGTATTTTCGGGGGTTGACTTTTGGGATTGTACACTCCCCTATCAGACTATGTTCAATGCTCCTCTCCCAGTTTCATTAATTAGTCCCTCAATTGCAAATATGGAACAAACTTTAGCTAACAACCGTTCTGCAATTCCTAGATTATTGTCCAATCACCGTATTGCGAATACTACTTACATGCAGAGAGGTATTGTTAGTAGTAATCTTGTCCCCATAAAATTGAGCTCTGTTTGTAGATTTGTCGAAAGCTTTTGACACTGTAGACCATGCTATCCTTTTGAGTAAGCTGTCATCTCTAGGACTGGGCACTGATGCCTGTCGATGGTTTTATGACTAATTTAAAGATATAACTCAGGCCGTCATGGTCGACGGGGTCAAGTCTGACCCCTTACAGTTACTTAAAGGGGTCCCTCAGGGTTCAATAATTGGCCCACTATTGTTCTCACTTTATATAAAAAACATTGGTGATGTCAGATATTGTAAATTCCATTTATATGCAGATGACCCAGTGATGTACTCTATTGCTCCAACAGTGGACCAAGCTTTAATGCAGTTGGAATCTGATTTTAGGATACTACAGGGGTCTCTTTTACAGCTTAAACTTGTTTTAAACACTAAGAAAACAAAATGTCATGTTTTTTTCTAGGTCTAAACTCTCAATTAGAAACACTTTTGTAATCCCTAGCTTGGATGGTACTCAAATCAAACAGGTCTCTGCATGTAAATACTTGGGGGTATGG
This sequence comes from Coregonus lavaretus, assembly GCF_964263955.1. Lineage (NCBI taxonomy): Eukaryota > Metazoa > Chordata > Actinopteri > Salmoniformes > Salmonidae > Coregonus > Coregonus lavaretus. The sequence continues at coordinate 21,827 of NW_028162010.1, forward strand.
TTAGATGATAGGCTTTCTTTTAAAAAAACATGTTACTGAATTGGGAAAAAAGCTCAAATTCAAGATAGGGTTCCTTTACAGAAACAGGGCTTGTCTGTCCTCCGTAAATAGAAACCAAATTGTGCAGGCTACTTTTATGTCCGTTTTAGATTATGGTGATATTATCTATATGCATGCATCGGCAAACACATTAAAACATTTTATCCCAAATGGAGAGTCACTGCTATCCCCATTGTGAATATTGCTATTCGGGGGTCTAGGCACACATGGAACGGTGAGGATATCATGTTACCAACAGGTGCATATTGCTCCAAAAGATCAGAGTCCGCCCAAGCACATGCCCACACCAAAAAAAACAGAGTGATCTCTGGATTGGCCTTAACCCCCCACTTTACCCAGACCACGTGCTGTTTCCCTAGGTCAGGGATGTCAGAGACTAATTATAATATGCTACAGTAGGCCTACACAACAAGTACCAAAAGAACCGATAGATAAAGCAAATGTCTGGTATCAACAACAAAACCATTTTTGTCAGTGATGAATATATAACGAATCCATAATGAAACCAGAGTGTGTTGTTGTGTATTAATAACATTAAGACTACGTTACCCAGCAGGCAATGCGAGGGTGGGGGAGTTGAAGAATGCCTTCCGTGGCTACACAAGGATATTGGTAGCTGTAGTATCTGATTATTAAAAGAAGTTCAACCTACGCCCCGGGTTGTCATTAAACAAGGAACAAACATAGCATGGTGTCAGATTGGTAGTCGCTATGACGAGACAGAGAAAAGAAAGCACTAACTCTGAAAATGTACGCAAACATTCTACAAGTCAATAGACGTGAGTAGTCGAAGACGCTAGCTAGCAAAAACGTGACAGCAGAGAGAACGAGATGCATTGGAATCTGTTGCCGAGCAACCTACCGAAGTAAGAGAAATTGAATCTGTACCTGTTCCGAGTGTTTCCTGTCATGGATAGGCTTAGTCCTTCTACTCCTACGCAGTTAAAAGGCAATCTAACCGACAATTGGAAACATTTCAAGCAGAGATTCCATGTCTACCAGCAGCCAGTAGAGCAGGGGGAGATGATGACTAATTGAAAGCTTCCATTGTTCTGTATGTTATTGGAGAGAATGCATTGGACATGCAGTGCACTCACAGTATGCAGACCCCTTGACTTTTTTCTGTTATGTTACAGCCTTATTCTAAAATGGATGTAAAAAAAATAACATATCTACACACAAATACCCCATAATGACAAAGTGAAAACAGGTTTTTAGAACTGTTTGCAAATGTATAAAAAAATAAAACAAACTGAAAAATATACATTTACATAATTATTCAGACCCTTTACTCAGTACTTTGTTGAAGTACCTTTGAGAGCGATTACAGCCTAGAGTATTCTTGGGTATGACGCTACAAGCTTGGCACACCTGTATTTGGGGAGTTTCTCAAGCTCTGTCAGGTCGGATGGGGCCTATTGCTGCACAGCTATTGTCAGGTTTCTCCAGAGATATTAGATCAGGTTCAAGTCCGGGCTCTGGCTGGGCCACTCAAGGACATTCAGAGACTTGTCTTGACTCCTGCGTTGTCTTGGCTGTGTTCTTAGGATACTACTACGGAAAAAAAAAACATTCACCGGAGCAGCTGGATGGAATTTAGCTAATGATAACAATTAGGTAGGTAGCTGATAGTATGATGGATATTAGAAAGTGGCTTCGACAGGGCACAACGGCAGCATCGGATCAAAGCGGAGGGGTTAAGCCTGCCACAGAGGCCAAAGGCAAGGCCGCTGGGCCGACGCTAATCACTGAGGCCAAGGCCGCCGAGTCCAGCAAAGGCACCTGAGCAACCGTCTTGCAGCCTGGTGACATAGGAGGTAACCAACCCAAGGAGGGGCCTGCAGCCGCCAAGACCGAACCTAGCAGCAGCACTGACAGTATATTACAAGCACCGACGCCTCCGTTAGTGCCTGGCGACCTCGGAGATGAGGAGCCAGCGCAGGTTTGTCTGGGGAAATACCCAACCCGCCTGTACTGTGGGAGAAAACGGGCGCGCGGTTCAAAGGCAGAGGGTGACTGGAATATTCCTGCAAGGCAGATATAGATATACACTTGGACACCCCCGCTCCAAGCAAATGGCAAAGAGTAGTGAGTAGTAATCTGAAAGAATATGTGGTGGAAACAACAATGGGCCAGCTAGAAGAGGACAATGAGAGGGAGTGGAACATACTGTTTTTCAGCACTCTGGATGCTGTACTGGGAGAAATGTCAGCAAGATTTAATGAACGAAACAGCCAACTCGTTGAGGCCCTGTGTGCCTTGCACCCAGAGAATGAAACATTTATGGATGTGGAAAAAGTGAAACCACTGCTGGACTTAATCTCAGGAGATTTTGTGGAAGCTGAGTTTACTGTCTCACGCCAGTTTCTACAGACTGAAATCGCCCGATCTGGAGACGCAGAGCATTTTGGAGAGATACTCCGGGCCTCTAACAGCAAAATGCTGTGATGATGAGACCCCCTTTGCTATGAAATCGCTAAATAAGATCTGGTGCACCCAATTACCTTCAGAAGTCACATAATAAGTTAAATAAAGTCCACCTGTGTGCAATCTAAGTGTCACATGATCTCAGTATATATACACCTGTTCTGAAAGGCCCCAGAGTCTGCAACACCACTAAGCAAGGAGCACCACCAAGCAAGCGGCACAATGAAGACCAAGGAGCTCAGTTGCACAGGAGGAAAGCGCAGCTGATTCAACTGGCATTTGATCAATGGTTGAGTAACGATGTAGCTATAGTGTTGCCCCGTGTAGCTCAATTGGTAGGGCATGGAGCTTGCAACGCCAGTGATGTGGGTTCGATTCCCACAGGGGGCAGTATGAAAAATGTATGCACTCACTAACTGTAAGTCGCTCTGGATAAGAGCATCTACTAAATTTTAAAATAAACAACTCGTAGCTATGGAATAGTAATTTTCTGTTATCATATGCAGCGTAGTATGGCACTCTAGTGGGAAGACAGCTTGGTACCGTTAAGTCGTTGGTAGTGCATTGTAAATTGTTTGCTTTCCGCGATTGGAAATGCATTTTATTGGCATGAGGAAGTGTTATTACGGTAATTAGCAACTGTTTTGCATTGGATTGTTGGGTATTGTGCATGTAGCTGTGTAGCGTTGTCATGACTTGCTATTTATGAATTGTCCATGTTTGTAAAGCAGTGCAGTGGCCTGTATTCTTGCTAAAGACAGCCGTGCGTGGCTGCAAATACATTGTGGGTAAATGTACTATCGATTATTATCCATCCTGTGTTATCAGCAAGCGAAAATAGTTGTGCCCCCTTAGTCATTTCTGATGCCCCCTTGCCGAGTTCATCCTGGCGCCGGGCATGGCTACGAGTAACCAGCTAAGCTACACAAATGATTTTCCAAAAGTCAAGGACCATTAAATGCACGCAGTGTAAAAGCATGAAGCAGGCTACAAAGACCCGTTATAAAAATGATTAAATTAATCAAAACTCACCTGATTCATTGTAGAAACGTGTGTTTATGGTCGATTGCAGAGTTCAGGCGAAGTTAACTAGATGTGTATCTCTAGTCTACGGACCTTTTAGATCAGGGAGGTAGAGGACCGAGACGTTATATTTCAACATGTGACTCTCTGCCTAAAGTCACAAGACAAAATGGAGAATAGAGAACATGTGACTCCACCTTCACTTCAGTTCGACTGAAAAAAACGACTTCCGCCAACATACAAATAATACTCCAGCCGCAGGCTTCTGTTTAGCTCTTTTTCAAAAGTTACCTTCCGATATCATTTTAACATTCCTCCTTTGTTCAATCATGTTGTCTGGTGTTCTACTCTGCACGGAGCGTAAAGTCACAAGAGAAAAGAGCCAGGCTCCGCCTTCACTTCCGTTCAACTGAAACGTTGGGATTCGGCCAACATTCAAATAATACTCCAGTCGTAGGAAGCCTTCTGCTTTTAGTAACTCATTTTCTAAAGTTAACGCAGTTTCTCTGGACCCCGCAAGGTTGGACTTTGGGCCTCTCTATATATAAAATAACATTGAATGTTTCAGACAGATATCCACTCACAAACCGATCGCTGTACATCGTGCTGAAATAGAGACATGTCTATGCAGCTGCATGCATAATTAATCGATGATAGGGTTCCTGTGGTGCAAGAGCAGGTAAAGCTTTGCTTTAGCTAATGGATAAAGGTTTATTGGTAGGCCTCTATTTGGTCGTCATTTTCTCATGTTAACATTTTAGTTATTTAGCAGACGCTCTTATCCAGAGTGACTTACAGTTAGTGAGTGCATATATATATAAAAAAAAAAATTCGTACTGGCCCCCGTGGAAATCGAACCCACAACCCTGGCGTTGCAAACGACATGCTCTACCAACTGAGCTACACGGGGCCTACCATTTCATGAAATCTATACACGGTGTCATAATGCTGCAATATTATAGCCTGGTGGCTGGTGGTAATAATGTCATGTATTGTTCAGTAATTAAAACTGGACATTCAAACATTGCAGATTTTAAAATAAATGATCCATGCATACTAATCAGCTACAAATTGATATTTTAAATAACAAACAACTGTCCTGTAGCAGCTACCTGAACCTTTTATTTTATTTTTATGTCATTTAGCAGACGCTCTTATCCAGAGCCACTTACAGGAGCAATTAGGGTTAAGTGCCTTGCTCAAGGGCACATCGACAGATTTTTCACCTAGTCGGCTCGGGGATTAGAACCAGCGACCTTTCGGTTACTGGCACAACGCTCTTAACCACTAAGCTACCTGCCGCCCAACCTGCATGACATGAATCCTCCTCGTGCTCTCTCCCAGCTTGGATAGAACGCTGTTGTGCGTAAAACCAGTCTATTAATGCCAAACAATACTGTCAGCACGCCCTCGAAACATTAGCTTACTAGGGATTGTTCCATTATTCAGTGTACTATCTATAGCTACTGTGCCTTCAGAATGGATTCATACCCCTTGATTTATTCCACATTTTGTTATGTTACAGCCTGAATTCAAAATGAATGAAATAGTTTTTTTCCCCCTTACACAATGCCCCATAATGGCAAAGTGAAAACATGTTCTTAGAAATGTTTGCAAATCTATTGAAATTAAATACAGAAATATCTCATTTATCTAATTTACATACACTACCGGTCAAATGTTTTAGAACACCTACTCATTCAAGGGTTTTTCTTAATTTTTACTATGCTCTACATTGTAGAATAATAGTGAAGACATCAAAACTATGAAATAACACATATGGAATCATGTAGTAACCAAAAAAGTATTTGTATACTTAATTTGCAAATAAATTCATAAAAAATCCTACAATGTGATTTTCTGGATTTTTTTTTCTCATTTTGTCTGTCATAGTTGACGTGTACCTATGATGAAAATTAATAAGACATGCCCTCGAAACATTAGCTTACTAGGGATTGTTCCATTATTCAGTGTACTATCTATAGCTACTGTGCCTTCAGAATGGATCCATACCCCTTGACTTATTCCACACTTTGTTGTGTCTCTCCCAGCTTGGATAGAACACTGTTGTGCATAAATATATTTAAATTAAATACAGAAATATCTAATTTACATACACTACCGGTCAAAAGTTTTAGAACACCTGCTCATTCAAGGGTTTTTCTTCATTTTTACTATGCTCTACATTGTAGAATAATAGTGAAGACATCAAAACTATGAAATAACAGAAATGGAATCATGTAGTAACCAAAAAAGTGTTTGTATTTGTATTTATTAGGGATCCCCCGTTAGTTCCTGCCAAAGCAGCAGCTACTTTTCCTGGGGTCCAAAAATCAAAACAAATCAAAATATATTTTATATTTGAGATTCTTCAAATAGCCACCCTTTGCCTTGATGACAGCTTTGCACACTCTTTGCATTCTCTCAACCAGCTTCATGAGGTAGTCACCTGTAATGCATTTCAATTAACAGGTGTGCCTTCTTAAAAGTTAATTTGTAAGGGGGGTATACAGAAGATAGCCCTATTTAGAAAAATACCAAGTCCATATTAAGAACAGCTCAAATAAGCAAAGAGGAACGACAGTCCATCATTACTTTAAGTCAATACGGAACATTTCAAGAACTTTTAAAGTTTCTTAAAGTGCAGTCGCAAAAACCATCAAGCTCTATGATGAAACTGGCTCTCATGAGGACCGCCACAGGAATGGAAGACCCAGTTACCTCTGCTGCAGAGGATAAGTTATATATCGTGGAGCTCCGCCCCATAGGGGAGCTCTGCTCCTAGTGGTTTACCCTCTGCCCTAAGGCAGCAACAGCCTGAGACAAAATTATGCACACACCTGCAGCCAATAGGAGCACAGGTGTCCCTATAAGAGGGGATGCCTCCCCTCAATCAGCCTCCCTTTATCTTCAGCGACTGGATGACTAGACTGAAGAGCCAAGAAGAGACGAAGCACGAAGACTCAGGACGAAAAAACGCTGTTGATATTCCAGTCATCAACGTCGTCTAAATGAGCACACCGGGAGATTTTCCACCCCCAAAAGCTCTTTTCAGAGATCAGTGCAGATGTACTTCCATGGCGGCCGGTGACCACCACGACCTGTGTTTCGTGTGTTTGGGATCCCAGCATGCCAAGGAAGGCGTCTGCAGTCCCCCGAATTGCGCCTCCTGCGCCCTCCTTTCTTTAAAGGAGAGGAAGCAGCGTTGGGCGTTTTTCAGGGAGGACATCCCCCTTTAGGACGTGCTGTCGATACTAGCCTCTGCTTCAGAGGCGTCGTCCGACGGTGCAGACTCGGGGGAAGATAGGGACTTTGAGGAGGGGTCTGGCATTCCAATGGAACAGTCGGACCCCATCCCTCATATTTTCAAGCCCCACTTTCCTTTGGAGAGCGAGAGGGCTTGTAGTCCCTATAGCGAAGGGGATACGAGCTCTGAGAGATCAGAAGCTCTCTCTTTTGCTGCAGCCTCTCTGAGAGCGGATTTTCCGGGTCTCATTGAGAGAGCTGCACAACGTCTAGAGATAGGGCTGCCCCCTCTTCCCTCCGCACCGGAGGCTGATATGATGGAGGGCGGTCCTTATTCCAGGCCAAGGAAGGCGGCAGAGCCAGTGGCTCCTGCCATGCCTTCTTTGGCTATGTACAATGAGGGCTCGTGGGAGGCACCTTTAGCGGCGCGTTCGCCAGTAAAAGCGTATCTCCCATTCACGAGAGTGGAAGGAAGATTCCAGGGTCAGGGAATCCCCAGGTTAGAGAGCGCCATGGCGGCGTATCTCGTACCGGGTTCGAGCCCTTGGCCCTCTTCCAAGAAGGCCACATTGCCATCCCAGAAGGACCGACTCACAGCGTCGCTGTTAGAGAAGTCCTTTGGGTTGGGAGCCCAAGCTGTAGCAGCAGCTAACAACATTGCCCTCTTGGCGGCCTCTCTGTCCCGTTTAACCACAAGCAAGACAGAGCTGGCACCGGAGGAGGTGGAGGAGGCGTCCAGAATTTCTGGCGCCATACTCCACCTGACACAGGCGTCAGCAGTCTGCGCGGGGAGGTCCATGGCCACTTCGGTGGTCGGGGAACGACACCTCTGGTTGTCCTTGACAGCCATGAAAGAGGCAGACAGGACGTCTCTCTTCAATGCCCCCCTCTCTGACGACGGCCTCTTTGGGGTCGCAGTCAAAGAGGCGACGGAGCGTTTTTCCAAGCTAGAGGAGGAGAAGTAACAGCTGGCCAAGCACCTGCCGTTGGCAGGACGATTCGGCACCGCTCCATCCCAAAGGCCATCTACCTCCGCCCCTCCAAGTAGACCGAGGTCTACGGCGAGGCGGCATAATCGGCGTCATCCGGCGGCCACGAGCAGCAAGGGAACGGGCCCCGCCCTTCCAGCAGCTACGGTAGCCCCACTACAGCCGGCGAGGGAGGTGAAGAGGACGCCGACCTGGCCCTCCAAGGGAGGCAAGAGGAGGCGTACGTGACGGGACGCGGGGGAGTGGATAGAGGACGCATCGATGGTGTCGAACGTGCCCACTGTTCCCCCCCACCCTTCGGTTGAAGGGATGGGTGTTGATGTAAATGCCTTTGTTGATGTATTTAATAAAGAGTTGGCTCCACCTGACTTTGTCAAAAAATAGCCTCTTTTCCATAATACGTCCGAGAGCGTTCAAATCTCACCCTCTCTTCCTTACCACTCTAAGAGCCGTTCAGCCCACCGAGGGTGCGTTGCTGAACAGGCACTTAGAGTAGGTATCCATAAGACCTCAATCAGGTCTTCACATCACACTTCATGTATAAGAAGTGCTTTACATAGAAGGCAGCAGTCCCGGTCAGATTCTGACATGAGGACGCAGCCGCTATTTGGGGATGGCGCACTAGCACAGACTAAGGTCTCCACTAGTACGAGCCAGACCCATGCTACGTTCACGGAGGGCCCGATTACTAGGGTTATGGGTATAACCAAAGTATCAGCTCCCCTGACAGAACGAGCCAGTTAAGAAGGTATCAAGGCGCCTCCTTGTTTTACCTCATAGAGACCTCATACTACAGACTTCTAGGAGTACTGTAGTGAAGGGCTCTGATAGCGAATTGCAGTCACCTAAGATGACGCAATCACTTGCTGGGGATGGTGCCCTGCCGCAGGCTGTGACCTCGGTCAGCGCAATTCAGACCCGCGATGCGTTCAAGGAGGGCAGGAATACGACGGTTACGGGTTTAAATGACGTCCCTGCTCCTCTTTCTTTCTCAGAACGCATTGATGGTTCCTCTCCCTTTCACGGGAGGCCCACCTTGGGCTGTTCCACCACTTCAATGTCGGGGAACAGTGGCGGTAAGGGCCATAGAGGAATACAGGTCCTTCCTACTGGATGCACCACAGCTTCGTGCTCAGCCACTTTCTCTGCATTGTTGGCAGTGGCGAAGAAGCTGCACCCTCTCACGCTGGCTAGACCAGACGTTGCAGAAGGGTTATGCCCTCCAATTCCACCGGACCCCACCCCCGTTCAGGGGAGTGGTGGAGACGGTGATGAAAACGCCAGACAAAGTGGCCGCTCTGATGACAGAGATTACGGAACTTTTGGCGAAGGAGGCGGTAACAGTAGTTCCCCGGGAGCAAAGGAACAAAGGGCTATATTCGCCTTATTTCCTAGTGCCCAAAAAGACGGGGGGAGTGAGGCCGATTTTGGACTTACGCATTCTCAACGAGAGCATAACCAAACGGCCCTTCCGAATGCTAACGACAAAACACTGCTGGAATGTGTCCAGAGAGGGGACTTTTGTACGAGCATAGACCTAAAGTACGCGTACTTTCATGTGCCGGTTCAGCCGCGTCACAGGAAGTTTCTGCGGTTCGCCTTTCAAGGGGTGGCGTACGAATACACGAGGATGCCATTTGGGTACGCCCTGGCACCTCGCACATTTTCCAAATGTGTGGAGGCGGCATTGGAACCGTTGCGTCGTCAGGGAATACGGCTACTAGCCTACCTGGACGATCTACTGGTTCTCGCCCCTTCAGCAGAGCTGGCGATCACTCACACAACACAGACAGTGATGCATCTCACAAGTCTGGGGTTTGCTGTGAATTGGAAAAAGAGCGTGCCCTGGCCCACTCATCAGATTGTCTACCTGGGGATACAGCTAGACACTGTGAGGATGAGGGCTCGAATTTCGGACCCCCGAAGGGTAGCCTTGTTGCTAGCCCTGAGGAAGTGTCGTCCGAATCACACGGTGACGGCACTGTCGATCATGTCACTTTTGGGTCTCATGTTGTCAGCCCACTCTGTGGTTCCGCTGGGACTCCTGCATATGCGCAGGATGCAGCGATGGTTCGCCCAACTAAGACTAGACCCATTGCGTCAACGTCATCGGTTGGTGGTGGTTCCCCTCTCGCTCAGTGCAGATCTGAACTATTGGAGAAACCCGTGCGTTCTCACGCACGGAGTCCCGATAGGAAAGGTGTCCTCTCACATCCCAGTATTCACCGATGCGTCCCTGACGGGATGGGGAGGGACATGTCAGACCCAAGCGATAGGAGGTGTGTGGCCTCAATCAGGTCGTCATATCAACCTCTTGGAGTTGGAAACGGTTCGACTGGTTCTGAACCACTTCGCGTCTACCCTTTGATGTCGCGATGTTCTGGTCTGGTCAGACAACCGGACCACAGTAGCTCACATAAATCGCCAGGGAGGAGTCAGGTCTCCTGCTCTCCATCGGGCGGCAGAGGAATTGTGGCTGTGGGCTCACGAGCACCTTCGCTCATTGAGAGCAGCACACATTCCGGGCTACTTGAATGTAGGAGCAGACCTCATGTCAAGAGGGGGTCCTCAAGACGACGAGTGGTGTCTGCATCCGGACATTGTTCTCCAGATTTGGGAACAATTCGGGAGAGCCGAGGTGGACCTATTCGCGTCACGCGTGAACGCGCAATGTCCTCTGTGGTTCTCTCTGAGGGAACAGGACAAACCGCCACTGGGAAGGGACGCCTTTGCGCACCAACCGTGGCCGAGAGTTCTCCTGTATGCATTCCCTCCGCTGTCCTGCATTCTCCCACTGCTAGCCAGGGTGAGGTCAGGGGGGCTGTCAGTGATACTGATAGCGCCCGATCGCCCGGGGGCTCCTTGGTTTGCGGAGATGAGTCAGATGTTGATTGCGCCACCTTGGCCAATTCCACATCGACGGGACGCGTTGTCTCAGGCGGAAGGCACGATAGGGAAGTTGCCCATAATCGGCCAACCACTGAAGGCCTGGCTGCTGAGAGGGACAGGCTAGAGCGCCGTGGGTTATCTGATGCAGTCATCAGGACCATACAGGGTTCACGTGCCAGTTCCACTTCTAAGATGTATGCCAGTAGATGGAACGTGTTTTCACGATGGTGTGTTACACAAGGTGTAGACCCCATGAGCTGTCAGGTGGAGAGTATTCTTTCTTTTCTACAGCTCATGTTTGATAAGCAAAAATCGCCGGCCACTATTAGGGTGTTTGCAGCAGCGATTTCAGCTTGTCATGAGGGGTTTGGCAGAGACAATGTCTTTAGCCACCCTCTAGTGAAACGCTTCCTATTAGGAACGCGGCGACTTAAGCCAACACCTAGAGTCACGCTTCCTCAGTGGGATTTGGCTTTGGTACTCGAAGCGCTATGTAAGTCGCCGTTCGAGCCATTGAATAAAATACCCCTCAAGATGCTGTCTATTAAGACAGCACTGTTGCTCGCTTTGACTACAGCTAAGCGGATCAGTGATTTGTGTGCTTTTTCGACGATACCTGACTGCTTGGCCATCAATGGTGACCTGAGCAGAGCAGTGTTACGTCCTAACCCGGCATTTGTGCCGAAGGTTATTAAGAGTTCATATAGGTCACAGACCGTGGAGCTGTGGGCTTTTTCTCCTCCTCCTCATAGAGAGAGGAGTGAGGAGAAGCTCCATCGCCTGTGCCCGGTACGCGCTTTGGCGTGTTACATCGAGCACACAGCAGCGATTAGGTCATCGCCTCAGTTGTTTGTGTGTCACGGTGCGGCTGCACTAGGTAGACCACTTTCAAAATAGCCGTTGTCTCACTGGCTTTGTGAAGGCATTGAGACAGCTTATGAGGCAGCGGGCGGCAATTGCCTCAGGGTTTCAGAGCTCACTCCACTCGTGGGGTAGCGGCTTCTACTGCCCTTTTCAGAGGAACAGGGGTAGAGGATATCTGTAGAGCAGCATCATGGTCGACGCCGTCTCCATTTATCCGTTTCTATCTCTTAGATATGTCTTCTAACTCTCTGGCTCAATCTGTACTCAGCGTGGCTGAAGGGAGATCTTGAGCAAGAAAAGAGAGGAGAAGCAGGACTGTGGACACAGGTTTCCATCAGGTCCGCTTTGGTTAGGAAGACGTGTTTTTGGACAGATGTGTTTTCTAACTCTTTGGCTCGGTCTGTACTCAGCATAGCTGAAGGGAGATCTTGAGCTAGGAAGAGAGGAAAAAGCAGGACTATGGACAAGGTTTCCATCAGGTCCGCTTTGGATAAGAAAACATATTTTGTAGCATGACTCCTGACTGACAGGTTCAGTACAGTAGAAGCATGCGTTGATTGAAAGAATGTGAGGTCATCTATCTGCTTGTTCAGTTTAGTATGACTCATGTTTTGTTCCTGCACACTAATCTCTGGGATTCCATTGAGTGAGTGAGGCGGTCTACCGCGTTCACAAATGTAGAGTGACATTTGGTGTCATTCCATTAGTGGTTGGTAGTGTTTTCACAGGATATTGAGGCACATCTATCTGCTAGTACAGATTAGTATGGCTTCTATTCTGGTGATCTGCCCACTAGTCATTGGCATTGCCATTGGACTAGGTGGGGCGGGTCTTTAACCGATGACGCGGTATATTGTGACGCCTGTAGGGGTTTTTAGTTGCAGTACTGCGGGACTTGGTTGCAGCCATTGCCAGGCCTGACCTTTTCGTTTCGATGGGAAGTGTTAGGTTCGGCAGGGAGTACATTTTGGAGCGCTACGCTCCGCCTTAAACCACTAGGAGCAGAGCTCCCCTATGGGGCGGAGCTCCACGATATAGAACGATTAGTTACCGGAGTGTAACTCCAGTTCTATGAGTGGAGCGGAGCCCCATAGGACTTAAGGCCCTGCCGACCCTCTCTAGTCTCGCTGAAGATAAATATCTCGGGAGGCTGATTGAGGGTAGGCATCCCCTCTTATAGGGACACCTGTGCTCCAATTGGCTGCAGGTGTGTGCATAATTTTGTCTCAGGCTGTTGCTGCCTTAGGGCAGAGGGTAAACCACTAGGAGCAGAGCTCCCCTATGGGGCTCCGCTCCACTCATAGAACTGGAGTTACACTCCGGTAACTAATCGTTCATTAGAGTTACCAGCCTCAGAAATTGCAGCCCAAATAAATGCTTCAGAGTTCAAGTCACATACACACCTCAACATCAACTGTTCAGAGGGGACTGTGTGAATCAGTCCTTCATGGTTGAATTGCTGAAAAGAAACCACTACTAAAGAACACCAATAAGAAGAAGAGACTTGCTTGGGCCAAGAAACACAAGCAATGGACATTAGACCGGTGGGAATTTGTCCTTTGGTCTGGATTCCAGATTTGAGATTTTTGGTTCCAACCGCCATGTCTTTGTGAGACGTGGTGTGGGTTAACGGATGATCGCATGTGTATTTCCCACCGTAAAGCATGGAGGAGGAGGTGTTATGGTGTGGGGGTACTTTGCTGGTGACACTGTCTGTGATTTATTTAGAATTCAAGGCACACTTAACCAGCATGGCTACCACAGAATTCTGCAGCGATACGCCATCACATCTGGTTTGGGCTTAGTGGAACTATCATTTGTTTTTCAACAGGACAATGACCCAACACACATTCAGGCTGTGTAAGGGCTATGTTACCAAGAAGGAGAGTGATGGAGTGCTACATCAGATGACCTGGCCTCCACAATCCCCCTACCTCAACCAAATTGAGATGGTTTGGGATGAGTAAGACCGCAGAGTGAAGGAAAAGCAGCAACAAGTGCTCAGCATATGTGGGAACCCCTTCAAGACTGTTGGAAAAGTATTCCAGGTGAAGCTGCTTGAGAGAATGCCAAGAGTGTGCAAAGCTGTCATCAAGGCAAAGGGTGGCTATTTGAATCTCAAATGTAAAATATATTTTGATTTGTTTAACACTTTTTTGGTTACTACATGAGTCTACAATATAGAAAATAGTCAAAATAAAGAAAAACCCTTGAATGAGTAGGTGTTCTAAAACCTTAGACCGGTAGTGTAAGTATTCACACCTGAGTCAATACTTTATAGAAGCACCTTTTAGCAGCGGTTACAGCTGAGTGTTTCTGGGTAAGTCTCTAAGAGCTTTCTAAACCTGGATTGTGCAACATTTCCCCATTATTATTTTACAAATTCTTCAAGCTCCGTCAAATTGGTTGTTGATTGTTGCTAGACAACATTGGCGGTAAGTGCCGTTTATGATGAGGGAGGACACTTTTTTATATTTTTTATGAGAATTGGCCTTATTTCTATTACAGCATGTTGGATGACTGTCATTCATATTCCATTCACCCAGTTCAATGTAACATCGATAGGTTTAGGCTACTATATGATACTCAAATGTTCCCTATTCCCATCATGAGGTTGCTACAACCTAGTCTATGAATGAAAGTTTACAACGTAGGTGCACACAGGTCGAGAGAAACATTTGAGATGACAGACAGTGACACATGGACAGACAGTGACACTTTCAATACCGCCTTGCACACTCTTGCCTGCATCTAATCTAGGGTGTAATCATTTGTCCAATAGTTGCAAACAAGTTTCTAATGGACAAATGGTTTATCCCCGTTTCGTTTGCTTCCGTTTAAGAAATGTTTTTTCAACAGAAATCGGCGGAATGAATACACCCCTGATCATGCATAAACAGAGTTTACGTTCATAACAGCTACGTTGTATTCATTCTAGCCTCTATGCACTCTCCTCCTCTCACCTTCTCCCTTCGTTTGTGGACTTCAATGAACAACATCAGCTGTATGTGACCAGGCAAAAAAAAACTTTCCAAGCCAAACCGCTACACACAGCCTACATCATTGTCCCCATATTAGCTAAAGTAATGTCCTAGTCAACATAGCTAATAGAACTAATGCGTTAGTAAACCCGCTACAATCATGCAGTAACGTTACAGTGTACAGTGAGGGAAAAATGTATTTGATCCCCTGCTGATTTTGTACGTTTGCCCACTGACAAAGAAATGATCAGTCTATAATTTTAATGGTAGGTTTATTTGAACAGTGAGAGTGTCATGAGCCCTCTCACTCCACCGGGTTACCACCTTAATTTGTTTCCACTATCTTCCACTCTGCTCACCACTCTCTCTCTACTCAGCCTAACTAGCTCCACCTGTCCCTGCTCTGCTCGGCTCTAATTACTCTGCCAGCTGCGCTGCATTACCCACTAACCTCTCCCAGTATTTAAAGTCCTGTCTTTCAGCTCTCCTTTGTCAGATCGTCTGCAAAGCTCACACCCGGAACCTGTTTGCTCGCGCTTCTGGCTCACCCTGGTTTTGTGACCCCGGACCTGCCTGATTCTTGGATACTCTTCTGCCCCAGGAAAACCAGACCTGCTTTCTGCCAGTACGGCTCCTGGCTACTCTTCGACCCCGGTAACTCTGACCAGCCTTCTGCCTTGCTACAACGTATTTGGATTTCCCTTGAACTGTACTTCTGCCTTGTTTCATCCGCCCCGTTGTGTCTGTGTTTCCTCCCCCCCAGGACTTCTGGACCACCAACCACCGGCGTCATCGGACGCATCGCTGCCACTGGGGGGGGGCACAGACCCAGCACATTGGACGGAATACCCCTGGAATCTTCACTCACTCCCTACTTCCCTTTTCCCTTAAGTTTTAATAAACTTTCTGGTGTGACGCAATTGTGGTCCTCTTGTCGTCTGTCTGAACCGTGACAGTACGATCTGACCATCATGGACTCAGCGCACACTTCCCCCGACATGGAAACCGAAGAACCTGAGCAACCCACCGCCATGCTACGCCTGGAACACACTGAGAGAGAGCTAGGCCGCATGAGCGGCGACATCACCTCTCTGCTTCAGGTCAGTCACCAACCTTACCCCAGCCAGTCTGCCCACCAGCCCTGCCTCCGAGTTACCTGCCCCGGTCATTGCAGCCGCTGCCCCGGAACCCAAGATTGGAAACCCCGAGCGGTTCAACGGCGATTCTACCCAGGTCCGGCCATTCCTGACTAGCTGCCGACTTCAGTTCTCCTTGCAGCCAAGGACCTTCGCCACGGAGGGGGCTAAGGTCGGGTATGCCATCACTCACCTGACGGGCCGAGCTCGACTCTGGGGAACAGCAGAGTTCGAACGTCAAACCCCCGCATGTGCAACCTTCGACCTGTTTGCTGAGGAGATGCTGAAGGTGTTTGACCTGGATTCACCTACCGCAGAGGCGTCTCGTGAACTGTTCAGTATTCGACAAGGCAGACGTACAGTCGCAGACCATTCCATCGACTTCCGAACCCTGGCAAGACGAAGTTCTTGGAACACACCATCGTTGGTGGACGCGTTCTTCCATAGCTTGGCTGACTATATCAAGGACGAGTTGGTCTCCCATGAACTGCCTTCCACTCTTGATGAAGCCATCGCACTGACTGTCCGGATCGACAGAAGGATACAGACCCGTCGTCGTGAGAGGGGGCGCCAAGGTCCACCAACTACCGGCATTCGGAGAGATCCGACTGGGCTCCTGTCAGCTACTGCCACTCACCCTAGTCAGCTTGATCAGTCTGAGCCTATGGAGATTGGGCGAGCCTCTCTCACTCCTGCAGAGCGCCAGCGCCGCTTCACCTCAAACCTCTGCCTCTATTGTGGAGGTGATGGACATCGTGTGGTAACCTGCCCTTTAAAAGCCGAAGCTCACCGGGCATAGGGGGAGTCCGGTTGAGCTCAATGACCATCCAGTCCTCCGACCGCAAACCCCTGCTGCAAGTTCACCTCCGCCTCTCTGACTCAACTCACACCCTGGCTGCTCTGGTGGATTCTGGCGCCGAAGCCAACATAATGGACATCAAGCTGGCACGCCAACTGGGACTGGAGAACCTCCGTTTGACACCTCCTATTCCTGCCCGGGCACTGGACGGACACTTACTCGGATCGGTCACTCATGTCACGGCCCCGGTCTTGATGGGTCTGTCCGGAAACCATCAAGAAACTATCCAGTTTCACCTGCTCCCCTCTCCAGGCCAACCCCTCATCCTGGGTTACCCATGGCTCCGCCGGCACAACCCTCAGCTCGACTGGGTGACCGGGGTGATCAGGGAGTGGGGAGAGGACTGCCACCGAACCTGCCTGCTTGCTGCCGCACTACCCCCTCGGCCAGTACCTACTAACTCCGCTCCTGACCTCTCCCATGTCCCAGAATGCTACCATGGTCTCAGAGAAGTGTTTAACAAAGCAAGAGCCACATCTCTGCCCCCTCACCGACCGTACGACTGTGCCATCGACCTCCTCCCTGGAACAGCCCCTCCTAGGGGCCGTCTTTATTCGTTGTCTGCTCCTGAAAGAAAGTCCATGGAGGACTACATCAATGACTCTCTGTCCACAGGATTGATCCGTTCATCTTCATCTCCGGCTGGTGCTGGCTTCTTCTTTGTGGGGAAGAGGGACGGATCTCTTCGCCCCTGCATCGACTACAGGGGACTCAACGACATCACAGTGAAAAACCGTTACCCTCTCCCTCTGCTCACCTCTGCTTTTGAGTTGCTCCAGGGAGCCACTGTTTTTACCAAGTTGGATCTCAGAAACGCTTACCACCTAGTGCGGATCCGGGAGGGAGATGAATGGAAGACCGCATTCAATACACCAACAGGCCACTACGAGTATCTGGTTATGCCTTTTGGCCTCACCAATGCTCCTGCTGTGTTCCAGGCTCTAGTGAATGATGTACTGCGGGACATGTTAAACAAGTTTGTCTTCGTTTACCTGGATGACATCTTAATCTACTCCAGAAACCTGTCTGAACACACCCGCCATGTCCAGCAAGTCCTTCATCGTCTTCTGGAGAATTCCCTCTACGCCAAGGCAGAGAAATGTGAGTTTCACGTCAAGACAGTGGCCTTCCTGGGGTACATAGTGGCAGAGGGAAGTATCCAAATGGATCCTGCCAAAGTATCAGCAGTCACTTCATGGCCAGTTCCGGAGAACAGAAAGAAGCTGCAACAGTTTCTGGGGTTTGCTAACTTCTATAGAAAGTTTATCCGGAACTACAGTACCGTTGCTGCCCCTCTCACTGCTCTAACCAGCACCAAGCAACCCTTCACCTGGACCCCAGCAGCCGACAAGGCCTTCAGTACCCTCAAGGTAAGGTTCACCTCCGCTCCCATCCTCCAGATGCCTGATGTGGACCGGCAATTCATTGTGGAGGTGGACGCCTCGGATGTGGGAGTTGGTGCTGTGATTTCTCAGTGGGCTGCGGAGGATAGGAAGCTCCATCCCTGTGCCTTTTTCTCACGTCGGTTGTCCCCCTCTGAGTGCAATTACGACATAGGGAACCGAGAGCTGCTGGCTGTGAAGCTTGCCTTGGAGGAGTGGCGTCACTGGCTGGAGGGGTCCACCATTCCATTTCTCGTTTGGACCGATCATAAGAACTTGGAGTACATCCGCACGGCCAAACGGTTGAACTCCAGGCAGTCCCGCTGGGCCCTGTTCTTCACCAGGTTTAATTTCACTCTGTCATACCGGCCTGGATCACGCAACACCAAGCCAGACGCCCTCTCCCGTCAATTCCAGAAGGATGACAACCCCTCCAAGGATCCTGTGTCGATTCTGCCAAGTCCCTGCATCGTAGCAGCTCTGACCTGGGCTGTTGAGGAACAGGTGCTGGAAGCTCTCCGTAACCAGCCCGGTCCCAGCACTTGCCCAGCTGACCGCCTTTTTGTCCCCGAAAAACTGAGGTCCCAGGTCGTTCAGTGGGGACATGACTCCCGCCTAGCTTGTCACCCTGGCTCCACCCGCACTTACAACCTGCTCGCCCAGAGGTTCTGGTGGCCCTCTCTGAGAAAGGATGTACGGGAATTCGTCCAAGCCTGCCCCATCTGCAACCAACACAAGTCGTCCTGCCAGCCCCCAGCCGGATTGCTGCAGCCCCTGCCTGTGCCCAGACGTCCCTGGTCTCACATCGCCCTTGACTTTGTCACGGGGCTGCCCCCTTCAAGTGGCATGACCGTCATTCTCACCATAGTTGACCGATTCAGCAAGATGGCACACTTCATTCCCCTCCCCAAGCTCCCAACCGCCAAGGAGACCGCCCAGGTGGTCCTGGAACACGTCTTCCGGATCCACGGACTGCCCAAGGATGTAGTTTCTGACCGTGGTCCACAATTCTCCTCCGCTTTTTGGAAGGAGTTCTGTCACCTGCTGGGAGCCACAGTCAGTCTGACTTCCGGATTCCATCCCCAATCCAATGGGCAGTCAGAGCGGGCAAATCAGGAGCTCGAGAAGGCACTGCGATGCATGACTTCACGCAACCCCCACTCCTGGTCGCAGCAATTGACATGGGTGGAGTACGCACACAATTCTCTGACCTGCTCTGCCATCGGTATGTCCCCTTTCCAATGTGTTTATGGATACCAGCCTCCTCTATTTGCCAGCCAGGAAGGGGAGGTTACTTGCCCATCTGCACGTGCTTTTGCCCGTCGATGTCGCCGCACCTGGTCACAAGCCCGAGCCACACTTCTCAGATCCGTTGCCAGCTACACTACCGGGGCCAACCGTCGGAGAATCCCTGCTCCCACCTACCATGTTGGTCAAAGGGTGTGGTTGTCGTCAAGGAACCTGCCACTCAGGGTGGAGTCGCAAAAGCTGGCACCTCGGTTTATTGGCCCATTCCCTATCATAAGAGTGATTAGCCCAACTGCTGTCCGGCTCCAACTTCCTAATTCCATGAGGGTGCACCCCACTTTCCATGTGTCTAAGATTAAGCCCATTCATGAGAGTCCGCTGGTCCCTGCTGCGCCCTGTCCTCCTCCTCCACAGCTCATCGATGGTGGTCTGGTTTACACCGTCCGCCGCCTGCTTCGGTCCAGACGGAGGGGTAGGGGTCTCCAGTACCTCATTGACTGGGAGGGCTATGGACCTGAGGAAAGGACCTGGGTGCCAGCTAGTCGGATTGTGGATAGGACTCTCATCACCGCCTTCCACCAACGGCATCCTGATCAACCTGCAATCCGTAGGGGCCGCCCCAGAGGGATCCCTAACCGTCCTGCCCGCTCGGCTTCCTGTCCTGTGCCTGATCCTGTCTCGGGACCTGTCCCATCTCCCGACCACGGCCCTCCGGCTTCCTCCGAGGATGAGGACGTTCGCTCGGACCGTTCGGAGGAGTTCTAGCCCTCCTCCGGCTCCCCTCCTCCCGCCCGGCGTGGTGTTGCTCTTGGGACTTCTGGGGCCGTCCCTTGGGGGGGGGGTTCTGTCATGAGCCCTCTCACTCCACCGGGTTACCACCTTAATTTGTTTCCACTATCTTCCACTCTGCTCACCACTCTCTCTCTACTCAGCCTAACTAGCTCCACCTGTCCCTGCTCTGCTCGGCTCTAATTACTCTGCCAGCTGCGCTGCATTACCCACTAACCTCTCCCAGTATTTAAAGTCCTGTCTTTCAGCTCTCCTTTGTCAGATCGTCTGCAAAGCTCACACCCGGAACCTGTTTGCTCGCGCTTCTGGCTCACCCTGGTTTTGTGACCCCGGACCTGCCTGATTCTTGGATACTCTTCTGCCCCAGGAAAACCAGACCTGCTTTCTGCCAGTACGGCTCCTGGCTACTCTTCGACCCCGGTAACTCTGACCAGCCTTCTGCCTTGCTACAACGTATTTGGATTTCCCTTGAACTGTACTTCTGCCTTGTTTCATCCGCCCCGTTGTGTCTGTGTTTCCTCCCCCCCAGGACTTCTGGACCACCAACCACCGGCGTCATCGGACGCATCGCTGCCACTGGGGGGGGGCACAGACCCAGCACATTGGACGGAATACCCCTGGAATCTTCACTCACTCCCTACTTCCCTTTTCCCTTAAGTTTTAATAAACTTTCTGGTGTGACGCAATTGTGGTCCTCTTGTCGTCTGTCTGAACCGTGACAGAGAGACAGAATAACAACAAAAAAATCCAGAAAAACGCATGTCAAAAATGTTATAAATTGATTTGCATTTTAATGAGGGAAATAAGTATTTGACCCCCTCTCAATCAGAAAGATTTCTGGCTCCCAGGTGTCTTTTATACAGGTAACGAGCTGAGATTAGGAGCACACTCTTAAAGGGAGTGCTCCTAATCTGAATTTATTACCTGTATAAAAGACACCTGTCCACAGAAGCAATCAATCAGATTCCAAACTCTCCACCATGGCCAAGACCAAAGAGCTCTCCAAGGATGTCAGGGACAAGATATAGACCTACACAAGGCTGGAATGGGCTACAAGACCATCGCCAAGCAGCTTGGTGAGAAGGTGACAACAGTTGGTGCCATTATTCGTAAATGGAAGAAACACAAAATAACTGTCAGTCTCCCTCGGCCTGGGGCTCCATGCAAGATCTCACTTCGTGGAGTTGCAATGATCATGAGAACAGTGAGGAATCAGCCCAGAACTACACGGGAGGATCTTGTCAATGATCTCAAGGCAGCTGGGACCATAGTCACCAAGAAAACAATTGGTAACACACTACGCAGTGAAGGACTGAAATCCTGCAGCGCCCGCAAGGTCCCCCTGCTCAGGAAAGCACATATACATGCCCGTCTGAAGTTTGCCAATGAACATCTGAATGATTCAGAGGAGAACTGAGTGAAAGTGTTGTGGTCAGATGAGACCAAAATGGAGCTCTTTGGCATCAACTCAACTCGCCGTGTGTGGATGAGGAGGAATGCTGCCTATGGCCCAAGAACACCATCCCCACCTCCTTCCCTCAGCCAGGGCATTGAAAATGGGTCGTGGATGGGTATTCCAGCATGACAATGACCCAAAACACACGGCCAAGGCAACAAAGGAGTGGCTCAAGAAGAAGCACATTAAGGTCTTTGAGTGGCCTAGCCAGTCTCCAGACCTTAATTCCATAGAAAATCTGTGGAGGGAGCTGAAGGTTCGAGTAGCCAAATGTCAGCCTCGAAACCTTAATGACTTGGAGAAGATCTGCAAAGAGGAGTGGAACAAAATCCCTCCTGAGATGTGTACAAACCTGGTGGCCAACTACAAGAATTGTCTGACCTCTGTGATTGCCAACAGGGGTTTTGCCACCAAGTACTAAGTCATGTTTTGCAGAGGGGCAAATCAATTTATAGCATTTTTGACATGCGTTTTTCTGGATTTTTTTGTTGTTATTCTGTCTCTCACTGTTCAAATAAACCTACCTTTAAAATTATAGACTGATCATGTCTTTGTCAGTGGGCAAACGTACAAAATCAGAAGGGGATCAAAAACTTTTTTCCCTCACTGTATATATATATATATACTTTTTTTTTGCTCCTGAACTTCTTCTACTCTCAACCTCTCCGATCATTTTCATGATGTCCATCCGGTTTGCTTCTATATGCCATATCTTTCTAACTGTTTTCTTTCCCAAATGCTCCCAAAATACAACCTATATACTTATTATGGACACAGTATTCTTACATTATTAGCTATCTTTGTTATTAAATCAAATCAAATCAAATTTTATTGGTCACATGCGCCGAATACAACAGGTGCAGACATTACAGTGAAATGCTTACTTACAGCCCTTAACGAACAGTGCATTTATTTTAAACAAAAAAAGTAAGAATAAAACAACAACAAAAAAGTGTTGAGAAAAAAAGAGCAGAAGTAAAATAAAGTGACAGTAGGGAGGCTATATATACAGTAAAATAAAGTGACAGTAGGGAGGCTATATATACAGGGGGGTACCGTTGCAGAGTCAATGTGCGGGGGCACCGGCTAGTTGAGGTAGTTGAGGTAATATGTACATGTGGGTAGAGTTAAAGTGACTATGCATAAATACTTAACAGAGTAGCAGCAGCGTAAAAAGGATGGGGTGGGGGGGCAGTGCAAATAGTCCGGGTAGCCATGATTAGCTGTTCAGGAGTCTTATGGCTTGAGGGTAGAAGCTGTTGAGAAGTCTTTTGGACCTAGACTTGGCACTCCGGTACCGCTTGCCGTGCGGTAGCAGAGAGAACAGTCTATGACTAGGGTGGCTGGAGTCTTTGACAATTTTGAGGGCCTTCCTCTGACACCGCCTGGTATAGAGGTCCTGGATGGCAGGGAGCTTTGCCCCAGTGATGTACTGGGCCGTACGCACTACCCTCTGTAGTGCCTTGCGGTCAGAGGCCAAGCAGTTGCCATACCAGGCGGTGATGCAACCAGTCAGGATGCTCTCGATGGTGCAGCTGTAGAATTTTTTGAGGATCTGAGGACCCATGCCAAATCTTTTTAGTCTCCTGAGGGGGAATAGGCTTTGTCGTGCCCTCTTCACGACTGTCTTGGTGTGTTTGGACCATGATAGTTTGTTGGTGATGTGGACACCAAGGAACTTGAAGCTCTCAACCTGTTCCACTACAGCCCCGTCGATGAGAATGGGGGCGTGCTCAGTCCTCTTTTTTTTCCTGTAGTCCACAATCATCTCCTTTGTCTTGGTCACATTGAGGGAGAGGTTGTTGTCCTGGCACCACACGGCCAGATCTCTGACCTCCTCCCTATAGGCTGTCTCATCGTTGTCGGTGATCAGGCCTACCACTGTTGTGTCGTCGGCAAACTTAATGATGGTGTTGGAGTCGTGCCTGGCCATGCAGTCATGGGTGAACAGAGAGTACAGGAGGGGACTGAGCACGCACCTCTGAGGGGCCCCCGTGTTGAGGATCAGTGTGGCAGATGTGTTGTTACCTACCCTTACCACCCGGGGGTGGCCCGTCAGGAAGTCCAGGATCCAGTTGCAGAGGGAGGTGTTTAGTCCCAGGATCCTTAGCTTAGTGATGAGCTTAGAGGGCACTATGGTGTTGAATGCTGAGCTGTAGTCAATGAATAGCATTCTCACGTAGGTGTTCCTCTTGTCCAGGTGGGAAAGGGCAGTGTGGAGTGCGATAGAGATTGCATCATCTGTGGATCTGTTGGGGCGGTATGCAAATTGGAGTGGGTCTAGGGTTTCTGGGATTATGCTGTTGATGTGAGCCATGACCAGTCTTTCAAAGCACTTCATGGCTACAGACGTCAGTGCTACGGGTCGGTAGTCATTTAGGCAGGTTATCTTAGAGTTCTTGGGCACGGGGACTATGGTGGTCTGCTTGAAACATGTTGGTATTACAGACTCAGTCAGGGACATGTTGAAAATGTCAGTGAAGACACTTGCCAGTTGGTCAGCACATGCTCGGAGTACACGTCCTGGTAATCCGTCTGGCCCTGCGGCCTTGTGAATGTTGACCTGCTTAAAAGTCTTACTCACATTGGCTACGGAGAGCGTGATCACATAGTCGTCCGGAACAGCTGGTGCTCTCATGCATGCTTCAGTGTTGCTTGCCTCGAAGCGAGCATAGAAGTGGTTTAGCTCGTCTGGTAGGCTTGTGTCACTGGGCAGCTCGCGGCTGTGCTTCCCTTTGTAGTCTGTAATATTTTTCAAGCCCTGCCACATCCGACGAGCGTCAGAGCCAGTGTAGTATGATTCAATCTTAGACCTGTATTGACTCTTTGCCTGTTTGATGGTTCGTCGGAGGTCATAGCGGGATTTCTTATAAGCGTCCGGGTTAGAGTCCCGTTCCTTGAAAGCGGCAGCTCTACCCTTTAGCTCAGTGCGGATGTTTCCTGTAATCCATGGCTTCTGGTTGGGGTATGTACGTACGGTCACTGTGGGGACGACATCATCGATGCACTTATTGATGAAGCCAGTGACTGATGTGGTGTACTCCTCAATGCTGTCTGAAGAATCCCGGAACATGTTCCAGTCTGTGCTAGCAAAACAGTCCTGTAGCTTAGCATCTGCGTCATCTGACCACTTTTTTATTAACCGAATCACTGGTGCTTCCTGCTTCAGTTTTTGCTTATAAGCACGAATCAGGAGGATAGAGTTATGGTCAGATTTGCCAAATGGAGGGCGAGGGAGAGCTTTGTATGCGTCTCTGTGTGTGGAGTAAAGGTGGTCTAGAGTTTTTTCCCCTCTGGTTGCACATTTAACATGCTGGTAGAAATGAGGTAGAACGGATTTAAGTTTCCCTGCATTAAAGTCCCCGGCTACTAGGAGCGCTGCATCTGGATGAGCGTTTTCCTGTTGATTAATGGCCTTGTACAACTCATTCAGTGCAATCTTAATGCCAGCATTGGTTTGTGGTGGTAAATAGACAGCTATGAAAAATATAGATGAAAACTCTCTTGGTAAATAGTGTGGTCTACAGCTTATCATAAGATACTCTACCTCAGGCGAGCAAAACCTCGAGACTTCCTTAGTATTTGATTTTGTGCACCAGCTGTTGTTTACAAATATACAGAGACCGCCGCCCCTTGTCTTACCGGAGTCAGACGTTCTGTCCTGCCGATGTAGCGTATAGCCTGCTAGCTGAATGTTGTCATTGTTGTCGTTCAGCCACGACTCCGTGAAACATAAGATATTACAGTTTTTAATGTCCCGTTGGTAGGATAACCGTAATCTTAAATCGTCAATTTTATTCTCAAAAGATTGAACGTTGGCTAATAGGATTGATGGGAGAGGCAGTTTACTCGCTCGCCGTCGGATCCTTACAAGGCACCCGGATCTGCGTCCACGATATCTCTGTCTCTTCCTCACGCGAATGACGGGGATCTGGGCCTTGTTGGGTGTCTGTAGAATATCCTTCGCGAACGCCTCGTTGAAGAAAAAAGTCTTTGTCTAATGCGAGGTGAGTAATCGCTGTCCTGATATCCAGAAGCTCTCTTTGGTTATAAGAGACGATGGCAGAAACATTATGTACAAAATAAATTACAAATAACGCGGAAAAACACACATAATAGTACAATTGGTTAGAGGGCTGTAAAACGGCAGCCATCTTCTTCCGGCGCTGTTGTTATTTGTTGTTATTTGTTATTAGTCCCATCCTTCAACTCTATTCAATACCTCCCATCTATCTCTTAACACCATCCATATAGGATTTCTATTTGCCATATATATTTCAACCGTACTGTGATGTTTTACAAAAGTTCTGAACCTTTCTATTCTCATTGCTTCTACAGATTGTGAATAAAAAATAAACATTTTTGCTAAAAGTATTATTATATTATTGATCGATTGACTATGACTTTTCAGATCACCCAGTAATGCTATCTGCAAGGTTAGCTCTAGGTAAATATTGCAATCCTTTAGCCATTCCTGGATCTGTGTCCAAAAACAAGCTACAAATGGACAGAACCAAAACAAATTATCTAATGATTCTGTCTCTTCACAGCAAAATCTGCAGAGTTGGGAAGATTGTATCCCCCATATAAATAACATTCTATTGGTAGCAAGAATTTTATATAATAATTTAAATTGAAAGATTCTAATTTTTGAATCCGGTGTCGTTTTGCGTGTCAGTTCATAAACACTATGCCATGGGATCGGTACGTCCAAAATCTCTTCCCAACTATTTTGCAATCTATATGGGACAGCTGTCAATCCTTTGGTCCTTAAGTGAAACTGATATACTTTTTTATTTATCACAGTTTTCCTTAACCAATTATGTTCTTTAATGCAAGGCCGACAGACAAGTTCCTTACTTTCTCCCCCTTCCACTTTCCTCTTCCACTTTTGCGGTAAGGCTGCAATTATTTGGTTGTAATTTTGGGTAGAGCAGACATTTCCATATGTTTTTGTTAGCTGCATGTGCGACATAACTCCACCAGTCCTACCGATGATATCATTTACGAAGATTATACCTTTTTTAAACATTCTGTCAAAACATAATGGTTTTTTGTCAATTAGTATATTTGAATTTAACCACAATATTTGTTGCATTATTTGTTCTGTCGTTTCTGGAGGATTAAATTGAAATTGCAACCAACTTTCTATGGCTTGTTTTAGAAATTGTGATATTTGGGAGATTATTTCCTTTTCAAATAACTGCAAATGAGTTGTTGTAATCTGAATAAAGGGAAAAAGGCCTTTCTTGAACATTGGGTGAGACAATCTTACTAATTTGCTTGAGAACCAGTTCGGATTTAAGTATAACTTTTGTATGACTGAAGCTTATAGTGATAGGTCTAATGCTTTAATATTTAATAATTTCTGTCCTCCGAATTCATATTCATTATATAAATATGCCCTTTTAATTTTGTCTGGCTTGCCATTCGGCTGTTACCAAGAACCACATACCGGATTTCTAACAGGGTAGTTAGCAATTGAGTTTTCAGAGTATTTTCTGCGCCCACCTAGCTCAAATTCTAAACGTCGGATTAAAACGAGACTATAGCGTCCTTAAAAATACCATTAGATTTACAACATGTTGGATTGACTAAGTTTTGTAGGTGCAGCAGTTTTTATTACATTTATCGCTCTCACTTGCACATTTCTGTCAATTTGTTACTCTCCCTGTAACTGGTAGCCAACGCTGTGCTACCTTTTTGTAGCATTTCTGACAGTTCTATCTAACCGGGCCCAGCAACTCGGTTGTCAGCAACTCAGCAACTCAACAACACAAACAACTCGCCACCTGCACCAGCCAGGCAGCTGCCAGCCATGATAAGAAGTAGTTGAGAACAAACCTAGGCTAATAGATAGCTATATGTTGGTACTCAAGCTGAGGTTAATCAATAAATGCATACAGATAATTGTCTCACATGAAAAAATGGGTTGGTTGTTATTAGTGAGTTGAATGTGGTTTTGTTTTGATTTGCTAACGTTTGGTAGCTAGCTAGCCAGTAGTTGTAACGTTAGCATAGCTAGCCAGTAGTTGTAACGTTAGCTAGCTAGCCAGTAGTTTTAACGTTAGCTAGCTAGCCATTAGTTGTAACGTTAGTTAGCTAGCCAGTAATTGTAACGTTAGCTAGCTAGCCAGTAGTTGTAACGTTAGCTAGCTAGCCAGTAGTTGTAACGTTAGCTAGCTAGCCAGTAGTTTTAACGTTAGCTAGCTAGCCAGTAGTTGTAACGTTAGCTAGCTAGCCAGTAGATGTAACGTTAGCTAGCTAGCCGGTAGTTGTAACGTTAGCTAGCTAGCCAGTAGTTGTAACGTTAGCTAGCTAGCCAGTAGTTTTAACGTTAGCTAGCTAGCCAGTAGATGTAACGTTAGCTAGCTAGCCAGTAGATGTAACGTTAGCTAGCTAGCCAGTAGTTGTAACGTTAGCTAGCTAGCCAGTAGATGTAACGTTAGCTAGCTAGCTAACGTATCTTTTATACAACAGAAACTTCACAGGGGCTATTAAGGTGACGCATCCGTTTACGACGTTTTCTGACCATCAAATATGGTAGGGTGATGACTCCAGTTGCGGGTAGCGGGAGAGGATGGAACTAGTTGAAACTGGGCCATCATTCTGCACATTTTCCCATCTATGAAACATCTGATCTTAATAAATGTTTCTGTTCCCAAGACTAGAATATGTTACTAAGACAGTGCACTAAGTTTTATATACTTGATGCTTTGCCAAATAAAAACAAAAACGGCATTCCACTTTAATAATGGAACACTGGTCACTAATAATGTTTACATACTGTTTCACTCATTTCATATTTATATACTGTATTCTACTATATTTTAGTCAATGCCACTCCGACATTGCTCCTCCCAATATTTATATATTTCTTAATTCCATTCTTTTACTTTTAGATTTGTGTGTATTGTTGTGAATTGTTAGACACTACTGCACTGTCGGAGCTAGGAACACAAGCATTTCACTACACCCGCAATAACATCTGCTAAATATGTGTATGTGACCAATAACATTTGATTTGATTTGAAGGAGTGCAAAGTCGAATTGAGTTTGTGCACACGCGCACTTCACATAGGAGGCGTTCCCTAACGGAAATATGCAAATGCCCAATAGGATCTCGCTAGCTCGTGCTTGACTTTGCCCACCTCCTCGCTTGTTCTGCCCACTATGCTTTATTTGCTCCCACTGTAAGCGACACAGATGAACTATCTTGGGTTAGTTATATATACAGTATCTTTGGTTATACCATAGATAGAAATACTATTCATTATTATTATTATTAATTATTAGTAATTTAGCAGACGCTCTTATCCAGAGCGACTTACAGGAGCAATTAGGGTTAAGTGCCTTGCTCAAGGGCACATTGACAGATTTTTGGTGTTAATCTGATCTTCTGTCTCCTCTTCCTTCTCCTCTTTCACGACAATGTTCAGACACAGACCCTCCTTCTCCGTCCAGCAGACATCCTCTTCTTTAACAGAAGGCAAGTGCAGTATTGAGCTAATCATGGCCGATTAGCCTAGTACAGTATTGAGCTAATCATGGCCGGGGATGTAGTTAGCATTAGCGACTAGCCTAGTACAGTATTGAGCTAATCACGGCCGGGGATGTAGTTAGCATTAGCCTAGTACAGTATTGAGCTAATCATGGCCGGGGATGTAGTTAGCATTAGCGATTAGCCTAGTACAGTATTGAGCTAATCATGGCCGGGGATGTAGTTAGCATTAGCGACTAGTACAGTATTGAGCTAATCATGGCCGGGGATGTAGTTAGCATTAGCGACTAGTACAGTATTGAGCTAATCATGGCCGGGGATGTAGTTAGCATTAGCGACTAGCCTAGTACAGTATTGAGCTAATCATGGCCGGGGATGTAGTTAGCATTAGCGATTAGCCTAGTACAGTATTGAGCTAATCATGGCCGGGGATGTAGTTAGCATTAGCGACTAGTACAGTATTGAGCTAATCATGGCCGGGGATGTAGTTAGCATTAGCGACTAGCCTAGTACAGTATTGAGCTAATCATGGCCGGGGATGTAGTTAGCATTAGCGACTAGCCTAGTACAGTATTGAGCTAATCACGGCCGGGGATGTAGTTAGCATTAGCGACTAGCCTAGTACAGTATTGAGCTAATCATGGCCGGGGATGTAGTTAGCATTAGCGATTAGCCTAGTACAGTATTGAGCTAATCATGGCCGGGGATGTAGTTAGCATTAGCGACTAGCCTAGTACAGTATTGAGCTAATCACGGCCGGGGATGTAGTTAGCATTAGCGACTAGTACAGTATTGAGCTAATCACGGCCGGGGATGTAGTTAGCATTAGCGACTAGTACAGTATTGAGCTAATCACGGCCGGGGATGTAGTTAGCATTAGCGACTAGTACAGTATTGAGCTAATCATGGCCGGGGATGTAGTTAGCATTAGCGACTAGTACAGTATTGAGCTAATCACGGCCGGGGATGTAGTTAGCATTAGCGACTAGCCTAGTACAGTATTGAGCTAATCATGGCCGGGGATGTAGTTAGCATTAGCGACTAGTACAGTATTGAGCTAATCACGGCCGGGGATGTAGTTAGCATAGCCTAGTACAGTATTGAGCTAATCATGGCCGGGGATGTAGTTAGCATTAGCGACTAGCCTAGTACAGTATTGAGCTAATCACGGCCGGGGATGTAGTTAGCATTAGCGACTAGCCTGGTACAGTATTGAGCTAATCACGGCCGGGGATGTAGTTAGCATTAGCGACTAGCCTAGTACAGTATTGAGCTAATCATGGCCGGGGATGTAGTTAGCATTAGCGACTAGCCTAGTACAGTATTGAGCTAATCATGGCCGGGGATGTAGTTAGCATTAGCGACTAGCCTAGTGCAGTATTGAGCTAATCATGGCCGGGGATGTAGTTAGCATTAGCGACTAGCCTAGTACAGTATTGAGCTAATCATGGCCGGGGATGTAGTTAGCATTAGCGACTAGCCTAGTACAGTATTGAGCTAATCATGGCCGGGGATGTAGTTAGCATTAGCGACTAGCCTAGTACAGTATTGAGCTAATCATGGCCGGGGATGTAGTTAGCATTAGCGACTAGCCTAGTACAGTATTGAGCTAATCACGGCCGGGGATGTAGTTAGCATTAGCGACTAGCCTAGTACAGTATTGAGCTAATCATGGCCGGGGATGTAGTTAGCATTAGCGACTAGTACAGTATTGAGCTAATCATGGCCGGGGATGTAGTTAGCATTAGCGACTAGCCTAGTGCTAACTTTGCCAGCCAGCTAGCTGACTAATGACAACAATGTAAATTAAATAGATTAACAAGTAGATTCGACAGAAGTGGGTTTAAAACACAGTGACTTAGAGCTTTGTCGTGTATTAGGATTATGCCTTTGTTAAATGTTTTTATGATCTTAGTTCAAATGTAGCCGTTTGGAGGGTGACGCCCCAGGGGAGACTGGTGATTGGCCAGAAGAGGGAGCACCCATCTTTTTGCATTGTTTATAAGTAGGGGCTAGACCAAGAGAGGGCAGAGCGACCATTGCAATCCGGGCCGTCGCTCTCCGGATGTCATGACATCTGTCACTTATGCTGAAGCTTGTGATATGAATAAACCTTATGATCCAAGTTCAGTATGAGCGGACTCCTTTGTTTATCAGCAATAATTGCCAGCATTCACCCGATACGACAGCTTGAATGTGTTAGCAATTTTGGCTAGCAAGCTGATGTGCCTGACTAGCTGTTGCTGCTGTCGTCGATGAAGCGTCCCGTCCACTAGATTATACGTCACACTGACAGCATCGCATGAAAGAGAGTGGGTAACGCAGTTGAGAAAAATATATTGTCAGACAAAAACATTTTGTTAAAGCATTTTTTTCTCTCAATTTATTTCATTAAATAATAATATAATAACGACTTCTACAAAGAGAAGCATGTGTTGATTGCAGATTTTTTATGAGAGAATTTAAAAAAAAACACTACACATCTGCATTTAGGGAATCAGTAATACAAATATATATCAAAATTAGCAACTAGGTCTATACTGCTCCTACATGGTGTAACAATACATAGTGTAGGTGTATATAATGACCAGACTAGGTCTATACTGCTCCTACATGGTGTAACAATACATAGATGTAGATGTGTATAATGAACGTCCATTAGTGGCGTTCCACATTTTATTTATATTCAGACAAAAATATTTTGCATTAATCAAATGCTTTTTACAATCAGCACCTGTATTCTCTGACATGGTGGACTAGTACTGTTGGGAACATTCATGAGGTAGTGAATGTTTTCATGTCATCAACTTATCAATGTTATCATAACGTCATTACATTTTCATACACCTTCAGCTTGATGACTATATAAAAAATATTCAATGAAATAAAACAACATTTAAGAGGTTTCAAAGTTAGAATCAAGAAAATGACATTAAATCTATTTAGTCATTTAAATTTTGCAATATCCAAATCATATTATGAACAGCAGGCAGTCAATCAGTTACAATCAATCAGTTATTAATTAAAATAAAATGCACATTAGAACATTTTTAAATCAAAAGTAGGCCTTTTTTTTGTATGATTTAATTCATACAATTTGATATCATGTGGCATAAACAAAAACCATAATTCTCAGTCAAAAACATGAGACAGAACACAGCTTCTCTATTCTCTCAAAGAACCTCGGCGTGACCCTGGACAAGACCCTGTCATTCTCTGCAGACATCAAAGCAGTGACTCACTTCCGCAGGTTCATACTCTACAACATACGTACATTACGACCCCACCTCACACAGGAAACTGCACAGGTCCTAATCCAGGCACTAGTCTCTCTGTTGGCTGGGCTCCCCCTGCAATTTATCCAGAAACGCCGCAGCCCCACCTGGTGTTCAACCACCCCACGTTCTCCCATGTCACCTCGCTCCTCCGCACACGCCACTGGCTTCCAGTAAAAGCTCCCATCCACTTCAAGACCCTGGTGCTGCCCCTCCCTACCTTCAGGCTAAAACCCGAGCACTCCGTTATGCCAACTCTGGTCTCTTGGCCCTCTCACCAGCTCCCAATCAGCCCAGTCAAAGCTCTTCTCTGTCCTGGCACCCCAATAGTGGAACCCTAACGTCGGGACAGCGGAGTCCCAGCCCATCTTTCCCGAAAACCTCTACGACCCTACCTCTTCAAAGAGTATCTTAAATAAATCTGACCTGCACTTGTCTTATCCTACTAGCCACCGACTTCGCTGAGAACTACGTTAAGGGAAAATGTGCTTACTACGCCTGTGATATGTGGTTGTCTCACCTAGCTTACCTTAAGGTGAATGCACCAACTGTTATTCTCTCTGGATAAGAGTGTGTGAAATGTAATGAGATTTGAGTTCCCTTAAACGTGAAAATTTATTTCCACACTGAGAGCAGTGGTAGGGCTTCTCTCCTGTGTGTATCCTCTCATGCTCTTTTAGGTTCCATAACCGCGCAAAATTCTTCCCACACTGGGAACATTGGAAAGGCTTTTCTCCTGTGTGTGTTTTCTCATGCTCTTTGAGATGGCATGACCGGATAAAGCTCTTTCCACACTGAGAGCAGTGGTAAGGCTTATCTCCGGAGTGAATTATCTTATGTAAATTCAGGTTCCCTAACTGGGTAAAACGCTTTCCACATTGGGAGCATTGGAAAGGCCTTTCTCCTCTGTGTGTAGAGTGAATTCTCTCATGTATTTTCACGCCCCATAACTCAGTAAAACTCTTTCCACACTGAGAGCAATGGAAGTTCTTCTTTCCTTCTTTGTGTATTCCTTGATGCCTAATTAGGGTCCTTAACCGGGTAAAACTCTTTCCACACTGGGAACATTGGAAAGGCTTTTCTCCTGTGTGTGTCCTACATTTCATTTACATTTCAGTCATTTAGCAGACGCTCTTATCCAGAGCGACTTACAGTTAGTGAATACATATTTTTTTTATACTGGCCCCCCGTGGGAATCGAACCCACAACCCTGGCGTTGCAAACGCCATGCTCTATCAACTGAGCTACATCCCTGCCGGCCATTCCCTCCCCTACCCTGGACGACGCTGGGCCAATTGCGCGCCGCCCAATGGGTCTCCCGGTCGCGGCCGGCTGCGACAGAGCCTGGATTTGAACCGGGATCTCTAGTGGCACAGTTAGCACTGCGATGCAGTGCCTTAGACCACTGCGCCACTCGGGAGATATCCCGAGTGGGATATCTCCCGAGTGATTTCAGGTGTGCCAACAGGGTAAAACTATTTCCACACTGGGAGCACTGGAAAGGCTTTTCTCCTGTGTGTGTCCTCTCATGCCTTTTGAGGGCCTGTGATCGTGAAAAACTCATTACACAATAGGAGCATTGGTAAGGCTTCTCTCCAGAGTGAATTCTCTTATGCATTTTCAGGCTGTCTAACCGGCTAAAACTCTTTCCACACTGGGAACATTGGAAAGGCTTTTCTCCTGTGTGTGTCCTCTCATGCTCTTTTAGGTTGTGTAACTTGGTAAATCTCCTTCCACAGTGGGAGCAGCAGTGTCGTCCTACTGGTTTGGCCGTCTCTAGGTCTGGTTCCCCTGAAGGACTCTTCCCTGGGTCTGGTTCCCCTGAAGGACTCTTCCCTGGGTCTGGTTCCCCTGAAGGACTCTTCCCTGGGTCTGGTTCCCCTGAAGGACTCTTCCCTGGGTCTGGTTCCCCTGAAGGACTCTTGCCGCTGTCAGAGTGAGAGTCTGGTCTCTCTCCTGTCAAAGACAAACATAGTATTTAGTTAAACAGCGAGACCTGAATGAATCTGCCACATGATAAAACTGTTTTCAGAACATTTCCATAATAAAGAAAAACACTTATGAGCAGGCTGAAAGTGACAGTTGGATGGAAGCATTATACATCCTTCTTTGTGTACATACAGTGGGGAAAAAAAGTATTTAGTCAGCCACCAATAGTGCAAGTTCTCCCACTTAAAAAGATGAGAGAGGCCTGTAATTTTCATCATAGATACACGTCAACTATGACAGACAAATTGAGAAAAAAAATCCAGAAAATCACATTGTAGGATTTTTAATGAATTTATTTGCAAATTATGGTGGAAAATAAGTATTTGGTCACCTACAAACAAGCAAGATATCTGGCTCTCACAGACCTGTAACTTCTTCTTTAAGAGGCTCCTCTGTCCTCCACTCGTTACCTGTATTAATGACACCTGTTTGAACTTGTTATCAGTATAAAAGACACCTGTCCACAACCTCAAACAGTCACACTCCAAACTCCACTATGGCCAAGACCAAAGAGCTGTCAAAGGACACCAGAAACAAAATTGTAGACCTGCACCAGGCTGGGAAGACTGAATCTGCAATAGGTAAGCAGCTTGGTTTGAAGACATCAACTGTGGGAGCAATTATTAGGAAATGGAAGACATACAAGACCACTGATAATCTCCCTCGATCTGGGGCTCCACGCAAGATCTCACCCTGTGTGGTCAAAATGATCACAAGAACGGTTAGCAAAAATCCCAGAACCACACGGGGGGAACTAGTGAATGACCTGCAGAGAGCTGGGACCAAAGTAACAAAGCCTACCATCAGTAACACACTACGCCGCCAGGGACTCAAATCCTGCAGTGCAAGACGTGTCCCCCTGCTTAAGCCAGTACATGTCCAGGCCCGTCTGAAGTTTGCTAGAGTGCATTTGGATGATCCAGAAGAGGATTGGGAGAATGTCATATGGTCAGATGAAACCAAACTATAACTTTTTGGTAAAAACTCAACTCGTCGTGTTTGGAGGACAAAGAATGCTGAGTTGCATCCAAAGAACACCAAGCATGGGGGTGGGGGGGTGGAAACACCAAGCATGGGTGAAGCATGGGGGTGGAAACATCATGCTTTGGGGCTGTTTTTCTGCAAAGGGACCAGGACGACTGATCCGTGTAAAGGAAAGAATGAATGGGGCCATGTATCTTGAGATTTTGAGTGAAAACCTCCTTCCATCAGCAAGGGAATTAAAGATGAAACCTGGCTGGGTCTTTCAGCATGACAATGATCCCAAACACACCGCCCGGGCAACGAAGGAGTGGCTTCGTAAGAAGCATTTCAAGGTGCTGGAGTGGCCTAGCCAGTCTCCAGATCTCAACCCCATAGAAAATCTTTGGAGGGAGTTGAAAGTCCGTGTTGCCCAGCGACAGCCCCAAAACATCACTGCTCTAGAGGAGATCTGCATGGAGGAATGGGCCAAAATACCAGCAACAGTGTGTGAAAACCTTGTGAAGACTTACAGAAAATGTTTCACCTGTGTCATTGCCAACAAAGGGTATATAACAAAGTATTGAGAAACTTTTGTTATTGACCAAATACTTATTTTCCACCATAATTTGCAAATAAATTCATAAAAAATTCTACAATGTGATTTTCTGGATTTTTTTTCCTCATTTTGTCTGTCATAGTTGACGTGTACCTATGATGAAAATTACAGGCCTCTCACATCTTTTTAAGTGGGAGAACTTGCACAATTGGTGGCTGACTAAATACTTTTTCCCCCCACTGTATGACAGTTGGAAGCATTATACATCCTTCTTTGTGTACATATGACAGTTGGAAGCATTATACATCCTTCTTTGTGTACATATGACAGTTGGAAGCATTATACATCCTTCTTTGTGTACATATGACAGTTGGAAGCATTATACATCCTTCTTTGTGTACGCGTGACAGTTGGAAGCATTATACATCCTTCTTTGTGTACATATGACAGTTGGAAGCATTATACATCCTTCTTTGTGTACGCGTGACAGTTGGAAGCATTATACATCCTTCTTTGTGTACATATGACAGTTGGAAGCATTATACATCCTTCTTTGTGTACATATGACAGTTGGAAGCATTATACATCCTTCTTTGTGTACATATGACAGTTGGAAGCATTATACATCCTTCTTTGTGTACGCGTGACAGTTGGAAGCATTATACATCCTTCTTTGTGTACGCGTGACAGTTGGAAGCATTATACATCCTTCTTTGTGTACATATGACAGTTGGAAGCATTATACATCCTTCTTTGTGTACGCGTGACAGTTGGAAGCATTATACATCCTTCTTTGTGTACGCGTGACAGTTGGAAGCATTATACATCCTTCTTTGTGTACGCGTGACAGTTGGAAGCATTATACATCCTTCTTTGTGTACGCGTGACAGTTGGAAGCATTATACATCCTTCTTTGTGTACGCGTGACAGTTGGAAGCATTATACATCCTTCTTTGTGTACGCGTGACAGTTAAAAAGGCTTGATGTGCTAGCGGTGAAGATGTTTAGCAGATTTTATTGCGGGTGTAGCGAAATTCCTGTGATCCTAGCTCCAACAGGGCAGTAGTATCTAAAAGTAAAAGAATGGAATTAAGAAATATATCAATACAAATGAAATGAGTAAAGCAGTATGTAAACATTATTAAAGTGACTAGTGTTCCATGTCTATGTACATAGGGCAGCAGCCTCTAAGGTGCAGGGTTGAGTAACCGGGTGGTAGCCGGCTAGTGATGGCTATTTAACAGTCTGATGGCCTTGAGATAGAAGCAGTTTTTTCAGTCTCTCGGTCCCAGCTTTGATGCACCTGTACTGACCTCGCCTTCTGGATGAGAGCGGGGTGAACAGGCCGTGGCTCTGGTGGTTGATGTCCTTGATGATCTTTTTGGCCTTCCTGTGACATCGGGTGTTGTAGGTGTCCTGGAGGGCAGGCAGTGTGCCCCCCGGTGATGCGTTGGGCTCACCGCACCACCCTCTGGAGAGCCCTGCGGGCGGTGCAGTTGCCGTACCAGGCGGTGATACAGCCTGGCAGGATGCTCTCAATTGTGCATCTGTAAAAGTTTGTGAGGGTCTTAGGGGCCAAGCCTAATTTATTTTCCTGGCACCACTCCGCCAGGGCCCTCACCTCCTCCCTGTAGGCTGTCTCGTCATTGTTGGTTATCAAGCCTACTACTGTTGTGTCGTCTGCAAACTTGATGATTGAGTTGGAGGCGTGCTTGGCCACGCAGTCATGGGTGAACAGGGAGTACAGGAGGGAGCTGAGCACGCACCCTTGTGGGGCCCCTGTGTTGAGGATCAGCGTAGTGGAGGTGTTGTTTCCTACCTTCACCACTTGGGGGCGGCCCGTCAGGAAGTCCAGGACCCAGTTGCACAGGGCGGGGTTCAGACCCAGGGCCCTGAGCTTAAATGATGAGCTTGGAGGGTACTATGGTTTTGAAGGCTGAGCTATAGTCAATGAACAGCATTCTTACATAGGTATTCCTCTTGTCCAGATGAGATGGGGCAGTGCGATGGCGATTACATCGTCTGTGGATCTATTGGGGCGGTAAGCAAATTGAAGTGGGTCTAGGGTGTCAGGTAAGGTGGAGGTGATATGATCCTTAACTAGCCTCTCAAAGCACCTCATGATGACAGAAGTGAGTGCTACAGGGCAATAGTAATTTAGTTCAGTTACCTTTGCGTTCTTGGGTACAGGAACAATGGTGGCCATCTTGAAGCATGTGGGGACAGCAGACTGGGAAAGGGAGAGATTGAATATGTCCGTAAACACTCCAGCCAGCTGGTCTGCGCATGCTCTGAGGACGCGGCTAGGGATGTCGTCTGGGCCGGTAGCCTTGCAAGGGTTAACACGCTTAAATGTCTTTATCACGTCGGCCACGGAGAACAAGTGCCCACAGTCCTTGGGAGCGGGCCACGACGGTGGCACTGTGTTATCCTCAAAGCGGGCGAAGAAGGTGTTTAGCTTGTCCGGGAGCAAGACGTTGGTGTCCGTGACGTGGCTGGTTTTCCCTTTGTAATCTGTGATTATCTGTAGACCCTGCCACATAGATCTCGTCTCTGAGCCGTTGAATTGCGACTCCACTTTGTCTCTGTACTGACATTTTGCCTGTTTTGATTGCCTACGAAAGGAATAACTACACTGTTTGCATTCAACCATATTCCCATTCAACTTGCGGTGGTTAAATGTGAAGGTTCGCGCTTTCAGTTTTGCGCGAATGCTGCCATCTATCCATGGTTTTTGGTTTGGGTAGGTTTTAATAGTCACAGTGGGAACAACATCCCCTATACACTTCCTGATGAACTCAGTCACCGTGTCCGTGTATACGTCAATGTTATTCTCAGAGGCAACCCGGAACATATCCCAGTCTGCGTGATCAAAACAATCTTGAAGCATGGATTCCGATTGGTCAGACCAGCGTTGAATAGACCTTAGCACGGGTACTTCCTGTTTGAGTTTCTGCGTATAAGAAGGGAGGAGCAGAATGGAGTCGTGATCTGATTTGCCGAAGGGAGGGTGGGGGAGGCCCTTGTAGCCATCCCGGAAGGGGGAGAAACAATGGAGTGGTGATCTGATTTGCCGAAGGGAGGGTGGGGGAGGCCCTTGTAGCCATCCCGGAAGGGGGAGAAACAATGGAGTGGTGATCTGATTTGCAGAAGGGAGGGTGGGGGAGGCCCTTGTAGCCATCCCGGAAGGGGGAGTAACAATGTCAGAGAGTTTTTGAAGTGCAAGTACAACAGGCAATGTGTTGACAGAACTTCAGTAGCGTTTTCCTCAAATTTGCTTTGTTGAAATCCCCAGCTACAATAAATGCGGCCTCAGGATATGTGGTTTCCAGGGTAGTTCCTTGAGGGCCGTCATGGTGTCGGCTTGAGGGGGAATATACACGGCTGGGACTATAACCGAAGAGAATTATCTTGGGAGGTAATACGGTCTGCATTTGATTGCGAGGTATTCTAGGTCGGGTGAACAAAAGGGACTTGAGTTTCTGTATGTTATCACAATCACACCATGAGTAGTTAATCATGAAACATACACCCCCACCTTTCTTCTTCCCAGAGATGTCTTTATTCCTGTCTGCGCGATGTACTGAGAATCCAGCTGGCTGTATGGACGGGGACAGTATATCCAGAGAGAGCCATGATTCAGTGAAACAGAGTATGTTACAGATCCTCGCCCTGAGCTCGTCTTCTTTATTGTCCAGAGACTGAACATTAGCTTGTAATATACTTGGAAGCGGTGGATGGTGTGCACGTCTCCTGAGTCGGACTAGAAGTCCACTCCGAATACCTCTTCTCCGCCGGTGCCGTCTTGGAGCAGCCTCTGGGATAAGTTAAATTGCCCTGAGGGGGGTACGAACAAAGGATCCAATTTGGGAAAGTCATATTTCTGGTTGTAATGCTGGTGAGTTACCGCCGCTCTGATATCCCAAAGTTATTTCCGGCTGTATGTAATAACACAAAAAAAACGTTCTGGGCTAATAATGTAAGAGATAACACACAAAAAAAAAAAAAAATACTGCAACGTTGCTTAGGAGCTAGAAGCAGAGCTTCCATGTCTATCGACGCCATCTAATAGTCAGTGACAACTGTTTGGAGTTTGTGACAGCAACTGTGAGTTTATTACAGACACTATTTCCTTCGGGGCCAAAATGTGTGAAATGTCCCCTAAATATCCACACGACATCACCCATTGTCTTATACCCATGTCTGTAATCTCTGTAAGTGTTTTGAAGTCTGTCTATAGGGATATAATGAGAAAGCTCAGGAAAACATCAGGAATCAGTTCAGCCCCCGTTAATCACACAGACTAATGGTTGGTATCGTTAATCACACAGACTAATGGTTGGTATCGTTAATCACACAGACTAATGGTTGGTATCGTTAATCACACAGACTAATGGTTGGTATCGTTAATCACACAGACTAATGGTTGGTATTATTAATCACACAGACTAATGGTTGGTATCGTTAATCACATAGACTAATGGTTGGTATCGTTAATCACACAGACTAATGGTTGGTATCGTTAATCACACAGACTAATGGTTGGTATCGTTAATCACACAGACTAATGGTTGGTATCGTTAATGTGTAACATGTATTCTAGTGTATTGTGTAACATGTATTTTAGTGTATTGTGTTTGTGTAACATGTATTCTAGTGTATTGTGTTTGTGTAACATGTATTCTAGTGTATTGTGTTTGTGTAACATGTATTCTAGTGTATTGTGTTTGTGTAACATGTATTCTAGTGTATTGTGTTTGTGTAACATGTATTCTAGTGTGTTGTGTAACATGTATTGTGTTTGTGTAACATTTATTCTAGTGTATTGTGTTTGTGTAACATGTATTCTAGTGTATTGTGTTTGTGTAACATGTATTCTAGTGTGTTTGTGTAACATGTATTCTAGTGTATTGTGTTAACATGTATTCTAGTGTATTGTGTAACATGTATTCTAGTGTATTGTGTTTGTGTAACATGTGTTCTAGTGTATTGTGTTAACATGTATTCTAGTGTGTTGTGTAACATGTATTCTAGTGTGTTTGTGTTTGTGTAACATGTATTCTAGTGTATTGTGTTAGTGTAACATGTATTCTAGTGTATTGTGTTTGTGTAACATCTATTCTAGTGTATTGTGTTAACATGTATTCTAGTGTATTGTGTAACATGTATTCTAGTGTATTGTGTTAACATGTATTCTAGTGTATTGTGTAACATGTATTCTAGTGTATTGTGTTTGTGTAACATGTATTCTAGTGTATTGTGTTTGTGTAACATCTATTCTAGTGTATTGTGTTAACATGTATTCTAGTGTATTGTGTTAACATGTATCCTAGTGTATTGTGTTAACATGTATTTTAGTGTATTGTGTTAACATGTATTCTAGTGTATTGTGTTAACATGTATTCTAGTGTATTGTGTTAACATCTATTCTAGTGTATTGTGTTAACATCTATTCTAGTGTATTGTGTTAACATATATTCTAGTGTATTGTGTTAACATGTATTCTAGTGTATTGTGTTTGTGTAACATATATTCTAGTGTATTGTGTTTGTGTAACATATATTCTAGTGTATTGTGTTTGTGTAACATATATTCTAGTGTATTGTGTTTGTGTAACATCTATTCTAGTGTATTGTGTTAACATGTATTCTAGTGTATTGTGTTTGTGTAACATGTATTCTAGTGTATTGTTTGTGTAACATCTATTCTAGTGTATTGTGTTAACATGTATTCTAGTGTATTGTGTTAACATGTATTCTAGTGTATTGTGTTAACATGTATTCTAGTGTATTGTGTTTGAGTAACATGTATTCCAGTGTATTGTGTAACATGTATTCTAGTGTATTGTGTTTGTGTAACATGTATTCTAGTGTATTGTGTTAACATGTATTCTAGTGTGTTTGTGTAACATGTATCCTAGTGTATTGTGTTAACATGTATTCTAGTGTATTGTGTAACATCTATTCTAGTGTATTGTGTTAACATGTATTCTAGTGTATTGTGTAACATCTATTCTAGTGTATTGTGTTAACATGTATTCTAGTGTATTGTGTTAACATGTATTCTAGTGTATTGTGTTAACATCTATTCTAGTGTATTGTGTTAACATCTATTCTAGTGTATTGTGTTAACATGTATTGTATTAACATCTATTCTAGTGTATTGTGTTTGTGTAACATGTATTCTAGTGTATTGTGTTTGTGTAACATGTATTCTAGTGTGTTTGTGTTTGTGTAACATGTATTCTAGTGTATTGTGTAACATGTATTCTAGTGTATTGTGTTAACATGTATTCTAGTGTATTGTGTTTGTGTAACAAGTATTCTAGTGTATTGTGTTTGTGTAACATGTATTCTAGTGTGTTGTGTTAACATGTATTCTAGTGTATTGTGTTAACATGTATTCTAGTGTATTGTGTTAACATGTATTCTAGTGTATTGTGTTAACATGTATTCTAGTGTATTGTGTTAACATCTATTCTAGTGTATTGTGTTAACATGTATTGTATTAACATCTATTCTAGTGTATTGTGTTTGTGTAACATGTATTCTAGTGTATTGTGTTTGTGTAACATGTATTCTAGTGTGTTTGTGTTTTTGTAACATGTATTCTAGTGTATTGTGTTTGTGTAACATGTATTAGCTCCTGAGTAACATGTATTGTGTAACATGTATTAGCTCCTGAGTGGCGCAGTGGTCTAAGGCACTGCATCGCAGTGCTAACTGTGTCACTAGAGATCCTGGTTCGAATCCAGGCTCTGTCGCAGCCGGCCGCGACCGGGAGACTCATGGGCGGCGCACAATTGGCCCAGCGTCGTCCAGGGTAGGGGAGGGAATGGCCGGCAGGGATGTAGCTCAGTTGATAGAGCATGGCGTTTGCAACGCCAGGGTTGTGGGTTCGATTTCCCAAAAAAAAAGATGTATTCACTAACTGTAAGTCGCTCTGGATAAGAGCGTCTGCTAAATGACTAAAATGTAATGTAAATGTATTCTAGTGTATTGTGTTAACATGTATTCTAGTGTATTGTGTAACATGTATTCTAGTGTATTGTGTTAACATCTATTCTAGTGTATTGTGTTAACATCTATTCTAGTGTATTGTGTTAACATGTATTGTATTAACATCTATTCTAGTGTATTGTGTTTGTGTAACATGTATTCTAGTGTATTGTGTTAACATGTATTCTAGTGTATTGTGTTAACATGTATTCTAGTGTATTGTGTTAACATCTATTCTAGTGTATTGTGTTAACATGTATTCTAGTGTATTGTGTTAACATCTATTCTAGTGTATTGTGTTAACATGTATTGTATTAACATCTATTCTAGTGTATTGTGTTTGTGTAACATGTATTCTAGTGTATTGTGTTTGTGTAACATGTATTCTAGTGTGTTTGTGTTTTTGTAACATGTATTCTAGTGTATTGTGTTAACATGTATTCTAGTGTATTTTGTTTGTGTAACATGTATTCTAGTGTATTGTGTTTGTGTAACATGTATTCTAGTGTATTGTGTTTGTGTAACATGTATTGTAGTGTATTGTGTTTGTGCAATGGTATTTGTATGCTGACTTCACTAAATTCATTTCCATGTAATTGGACAATAAAGTATATCGTATCGTATCATTAATGTAAAAGTAAAAAATGCATACCAAGCTCAGATTGAACCTTTCACATCAAACAGATGGTAATCGTATTATCTTCTATTGCAATCATAGGGTCTTACAATAGGCATTAATATATCTAAACTGGGTCTAAAATGGTCACTTTCATCATGATTTTATAAAATATTGTTTATGATGCAAATGTGAAAAGGTAGTTCCACAAATTGGGTGCCTTTTGCGTCCATTTGATATTTTAAGTAGAAATTAAGCACCATAAAAGCCTGTTATATTAGATGAGGTGCAAATTAATGTAGACCACATGGAGAATTCATTAAAGCTCATTTAAAAGTCCAAAAAATATATGTACCAATTGCAGATTGAACCTTTAACAATTTATACAGTACTGAACAACATATTGAAGTATATAACTTCAGTAGAATGCCCCTTAAAAACCACACATTAGTTCAAGAACTGCAGAGATTGTGCCCCTGTTTTTAAGACAGTACTCACTGGTGTTAATCAGATCTTCAGTCTCCTCCTCTTTCACTCCCAAAACGTCCTCCTTTTTTATTGAGATAGCCTCCTCTTCCCCCCCAAAAGGTTCTTCCTCCTCTTTTGTAACATCCTCCTCCTCTTCTTTCAATGTGATAGCCTCCTCTTCATCCTTTTTCATTCTGAAAGCTTCTACCTCCTCTTCTTCCACTGTGACAGCCTCTATCCCCTCTTCCT
Organism: Coregonus lavaretus; assembly: GCF_964263955.1. Lineage (NCBI taxonomy): Eukaryota > Metazoa > Chordata > Actinopteri > Salmoniformes > Salmonidae > Coregonus > Coregonus lavaretus. The sequence goes on from NW_028162010.1 coordinate 65,791, forward strand.
CTTTCACTCCAAACGGATCTTTCTCTTCTTTCACTGTAACATCCTCTTCTTCTTTCAGTGTAATAGCCTCCTCTTCCTCTTTTATCATTCTGAAAACTTCTTCCTCTTCTTTCACTGTAACACCCTCCTCTTCTTCTTTCACGACAATGTTCAGCCCCAGAGCTTCTTTCTCCCTACAACAGACCTCCTCTTCTTTAGCAGGGGAGGAGTAGCTTAGCCAGCTCATGGTCGGGGATGTTAGCTAGCTAGCTAGCATTAGTGACTAGCCTAGTCTAGGCTCAGTATCAATCTTAACAAATTAGTACATTTAACAAGCAAATTACGTTTAAGTTAACTAAAAAACACGGATTCATATACAAAAAAAATGATCAAAGAAGCTTCAATATGTCGGTTAAATGTTGGCTAGTAAGCTACCGAGGTGGCTGAATCAGTAGCCGTTTTGTTTTTGGAAGAAGCGTCCCGTCCACTAGAACATACGTCGCGCAAGAAGTATCAACTGAAATACTTACATCGCCATCTGCTGACTGGAGTGGGTAACGCAGTTATTCACCTCATTGTTTATTCTGGCAAAAGAAATCATGACAAATAATTTCAAAATGAGCAAATACATTTTAAATTAGAAAATACATTTTCTCTTACAGCCAATTATTTCCTCTACACAAGATAATTACTTTATTATGGCCCATGGGGGAAATGTTTATTTGCAGCTGTGTGTACATACAACCATATAACCAAACATACAAAGGACATCAAGACAACTGCAGACAATAAATATGAGAATAGAAAAAGTGGAATCATGGGTGATTCATAATGACTCAACTGTACACGACATATATATATATATATATATATATATATATATATATATATATATATATATATACACACATTATACACATCAGTACATTGCCAACCACATTGTCCAGTGTAGGCAGGCCTGCTGGACCTACTAGTGATTGTCATTCAGCAGCCTTATTGCCACTGGGATAAAGGACTGTTTGGTTCTGTTCCTGTTATGCCCTGTTGCCCGGCAACGTCGCCCCGAGGGGAGTAGCTCAAACTCCTTGTATAGAGGATGTCTGGGGTCCAACAGTACCTTGCAGGCTTTAGTGAGGGACGTTGGCCCATGTTGACTCCCAACGCTTCCCGCAGTTGTGTCAAGATGGCTGGATGACCGTTGGGTGGTGGACCATTCTTGATACACACGGGAAACTGTTGAGCGTGAAAAACCCAGCAGCGTTGCAGTTCTTGACTGAAACCGGTGCGCCTGGCACCAACTAACCATAACCCCGTTCAAAGGCACTTCAATATTTGCTCTTGCCCATTCACCCTCTGAATGGCACACATACACAATCCATGTCTCAATTGTTTTCGAGGCTTAAACATCCTCTTTAAAAGGTGCACTATGCAGAAATCTCTCCTCCATTTCCTGGTTGCTCAAATTCTATTAGTTTGTCTATGTTCAGTTTATGTGACAAAACAAGCAAGTACATTGTACCATCTAAACCGCTGTGAAATATATTTTCCATAACCCCAAAACATTTTCAGCTGTTTGATGCTGCAAAAACAAAAAGTAAAAAAATGTAAACACCGGAAGCATAGAAATAGCGCACATAGACCAGATCTACCACTTATTAGACTTGCTTTCAATGAGAATGACAGATCTATAACTCACATTTCTATGGGAATTTGGTTGGTCAGTCTATGTCATGGAAACAGCAGGTGTTCTTAATGTTTTGTACACTCAGTGTACACAGTATATATTATTATAGGCTACTAAACTACATTTTCCAGTGGCACACTGACTCACCTAATGATGAAAATGAAGCCGGTGTACTCATCCTAGCAACAGCCTATCTCAAGATGAGCTACTTTGAAAAAAACAGGACTGCTGTTCGCCAAAAAGAAGAAAATGGGAGTGGTTGAGAAAAAAGTTGGTTCTATTGGTTCTACAGACAGATTAGTCTTCTCTTTTCAGCAGTACGCATTTGCATTCCAAACTGTTAAGTTTTCCCGCGATTGTATTTTTGAAATGAGCCAAAGGCAAACCCTACAGCTGCAAACCAACCATAGAAATATAATCCATAGATGGGCAGTTTCCATTCAAGTCAGTTCTGGCAGCCATTGCTAGTGTACCCATGAGTTTAACAGTCAAATTGCCAGGGTTAGAGGTTCCAAAACCCTTCTATGGATAATATGTATGAGGGGCACAACAAGCTGTATATTTGACGCGCATGCTGCCCAAATTGCAGCCTTCCCGACTGTAGGCGTACCGGTAACCGCCAAAATAAAGGAAACACTAGAGGAAATGAGGGATACAAAATACTGTTTATGTTATGGTGGGCATTTTCCTGGCATGGTTTAGGACCACTAGTAGACTCTATGCCAAAATACTGTTTATGTTATGGTGGGCATTTTCCTGGCATGGTTTAGGACCACTAGTAGACTCTATGCCAAAATACTGTTTATGTTATGGTGGGCATTTTCCTGGCATGGTTTAGGACCACTAGTCGACTCTATGCCAAGGCCAATTAAATGTGCTCTAGCAGCTCTTGTTGGCCCAACACCAGCTTAAGACACTTTATGTTGGTGTTTCCTTTATTTTGGCAGTTACCTGTGTGTGTGCTTGTGATCAAACTTTAACTTATGCTCTCTGGTGTATTTTGAACATTGAGAGCGGGCTCTTGTGACAAAAAATAAAAATAAACAAATAACGTGATTATATGACTCACACATTAATTTATTATGCCGTTTATTTAATTTATTATTTGTATTATTTATCGGTTAACCAATCAAGGCAGGTCGCGGCCGGCTACAAAAGAGCCTGGATTCGAACCAGGATCTCTAGTGGCACTGCGCCACTCGGGATTTATAAAAATAAACCACTATATGTGTTCAGGTGTTTACGGAGACCCCTCTGGCAGTATTTTTTCTAGATGTGAACACGATATCCCAAAAACATCAGATTTAATTGGTATTCGCCGCTGGGATGATGTAGCATCAAAATCAGCTCGGATACTTTGTGGCTGTGGTAACTAGATGCGATAACAGTTACGGACAAGATTGAATATAACTTGACTCCATCTGAGCAACAATGTCTTCCGAACAGGTGCTACAATTTGCATTGGCTATAATCCACATTGTTATATTGTGAATAAAAAATATTCACGTTGTCGGCCAGAAATAATGTCAAGGTAGCTAGCTACATGGTTGATAAAGCTACTGTGAATTTCCCTGCCTGGTACAAGATAGCAATATGACGATAGCTTTAGTACATTAGCTACCACGCAGTGTAAAATAATTACATTTTGGCCATCATAGCTCTGCATTCATGGAAAATAACCTTGGCTTTGGCGTGCATTCAATCCTTTGCCCTTCTGACTCCTAGCTGTACTAGCTAGCTAATAACATTACTGGGATGGCCCCTTGATTCTCCAGAGCAATGGCTAATACCATTACTGGGATGGCCCCTTGATTCTCCAGAGCAATGGCTAATACCATTACTGGGATGGCCCCTTGATTCTCCAGAGCAATGGCTAATACCATTACTGGGATGGCCCCTTGATTCTCCAGAGCAATGGCTAATACCATTACTGGGATGGCCCCTTGATTCTCCAGAGCAATGGCTAATACCATTACTGGGATGGCCCCTTGATTCTCCAGAGCAATGGCTAATACCATTACTGGGATGGCCCCTTGATTCTCCAGAGCAATGGCTAATACCATTACTGGGATGGCCCCTTGATTCTCCAGAGCAATGGCTATGAAGATGTGTATGGATTGTAGAAGTGTTATACTCGACTCCTCTGCATTAAAATCCTTATTGGTTATATATAAAAGACCATGTAGTGAACATTACAATACAATCCTAATAACAGTGTTGTGTACTTTTTTTTTTCTCTGTAGGATTCCAGTTTTGAAGAGCCGCAGACCGTCCAGGAGCACAGGCAGGGATGCAGAAAGAATTGGACAGGAAGACTTATCCGGAAATGCAGGATCAATGAGTTAGCCAGCTTACAGTGCCTTGGAAAAGATGCAGGATCAATGAGTTAGCCAGCTTACAGTGCCTTGGAAAAGATGCAGGATCAATGAGTTAGCCAGCTTACAGTGCCTTGGAAAAGATGCAGGATCAATGAGTTAGCCAGCTTACAGTGCCTTGGAAAAGATGCAGGATCAATGAGTTAGCCAGCTTACAGTGCCTTGGAAAAGATGCAGGATCAATGAGTTAGCCAGCTTACAGTGCCTTGGAAAAGTATTCATCCCCCTTGGTGTTTTTCCTATTTTGTTGCAATAGTTCTGCATGCTCAAGTTCTGTTTTTTTTTGTTTTATTTCTTGTTTGTTTCACAATAACAAATATTTTGCATCTTCAAAGTGGTAGGCATGTTGTGTAAATCAAATGATACCAACCCCCCAAAAAATCCATTTTAATTCCAGGTTGTAAGGCAACAAAATAGGAAAAATGCCAAGGGGGGTGAATACCTTCGCAAGCCACTGTTCTTGCCTTATATATATATATATATATATATATATATATATATATATATATATATATATATATATATATATATATATATAAGCTTTAAATGGTCTAATTGACTCAGTAACCAAGTTTAGATTTCCTAATGAACCAGAAATGTCATAGTTACTGCTTATTCTTTATCAAAGTTAGATGGCTAAGTTATTGATCCTGCCTTGCAGTATACCCCTCTCAATATTAATATGTACATTATGAATAAATACTGTTAGAATAGGGATTGTTATTTTTTCTGTCTGTTCCTTTATTACATGTAGATTGACCATATATTCCCTTAAAGCCACATTCTGTAAGATACATTTGCAACTCAAATGTAAACAATAGATTATTTGTAGTGCACACTCAGTCACACAGATACAAACGCACACATAGAAAACCCAGAGCCAGTTTGAAAAGGACCATTTAATCACAGAGAGCGTACAAATTGAAACTGTCGTGCTCGCTATTAAAACTGACCTAACTCATTTTCAATGAATGTCTTTAGATAAAAAGACTAACATACAAATGTATTGTTAAATAGGCTTTTAAAAAGGCCCAGTGCAGTCAAAAACACGTTATATATATCTTTCCACACTGAGGTTGGAATAACACTGTGATATACTGAATATGATGATAATGCCCTTTTAATGTAAGAGCTGTTTGAAAAGACCGCCTGAAGTTTCAGCCTGTTTTGGTGGGATGGAGTTTTGGTCCGCTTGACATCATCATCAGGCAGTAAATTAGTTAACAGACCAATAAGAAAGAGAGTTCCAAACCTCTCTGCCAATAACAGCGACTCAGACCACTCCCACACATTGCTAGCAAAATTCTTGCTTGAGAAATTGCTCTTTGCTAAGAAGCACTTTTTGTTTTGTACATTTTTAATTGAAAACAATCACAATAAGGTACCTAATTGTTTCCCAGAAATGATTTGATATTGAGATAATTTTTTTAACGGCTGCATTGGACCTTTAAAGCTTAGTTGAAACAATAACTAAGCGGTCACTCTGCCTCTGTTTTGGTAAAAGGCTGAGGGATGGGCCCTGGAGGAATGTAACCATTATCAAAATCATAGACAGAGCTATGGATGCAAGGACTGACCTTCCATGACATCAACATTATAGTTTTTAACCATGTTGAGGCGATACAGTGTTGGTTTACATTTACATTGTTTGCAAACATTGCAACAAATCAAGCATTTATTTTGGAATCTGAGTGTGACAGTTGAACTAAGCTCATGAGGCATTTATAAGTTATATTCGTCAAGAATCAATGAGTACGTATCATTAATTTACAAGTCAAAAGATGTATGTAGCAACTAAGGATTCTAGCTTCAACCAAGTTGATTTTATGTAACATGAACAAAAACACTAATTCTCAAGTCAAAAACATAAGACAGAACATAGCTTTTTCATTCTCTCATGTGCTTTCAAGCACCATAACCGGGTAAAAGTCTTTCCACACCGGGAGCAGTGGTAGGGCTTCTCTCCGGTGTGTGTCCTCTCATGCTCTCTTAGGCTCCCTAACTGGGTAAAACTCTTTCCACAATGAGAGCACAATGGTTTTTCGCCTGTGTGTATTTTTTCATGCGCTTTCAAATGACAACGCTGGATAAATCTCTTTCCACACTGAGAGCATTTGAAAGGCCTCTCTACAGAGTGTGTTCTCTCATGTTTTTTCAGGTCCCATGGTGATAAAAACATATTTTCACACTGGGAGCAGTGATATGGCTTCTCTACAGCGTGTGTTCTTTTATGCCTTTTCAAGTTCCCCAAATGGGTAAAACTCTTTCCACACAGGGAGCAATAGTAAGGCTTCGCTCCTGTGTGTGTCCTCTCATGCTCTTTCAGTTGCCCTGACCAGCTAAAACTCTTTCCACACTGGGAGCAGAGGTAAGGCTTCTCCCCTGTGTGTGTTCTCTTATGTGATTTCAGGGCTGCTGATGAAACATATCTGTTTTCACACTGGGAGCAGTGGTAGGGCTTCTCCCCTGTATGTGTCATTTCATGCATTTTCAGTTTCCTTAACTGAATAAAACCTTTTCCACACTGGGAGCAGTAATAAGACTTCTCCCCTGTGTGCGTTCTCTTGTGTTCTTTCAGGTGGCCTAACCGGATAAAACTCTTTCCACACTGGGAGCAGTGATGAGGCTTCTCCCCTGTGTGTGTCCTCTCATGTTCTTTTAGGTTCCATAACCTTGTAAAACTCTTTCCACACTGGGAACATTGGTAGGGCTTTTCTCCTGTGTGTGTACTCTCATGCACTTTAAGGTTCCCTAACTTGGTAAAACTCTTTTCACACTTGGAATAGTGGCGTCGTCTCGCTGGTTCAGATGTCTCTGGTTCTTCTGAAAGACACTTTCCACTGTCTGAGTTAGAGTCTTGTCTCTCTCCTGCCAAAGACAAATAGAGTATTTAGTTAAATACTAAATTGAGACCTGAAATAAACCTGAATGATACCTAGGTTTAATCCAGACTAGGTCTCTCAAAACCTGAGTTCAGTTTTGAGAACATTTAATAAAAAAAAAAACATCCTGTTCGGGTTCCGCTGGCAGGCACTGAAATGCGTCACTTTTTTTGAAAAATAACTATGAATTAACAGACTTCTTTTCAAATAATTTTCAACACATAGCCCAATGTTAAGGTGTGAGAGGTTCACTGTAGCTAGCGTAATCTGTCTGTTCACAATTCACCTGTGGGAAGGAACATGGCTGCTCTCAACACCCGACAACAGCAATGTGACCGAGTGGCGACTCCACGAACTTAGCTAGAAGGGAAAATCAATCTCCTAAAAAAAGATAACAGAATCACTTGAAAAGCATTCCGGTAAATTCAATGGACCCGTTGTGGAAGCGGGCAACCCAATTTCCTCAAAGCAATATTTTCTATGAACTGTTTGGGCAGGACAAGCTGGATCCACGCCGCTGATAAACATTGCGCACCGCACGGGGTGCTCTCCGGAACCGATCTCAGTGTATGAATGTACAAATCATACAAAATATTATTATGTTGTCTGTGGTCCAGGACTTGGTTATTATTATGTTGTCTGTGGTCCAGGACTTGGTTATTATTATGTTGTCTGTGGTCCAGGGCTTGGTTATTATTATGTTGTCTGTGGTCCAGGACTTGGTTATTATTATGTTGTCTGTGGTCCAGAACTTGGTTATTATTATGTTGTCTGTGGTCCAGGACTTGGTTATTATTATGTTGTCTGTGGTCCAGGACTTGGTTATTATTATGATGTTGTCTGTGGTCCAGGACTTGGTTATTATTATGATGTTGTCTGTGGTCCAGGACTTGGTTATTATTATGATGTTGTCTGTGGTCCAGGACTTGGTTATTATTATGTTGTCTGTGGTCCAGGACTTGGTTATTATTATGTTGTCTGTGGTCCAGAACTTGGTTATTATTATGTTGTCTGTGGTCCAGGACTTGGTTATTATTATGTTGTCTGTGGTCCAGGACTTGGTTATTATTATGTTGTCTGTGGTCCAGGACTTGGTTATTATTATGTTGTCTGTGGTCCAGGACTTGGTTATTATTATGTTGTCTGTGGTCCAGAACTTGGTTATTATTATGTTGTCTGTGGTCCAGAACTTGGTTATTATTATGTTGTCTGTGGTCCAGGACTTGGTTATTGTTATGATGTTGTCTGTGGTCCAGGACTTGGTTATTATTATTATGTTGTCTGTGGTCCAGGACTTGGTTATTATTATTATGTTGTCTGTGGTCCAGGACTTGGTTATTATTATTATGTTGTCTGTGGTCCAGGACTTGGTTATTATTATTATGTTGTCTGTGGTCCAGGACTTGGTTATTATTATTATGTTGTCTGTGGTCCAGGACTTGGTTATTATTATTATGTTGTCTGTGGTCCAGGACTTGGTTATTATTATTATGTTGTCTGTGGTCCAGGACTTGGTTATTATTATTATGTTGTCTGTGGTCCAGGACTTGGTTATTATTATTATGTTGTCTGTGGTCCAGGACTTGGTTATTATTATTATGTTGTCTGTGGTCCAGGACTTGGTTATTATTATTATGTTGTCTGTGGTCCAGGACTTGGTTATTATTATTATGTTGTCTGTGGTCCAGGACTTGGTTATTATTATTATGTTGTCTGTGGTCCAGGACTTGGTTATTATTATTATGTTGTCTGTGGTCCAGGACTTGGTTATTATTATTATGTTGTCTGTGGTCCAGGACTTGGTTATTATTATTATGTTGTCTGTGGTCCAGGACTTGGTTATTATTATTATGTTGTCTGTGGTCCAGGACTTGGTTATTATTATTATGTTGTCTGTGGTCCAGGACTTGGTTATTATTATTATGTTGTCTGTGGTCCAGGACTTGGTTATTATTATGTTGTCTGTGGTCCAGGACTTGGTTATTATTATGTTGTCTGTGGTCCAGGACTTGGTTATTGTTATGATGTTGTCTGTGGTCCAGGACTTGGTTATTATTATTATGTTGTCTGTGGTCCAGGACTTGGTTATTATTATGTTGTCTGTGGTCCAGGACTTGGTTATTATTATGTTGTCTGTGGTCCAGGACTTGGTTATTGTTATGATGTTGTCTGTGGTCCAGGACTTGGTTATTATTATTATGTTGTCTGTGGTCCAGGACTTGGTTATTATTATTATGTTGTCTGTGGTCCAGGACTTGGTTATTATTATTATGTTGTCTGTGGTCCAGGACTTGGTTATTATTATTATGTTGTCTGTGGTCCAGGACTTGGTTATTATTATTATGTTGTCTGTGGTCCAGGACTTGGTTATTATTATTATGTTGTCTGTGGTCCAGGACTTGGTTATTATTATGTTGTCTGTGGTCCAGGACTTGGTTATTATTATGTTGTCTGTGGTCCAGGACTTGGTTATTATTATGTTGTCTGTGGTCCAGGACTTGGTTATTATTATGTTGTCTGTGGTCCAGGACTTGGTTATTATTATGTTGTCTGTGGTCCAGGACTTGGTTATTATTATGTTGTCTGTGGTCCAGGACTTGGTTATTATTTTGTTGTCTGTGGTCCAGGACTTGGTTATTATTATGTTGTCTGTGGTCCAGGACTTGGTTATTATTATTATGTTGTCTGTGGTCCAGGACTTGGTTATTATTATTATGTTGTCTGTGGTCCAGGACTTGGTTATTATTATTATGTTGTCTGTGGTCCAGGACTTGGTTATTATTATTATGTTGTCTGTGGTCCAGGACTTGGTTATTATTATTATGTTGTCTGTGGTCCAGGACTTGGTTATTATTATTATGTTGTCTGTGGTCCAGGACTTGGTTATTATTATTATGTTGTCTGTGGTCCAGGACTTGGTTATTATTATTATGTTGTCTGTGGTCCAGGACTTGGTTATTATTATTATGTTGTCTGTGGTCCAGGACTTGGTTATTATTATTATGTTGTCTGTGGTCCAGGACTTGGTTATTATTATTATGTTGTCTGTGGTCCAGGACTTGGTTATTATTATTATGTTGTCTGTGGTCCAGGACTTGGTTATTATTATTATGTTGTCTGTGGTCCAGGACTTGGTTATTATTATTATGTTGTCTGTGGTCCAGGACTTGGTTATTATTATTATGTTGTCTGTGGTCCAGGACTTGGTTATTATTATTATGTTGTCTGTGGTCCAGGACTTGGTTATTATTATGTTGTCTGTGGTCCAGGACTTGGTTATTATTATGTTGTCTGTGGTCCAGGACTTGGTTATTGTTATGATGTTGTCTGTGGTCCAGGACTTGGTTATTATTATTATGTTGTCTGTGGTCCAGGACTTGGTTATTATTATGTTGTCTGTGGTCCAGGACTTGGTTATTGTTATGATGTTGTCTGTGGTCCAGGACTTGGTTATTATTATTATGTTGTCTGTGGTCCAGGACTTGGTTATTATTATTATGTTGTCTGTGGTCCAGGACTTGGTTATTATTATTATGTTGTCTGTGGTCCAGGACTTGGTTATTATTATTATGTTGTCTGTGGTCCAGGACTTGGTTATTATTATTATGTTGTCTGTGGTCCAGGACTTGGTTATTATTATTATGTTGTCTGTGGTCCAGGACTTGGTTATTATTATGTTGTCTGTGGTCCAGGACTTGGTTATTATTATGTTGTCTGTGGTCCAGGACTTGGTTATTATTATGTTGTCTGTGGTCCAGGACTTGGTTATTATTATGTTGTCTGTGGTCCAGGACTTGGTTATTATTATGTTGTCTGTGGTCCAGGACTTGGTTATTATTTTGTTGTCTGTGGTCCAGGACTTGGTTATTATTATGTTGTCTGTGGTCCAGGACTTGGTTATTATTATGTTGTCTGTGGTCCAGGACTTGGTTATTATTTTGTTGTCTGTGGTCCAGGACTTGGTTATTATTATGTTGTCTGTGGTCCAGGACTTGGTTATTATTATGTTGTCTGTGGTCCAGCTATGTTGTCTGTGGTCCAGGACTTGGTTATTATTATGTTGTCTGTGGTCCAGGACTTGGTTATTATTATGTTGTCTGTGGTCCAGGACTTGGTTATTATTATGTTGTCTGTGGTCCAGGACTTGGTTATTATTATGTTGTCTGTGGTCCAGGACTTGGTTATTATTATGTTGTCTGTGGTCCAGGACTTGGTTATTATTTTGTTGTCTGTGGTCCAGGACTTGGTTATTATTATGTTGTCTGTGGTCCAGGACTTGGTTATTATTATGTTGTCTGTGGTCCAGGACTTGGTTATTATTTTGTTGTCTGTGGTCCAGGACTTGGTTATTATTATGTTGTCTGTGGTCCAGGACTTGGTTATTATTATGTTGTCTGTGGTCCAGCTATGTTGTCTGTGGTCCAGGACTTGGTTATTATTATGTTGTCTGTGGTCCAGGACTTGGTTATTATTATGTTGTCTGTGGTCCAGGACTTGGTTATTATTATGTTGTCTGTGGTCCAGGACTTGGTTATTATTATGTTGTCTGTGGTCCAGCTATGTTGTCTGTGGTCCAGAACTTGGTTATTATTATGTTGTCTGTGGTCCAGGACTTGGTTATTATTATGTTGTCTGTGGTCCAGGACTTGGTTATAATATGTTGTCTGTGGTCCAGGACATTCAGACAATGATGACTCCATGCCAACTAATGAAAAACAGACAATATATTGAAGTGTCATACAGTGGGGTTACTTTCTTGTGGGGCTACAACACATTGCATTCCTAAACTGTTTAGGATAAGATGGCCAGTCCCATATGGTCTAAACTGTTGAGGAGAGATGGCCAGTCCCATATGGTCTAAACTGCTGAGGAGAGATGGCCAGTCCCATATGGGCCAAACTGTTGAGGAGAGATGGCCAGTCCCATATGGGCCAAACTGTTGAGGAGAGATGGCCAGTCACATATGGGCCAAACTGTTGAGGAGAGATGGCCAGTCCCATATGGGCCAAACTGTTGAGGAGAGATGGCCAGTCCCATATGGGCCAAACTGTTGAGGAGAGATGGCCAGTCCCATATGGGCCAAACTGTTGAGGAGAGATGGCCAGTCACATACGGGCCAAACGGTTGAGGAGAGATGGCCAGTCACATACGGGCCAAACTGCTGAATGTATCTCCCAGGGAGGACTTGGCCTACAGGCCATGATTCATTACTGTGAAGCTATAGATTATAGACAAGGGGCGGTTTCTGGGTGGGGAACGACCAATGGGTGGGCAGGGAAGGGGGAATGGTTCACAGGGGGGCGGGTTCTGGGTGGGGAACGACCAATGGGTGGGTTTCCCTGTGGGTCCTGCTTCTTGTTTCACACCCACGGTTTTATTAACATTAAAGGTAAATTACATCATTAATAATACATTCATTAATAATACGCTAGCTATTCTCTCCTGGAATTTTAAAGCCCTAAACTGTCCTATTAAATGTTCTAAATGTCTTGATATCCTAGAAAAAGCTTTATTTTCTTTAATCAAGAAAATAGAAATTCGACATACACTACTACGCGGACAAAAGTATGTGGACACCCTTTCAAATGAGTGGATTCGGCTATTTCAGCCACACGTTGCTGACAGGAGTATAAACTTGAGCACAGAGCCATGCAACATCCATAGACAAACATTGGCAGTAGAATGGCCTTAATGAAGAGTTCAGTGACTTTCAATGTGGCACTGTCATAGGATGCCACCTTTCCAACAAGTCAGTTCGTCACATTTCTGCCCTGCTAGAGCTGCCCCGGTCAACTGTATGTGCTGTTATTGCGAAGTGTAAACATCTAGGAGTAACAACGGCTCAGCCACGAAGTGGTAGGCCACACAAGCTCACAGAACGGGACCGTACAGAAGCGCGTAGTGCATAAAAATCGTCTGTCTTCGAGCTGCAAAACTCACTACCAAGTTCCAAACTGCCTCTGGAAACAACGTCAGCACAATAACTGTTCGTTGGGAGTTTCATGAAATGGGTTTCCATGGCCGAGCATCCGCACACAACCCTAAGATCACCATGCGCAATGACAAGCGTCAGCTGGAGTGGTGTAAAGCTCACCGGCATTGGACTCTGGAGCAGTGGAAACGCGTTCTCTGGAGTGATGAATCATCTGGCAGTCCGACTGACAAATCTGGGTTTGGCGGATGCCAGGAGAACGCTACCTGCCCCAATGCATAGTGCCAACTGTAAAGTTTGGTGGAGGAGGAATAATGGTCTGGGGCTGTTTTTGACATTCTAGACGATTCTGTGCATCTAACTTTGTGGTAACAGTCTAGGGAAGCCCCTTTCCTGTTTCAGCATGACACAATGCCCCCGTGCACAAAGCTAGGTCCATACAGAAATTGTTTGTCGAGATCAGTGTGGAAGATCTTGACTAGCTTGCACAGAGCCCTGACCTCAACCCCATCGAACACCTTTGGGATGAATTGGACGCCGACTGCGAGCCAGTCCTAATCGCCCAACATCAGTGCCCGACCTCACTGATGCTCTTGTGGCTGAATGGAAGCAAGTCCCTGCAGCAATGTTCCAACATCTAGTGGAAAGCCTTCCCAGAAGAGTATGAGGCTGTTAGAGCAGCAAAGGGGGGACCAACTCCATATTAATGCCCATGATTTTGGAATGAGATGTTCGACGAGCATGTGTCCACATACTTTTGGCAATGTAGTGTATGAGCCTGTCTGACCACCACGCGTACTACTGACAACTTCAAATTATAGAATATCCTAGAAGAGTCACAAGATGGTGTTACAACATTTAATTACTACAAAATTCTACAGTCTGTGATGAATTTTGAAATGAAACAAAATGAATTCATAACGATCAATAATAATTCAGTCGATGACCCCTGGATTCTATGGGACGCCACCAACGTTTTTATTAAAAATAATGCAACTGCATTTGCACCTGGGTTGAATAAATCACAATTAAAAGAAGATATCAGAATTGGAAAAGTTGTTAACTGTGTTAGAGCTTTTCTCAACAAACACTATTTTCAGACCAGGTAGCTAATACTCTTTCAGAAGTCAAGACAGAACTTAATTTATTGATAAGACAGAGAGCAGAATGTTCCATCCATCGAGTGACTCAACCATTACTTCCTGGTGATCGTCCCAGTCCTTTACTGGCCAACCAGCAACGCAGTAATGATCAATTAGCTGACATAGCAACTATTGAATCTGAAACAGAACCCAAATTACTATCAGAACCCAAATTAATCAAAGATTATCCCGCTTGTATAAAGAACTGTACACCTTTGATTGTAAATCCACACCAAGCCAGACTAAGTCATTTCTAAAATAATTAAAAACTCCTCTTCTCTCAACAGAGGAAGCCAGCTCGCTGGGAGCCCAAATCTCTCTCAATGAACTCAAAAGGGCATGAATAAAGGAAACATCATCTGGATGGAACAGTATTCCTCCTGAGGTCTATTTAAAAATGTTGGTGTCAATTAGGTCCACTATTGCCCGAAATGATTAATACAGCCTTTCACAATGGTTCATTTGGGAGAGATGTGAATACAGCATTAATTACGCTTTTACTATACTGAACAAAAATATAAACGCAACATGCAACAATTTCAAAGATTTTACTGAGTTACAGTTCATATGAGGAAATCAATCAATTGAAATGAATTAATTAAGCCCTAATCTATGGATTTCACATGACTGGGAATACAGATATGTATCTGTTGGTCACAGATACAGTGGGGAAAAAAAGTATTTAGTCAGCCACCAATTGTGCAAGTTCTCCCACTTAAAAAGATGAGAGAGGCCTGTAATTTTCATCATAGGTACACGTCAACTATGACAGACAAAATGAGATTTTTTTTCTCCAGAAAATCACATTGTAGGATTTTTAAGGAATTTATTTGCAAATGATGGTGGAAAATAAGTATTTGGTCAATAACAAACGTTTCTCAATACTTTGTTATATACCCTTTGTTGGCAATGACACAGGTCAAACGTTTTCTGTAAGTCTTCACAAGGTTTTCACACACTGTTGCTGGTATTTTGGCCCATTCCTCCATGCAGATCTCCTCTAGAGCAGTGATGTTTTGGGGCTGTTGCTGGGCAACACGGACTTTCAACTCCCTCCAAAGATTTTCTATGGGGTTGAGATCTGGAGGCTGGCTAGGCCACTCCAGGACCTTGAAATGCTTCTTACGAAGCCACTCCTTCGTTGCCCGGGCGGTGTGTTTGGGATCATTGTCATGCTGAAAGACCCAGCCACGTTTAATCTTCAATGCCCTTGCTGATGGAAGGAGGTTTTCACTCAAAATCTCACGATACATGGCCCCATTCATTCTTTCCTTTACACGGAGTCGTCCTGGTCCCTTTGCAGAAAAACAGCCCCAAAGCATGATGTTTCCACCCCATGCTTCACAGTAGGTATGGTGTTCTTTGGATGCAACTCAGCATTCTTTGTCCTCCAAACACGACGAGTTGAGTTTTTACCAAAAAGTTATATTTTGGTTTCATCTGACCATATGACATTCTCCCAATCCTCTTCTGGATCATCCAAATACACTCTAGCAAACTTCAGACGGGCCTGGACATGTACTGGCTTAAGCAGGTGGACACGTCTGGCACTGCAGGATTTGAGTCCCTGGCGTCGTAGTGTGTTACTGATGGTAGGCTTTGTTACTTTGGTCCCAGCTCTCTGCAGGTCATTCACTAGGTCCCCCCGTGTGGTTCTGGGATTTTTGCTCACCGTTCTTGTGATCATTTTGACCCCACGGGGTGAGATCTTGCGTGGAGCCCCAGATCGAGGGAGATTATCAGTGGTCTTGTATGTCTTCCATTTCCTAATAATTGCTCCCACAGTTGATTTCTTCAAACCAAGCTGCTTACCTATTGCAGATTCAGTCTTCCCAGCCTGGTGCAGGTCTACAATTTTGTTTCTGGTGTCCTTTGACAGCTCTTTGGTCTTGGCCATAGTGGAGTTCGGAGTGTGACTTTGAGGTTGTGGACAGGTGTCTTTTATACTGATAACAAGTTCAAACAGGTGCCATTAATACTGGTAACGAGTGGAGGACAGAGGAGCCTCTTAAAGAAGAAGTTACAGGTCTGTGAGAGCCAGAAATCTTGCTTGTTTGTAGGTGACCAAATATTATTTTCCACCATGATTTGCAAATAAATTCATAAAAAATCCTACAATGTGATTTCCTGGAATTCTTTTCCTCTATTTGTCTGTCATAGTTGACGTGTACCTATGATGAAAATTACAGGCCTCTCTCATCTTTTTAAGCGGGAGAACTTGCACAATTGGTGGCTGACTAAATGCTTTTTTCCCCCACTGTACCTTGTATGATCATTCTGTTAAACATGCCCAATTTGACCATAGAACGATGCACAACTCTCAATCCTTCTACTCTGGTTCCCATTGCAACAGATGGGAGCCCACATGATTGTGTAACCGAAACTGAGAAGCTTGTGTTGCCAAGACCTGACTTAACAGACATAGCCTTGCCCGATGGAGAAATAACTATGTTTGTAGATGGCTCGTCCAGAAAAAAAAACCTGATGGCACTAATGCCACAGGATATATGCGGTTGTAACAGCGACAGACGTTCTAGAAGCTGAATCTTTACCTAGAAATTATTTTGCACAGCAGGCAGAAATAGTGTCTCTCACTCGTGCATGTCATTTAGGTAAAGGAAAACGGGTTACCATTTACACAGATAGTGCTTATGCATTTAAATACAGTTCACGTATTTGCTGGACAATGGAGAAATAGGGGAATGGTAACTACTTCTGGGAAACCTATAACACATGCTCAATTGATTTTAAATTTGTTAGATGCTGTTCTCTTACCAGACAAGATGGCTATTTGCAAGTGTGACACTCATACTACAGGGAAAGACAGTATTAGCAACCGGTAACCTGGTAACCGGAAGGCAGATGAGGAAGCGATGAAGGCAGGCAGCAAACCACTCAGCTACATCTGAAAGAGGAAGTGAGTATTGACACAGACTTACTGAGAGAAAGTCAATTAAGAGCCTCAATGAAAGAAGTTACTAAATGGGAAAAGCTAGGAGCAGTAATGAAGGAGGGGATTTGGTATCAAGGTAAGTTACCCATATTACCAACATCTCTGTTTAGATATGCAGCAGTTTTGGTACATGGGCTGAGCCATGTATCAACCGGAGGGATGGTAGAAATAATTAGAAAACACTTTGTAGCCTATGGGATAACAAATTACTTTTAAAAAATTGTGTTCAAGGTGTGTTATATGTGCACAAAGTAATCATCAAGGGAGACAGAGAGCACCAAAAGGGGAATATCCTATGGCAGACTAGCCAGTCCAGCAATTGGAAATTTATTTTATAGAGTTATCACGGAGTGAAGGGAAGAAATTGGGTGCAATGCCTACCAATAGTGTTGATCACGATTAGGATAACCACAGATAAAGAGGGACTATCCCCCTTTTAAAAGTTTTTTGGAAGACCATATAGAATGCCCGAGCTAGGAAGACTAGAACAGACAGACATAGAAGTAGAAGACACTCTAGCAGAACACATGAGGAGACTGTTCATTAACCAAACACGTATGTCAAAGATTCTGTGCCCAACAGGAGAACTAAAGGAGAAGGTAACCCACTCAATCCAACCAGGTGACTGGGTGTGGATCCAATCCCTAAAGAAGAAAGACTGGAAACAGCCCCGTTGGGAAGGTCCATATCAGGTCCTGTTGGTGACGGCCTTCGCTGTAAGAATCGCCGAAAGATCCACCTGGGTGCATGTCACACACTGCAAAAAGGTAAACCCAGATACACCTGACGAACAAACACAGAGTTAGGAGAAAGAACCGATCACCACTAGGGCTCGGGGGTTGGCTCCTTAACGAAGATTCCCCTACCCTGTCTGATCATCCCTGTGTGAGTTCGATAGAAGGTAAAGCAATGGGTTGGCCTCTGGCGTCTGACATGTTCGCAGGGCGAGGGTGGGGATTCACAGGTATTCTGACGGTAGGTAGCTGTCTGATTGTGGGGGCCATACTCCTAGCACACCCAAACCCGCCCGACCAGCCAGAAGTAGTAGTTAATCTAACTCAAGTCAGTAAGGACAGGCCCGAGGAAGGTAAGAGCAGGCAGAGAAGGCAGCTTAACGTAGGGAAAGGGGAAGTACTAGTGACTGTAGGAAAGGACATCACCTTTGAGGTCTTTGCGGACCAGTTGGGGAGTTGGGAACTACTGGCTGTTAATATTGTAGGGGACAGTAGGTATATATGTATGTCACCATGTACCTCTTGGGATCATGTAGTTGCTCATACCGAGAGGTGGGGATATGTGAATCTCCATACACAGTACAAGAGCAAGTCACCTGGGAAAGTGGTGAAGGAGTCTTGTATTGACTTGCACTATCTGTATCCCCCGGCAACAAAGTCCCCCCAACCTAGATTACCTCCGTTTGAAGTCTCAGGGGAATCTTATTATTGTTTTTCTAGGACTGACAAGATAGGATACGGGGTAGGGCATCTCAGCTCCTGCTCCTACACTGAGAATTTCACAAGTAAAGAGACCATGACCAATCTCTCCTCTTTGTTGCAGCCAGAGGATTTTAGGAACCAAAATCAGGCCCGTGCTGACATCTGGTGGTTGTGTGGTGGTAACAGATTATGGCCTAATCTACATGTGAATTGGACCGGAACCTGTGCGTTGGCCCAGCTGGTAATGCCTTTCACGCTCATCAAACGATCCAACATGTCAAAAACTGGTGGGTTGTCACGTAGAAGGAGAGACCTCCTCCCAGGATCCTTTGATGAGAGGGTGTATATCGATGGGATAGGAGTACCTCGAGGGGTTCCAGAAGAATTCAAAGCTAGGAATCAAATTGCAGCTGGTTTTGAATCAAGTCTTTTCTGGTGGTCGACAATTAATAAGAATGTGGATTGGATAAACTACATCTACTATAACCAACAGAGGTTTATTAATAACACACGTGATGCAATAAAGGGATTGGCTGAGCAGACAGCGGCAACTAGTTTAATGGCATGGCAGAATAGGATAGCTTTGGATATGCTTTTGGCTGAACAGGGCGGGGTTTGTGTTTTGTTTGGATCTATGTGCTGTACTTTCATCCCCAATAATACAGCACGTGACGGGTCAGTGACCAAGGCCCTCCAGGGACTCACTACGCTGGCAAAGGAACTGGCTGAGAACTCTGGCATTGACAACTCACTAACTGGTTGGTTTTGATAATATGTTTGGAAAATGGAAACAGATTGTGGCAACAGTGGTGGGGGCAGTTCTGGTGGGAATGTTCAGTTTGGTGTTATGTGGATGCTGTTTAATCCTGTGTGTGCGAGGTCTTGTGTTAAGGTCTTTGGAAAAGGCAGTGTCACTGCAGATGGTGAGATGTGGACCCGTTCCAAACTCAGACCGATGGAACGACAACCTATATCCTCCCGCTCTAGTGGACGATGCAGAACATTTCAATCCTGATGAATCTGTATTAAATTATTTTAATGTTTAGTATACTATCTCCTAACATGGAGAGTGAGTTATGGTTGGAAGTAAAATTTGGTAGCAATACAAGACAAATTGTATATTATAGTGTGTTTTGTACTAGTGATTCATTTAATATGCAAAATAAGTTGTATGCCTTCTTGTGTGTTTCATTTTATAAGAATGTATTTTAAATGTGTGTGAAATTTAGTCAAAGGGTGGATTGATAAAGAAAAGTGTGAGTAAGGTATGACTAAAATGTAACACCCTCAGTTAAACTAATAATGTCTGACTAATTAGTAGACTAGAGCTTAGAGAGTTAATCAAATGTGTTTATATCCCAGCAACAGAAAACGATTGAAACCAAATAACAGGAGACTGGTTCCCAAGGAGAGTATGAAAAGGTTTCAGAATATTGTGAGGACGGCGATATCTAAGGAATGCAGCCTGCCCTTGCAGGAAGTAGATAAGAACAGTGTGTGTGTGTGTGTGTGTGTGTGTGTGTGTGTGTGTGTGTGACCTGATGGTCAGGAGAGCAGTTTTCCAGTGGAAAACTACAGCCCGCCTAAAGAGTGGTGGGATTTTTCCTCTGATGTGTGCGTATAAAGATATTGTCCGACCATTTTGTTTCAGAGCGCTCTCATGAATAAATATGCTGACCATTGCAGGATTGAGTCTTTGTTGAATTTATTTAAACTAAGATATTTACAACCTTTTGGGAATTATTCAAAGATTTAAGAAGTAGTTGACTTCAACCATTTAGATAACAAAATTCTCATGACAGGAAGCCACTACTCTCCAGGAGGACAGACTGATATTCTGCAAAAGGTACAGGGATTGAACTGCTGAGGACTGGGGTAAAGTCATTTTCTCTGATGAACCATCCAAGAACAGTTTGGTAACGAACAATGTATTTTCCAGCATGATGGAGCATCTTGCCATAAGGCAAAAGTGATAACTAAGTGGCTCGGGGAACAAAACATTGAAATGTTGGGTCCATGGGCCAGGAAACTCCCCAGACCTTAATCCCATTGAAAACTTAATAATAATAATAATAAGCCATTTAGCAGACGCTTTTATCCAAAGCGACTTACAGTCATGTGTGCATACATTTTTACGTATGGATGGTCCAGGGGATCGAACCCACTACCCTGGCGTTACAAGCGCCATGCTCTACCAATTGAACTACAGAGGACCACTTGTGGTCAATCCTCAAGAGGCGGATGGACAAACAAAAACCCACCAATTCTGACAAACTCCAATCATTGATTATGCAAGAATGGGCTGCCATCAGTCAGGATGTGGCCCAGAAGTTAATTGACAGCATGCCATTGCAGAGGTCTTGAAATAGAAGGGTCAACACTGCAAATATTAACTAATTGCATAAACTTAATGTAATTGTCAATAAAAGCCTTTGACACTTATGGAATGCTTGTAATTGTACTTCAGTATACCATAGTAACGTCTGATAAAAATATATAAAAACACTGAAGCAGCAAACTTGGTGGTTTGTTTGTTTGCTAGCAAGCTACCGAGGAGGCTGATGAGTCTGTGTTGTTGTTGAAAAAGCGTCCTGTCCATTGGAGGAAACAGCTCTTGAAAGACTCACATCGTCATCTGCTGACTGGAGTGGGTAACGCAGTTTGGGAAAATATTCACTACACTGTGTTCATTCTGCCAAACAATATCATGTCATTTCAAAATAAGGTGAGCTGGATGGTGGACGGGGTTGATCATGGTGAGTTGGATGGTAGACAGGGTTGATCATGGTGATGGTGAGTTGGCTGGTAGACAGGGTTCATCATGGTGATGGTGAGATGGCTGGTAGTCAGGGTTCATCATGGTGAATTGGATGGTAGACGGGGTTGATCATGGTGATGGTGAATTGTCCTCAGACATTGTTATCAGTCTTCAGATCCCTCTAGCTTGCTCGCTAAGCAAACCAAATAAATCTACCTGCCAACATTTCTGTAATCTCTGGTGAACAGACTTAACTGGTATCATAGCATCTGTCAACAGACTGTGGGACGGCAGCGAATTAAGGGACTTTTCTGACCACATCCCAACTAGTCAACATGTTAAACGGACCCTTGCCTTAACCCTAACGATAGACTTGCAGAGAGAGGGGGAGGAGCTACCGCCCCGCTTTCTCTGAACTGACCAATCCTGTTGTTGGGAAACACCCACACCATTCTGTTGTTGGGGTACGTACGCCCACACCATTCAAACACAGACTATTTCACTCACATTGCAATTAATAGAAATCTGGAAATAATGGATAGTTAAAGTTATCAGAGGGTGGACCCCTTGTTGACAGAACATCAAATTACACTAAGGAAGGCCACATTAAGAACGCTTGAGGCAGCAAAACTCACCCTGTAGGGCTTCTCTCCGGTGTGTGTACACTAGTCTACCATTAACTGGATTGAGCTAACAAAAGTGGAAAGGTTACCCAACAGTGTGGTGTTTTCTCTTGTGTCTAGCCAGGTGTCCTGACTGAGTGAATATCTTCCGACACTGATCACAACCAAAAGGCTTCTCTCCTGTGTGTGTTCTCTGGTGTACTAGAAGTCCGTTTGAAGTGGTTAAGCTCATTCCACAGTCTGAGCAATGGTAAGGCTTCTCTCCTGTGTGTATTCTCTTGTGTCCAGCCAGGCTTCCTGAATGAGTGAATATCTTCCCACATTGATCACAGCTATAAGGTTTCTCTCCTGTGTGTATTCTCTTGTGTACAGCCAGGTCTCCTGACTTAGTGAATCTCTTCCCACATTGATCACAGCTATAAGGTTTCTCTCCTGTGTGTATTCTCTTGTGTCTAGCCAGGTGTCCTGACCGAGTGAATCTCTTCCCACACTGATCACAACCAAAAGGCTTCTCTCCAGTGTGTGTTCGCTGGTGAACTTTTAAATACCCTGAAGTAGTACAACTCAGCCCACAGTGTGAGCAGTGGTATGGCTTCTCTCCTGTGTGTATTCTCTTGTGTAGTAGAAGTCCTTGTGAAGTGGCTAAGCTCATTCCACAGTCAGAACAGTGGTATGGCTTCTCTCCAGTGTGTGTTCTCTGGTGTATTACCAGCTGGCCTGACTGAGTGAATCTCTTCCCACACTGATCACAACCAAAAGGCTTCTCTCCAGTGTGTGTTCTCTGGTGCACATTTAAATTCTGTGATGAAGAAAAGCTCTTCTCACAGTCTGAGCAGTGGTAAGGTTTCTCTCCTGTGTGTGTTCTCTGGTGCATTTTAAGTTTTACTGAAGAGGTGAAACTCTTTCCACAGTCAAAGCAGCAGTGAGGTTTCTTCCCTGTAAGTATCTGCTGGTGTTTCTTGAGGTGTTCTGATCTGGAGAGACTCTTCTCTGCCTCATCAGCATCATGATGTTGGTTAGCCTTCCCAGATGATAAGCCCCTTCTACTGAGAGAGCGACGGTTAGGGCTGTCCCCTGTGAAACAAAGACAGACAGTCAGGGTTCCTTCTTCATATCGAAGTTAGTTCAAGGCCCAGCTTTCCAAACTCTTGTAATCAGATTTGAGCATTTTGGATGGGTTAAAATCAATGTAACCAATGGGGTAGGAGTGCTTCTAATGATTCTACATTTTAAGAAGGTTAGTGATTGTATTTAATGGTAATTAAGGACATCTAGGGAGTGTCCCAAAATAAATGTATGTAAGAGCATAAACCCACTCCGTCCCGGTGTTTTCCTGCAGTCGACCAGCAGCACAGACACCCTCTTCAGACCCAGCAGTAAGTTACCAGGAGAGGCACGACCTGGGGACCCCAAGAGGGGGAGGGGGGAGGAGGGTTGGAGGGAGAAGGAGGAGGGGTGTGGAATAGGTGTTTCCTGTAAATCCCAAAAAGAGGGTAATGGAGTTCTCATGTTAGTACACTAAGGGTAAAACAACACAACAATGGTATGATGAGGTCTTGCATTTAAATGGGGATGGCCACAACGGAGTGGAAACAATGCCCCCTTGCTGTTTAAGACTTAATGGACACCAAATACATTTTTTCCAAACTCTGCTTCTTCATTCCGGTCCGTTGAACAACAGGAAGTTACCAAACCACAGAAGATGAAAATTGTGGTTTTCAACGATGGGTTTATGATATAGCTTGCAACTTGTAAACGATTACCCATTCCTAAAAGTGAGTACTACTTTCACAGCATGTTAAAAATAATACACGTCGTCTGTTTGCTTGCTACGCAGATTTGCAGCGCTCAAATATTGTAACTGTATTTAACACGCACGATATGAACCCGGGGCTCCCACGGGAGAAACCAATATCTTACACTTCAGACCAATAGGACATTCCCTATCGGGAAAAAGGGCAAATTGATTTAGCTTATTTTTATTTTAGACCCCAATTACGTTTCTATGTGAGAATTCCAAGAATATTTTTGGGCATTGCTGGCGATGGAATCAGCCAATAACAAAAGGGATGGAAGTATAGACAGCGTTCCTTGATCTGTTAATAGAAATAATTTGGGGGTGCTCAACCAACGTGAGTTGTCATCATAAAGCAAAAGGCGCAACATGGAGAGCGAGCGTTGACTGTTCTCCAGCCATACCTCTCCTCTCCTAGTTCAGCAGCCATACCTCTCCTCTCCTAGTTCAGCAGCCATACCTCTCCTGTCCTAGTTCAGCAGCCATACCTCTCCTGTCCTAGTTCAGCAGCCATACCTCTCCCGTCCTAGTTCAGCAGCCATACCTCTCCCGTCCTAGTTCAGCAGCCATACCTCTCCCGTCCTAGTTCAGCAGCCATACCTCTCCCGTCCTAGTTCAGCAGCCATACCTCTCCCGTCCTAGTTCAGCAGCCATACCTCTCCCGTCCTAGTTCAGCAGCCATACCTCTCCCGTCCTAGTTCAGCAGCCATACCTCTCCCGTCCTAGTTCAGCAGCCATACAGTGGGGGAAAAATTATTTAGTCAGCCACCAATTGTGCAAGTTCTCCCACTTAAAAAGATGAGAGGCCTGTATTTTTCATCATAGGTACACGTCAACTATGACAGACAAAATGAGATTTTTTTTCTCCAGAAAATCACATTGTAGGATTTTTAATGAATTTATTTGCAAATGATGGTGGAAAATAAGTATTTGGTCAATAACAAAAGTTTCTCAATACTTTGTTATATACCCTTTGTTGGCAATGACACAGGTCAAACGTTTTCTGTAAGTCTTCACAAGGTTTTCACACACTGTTGCTGGTATTTTGGCCCATTCCTCCATGCAGATCTCCTCTAGAGCAGTGATGTTTTGGGGCTGTCGCTGGGCAACACGGACTTTCAACTCCCTCCAAAGATTTTCTATGGGGTTGAGATCTGGAGACTGGCTAGGCCACTCCAGGACCTTGAAATTCTTCTTACGAAGCCACTCCTTCGTTGCCCGGGCGGTGTGTTTGGGATCATTGTCATGCTGAAAGACCCAGCCATGTTTCATCTTCAATGCCCTTGCTGATGGAAGGAGGTTTTCACTCAAAATCTCACGATTAATGGCCCCATTCATTCTTGCCTTTACACGGATCAGTCGTCCTGGTCCCTTTGCAGAAAAACAGCCCCAAAGCATGATGTTTCCACCCCCATGCTTCACAGTAGGTATGGTGTTTGGATGCAACTCAGCATTCTTTGTCCTCCAAACACGACGAGTTGAGTTTACCAAAAAGTTCTATTTTGGTTTCATCTGACCATATGACATTCTCCCAATCCTCTTCTGGATCATCCAAATGCACTCTAGCAAACTTCAGACGGGCCTGGACATGTACTGGCTTAAGCAGGGGGACACGTCTGGCACTGCAGGATTTGAGTCCCTGGCGGCGTAGTGTGTTACTGATGGTAGGCTTTGTTACTTTGGTCCCAGCTCTCTGCAGGTCATTCACTAGGTCCCCGTGTGGTTCTGGGATTTTTGCTCACCGTTCTTGTGATCATTTTGACCCCACGGGGTGAGATCTTGCGTGGAGCCCCAGATCGAGGGAGATTATCAGTGGTCTTGTATGTTTTCCATTTCCTAATAATTGCTCCCACAGTTGATTTCTTCAAACCAAGCTGCTTACCTATTGCAGATTCAGTCTTCCCAGCCTGGTGCAGGTCTACAATTTTGTTTCTGGTGTCCTTTGACAGCTCTTTGATCTTGGCCATAGTGGAGTTTGGAGTGTGACTGTTTGAGGTCGTGGACAGGTGTCTTTTATACTGATAACAAGTTCAAACAGGTGCCATTAATACAGGTAACGAGTGGAGGACAGAGGAGCCTCTTAAAGAAGAAGTTACAGGTCTGTGAGAGCCAGAAATCTTG
The DNA here is from genome assembly GCF_964263955.1 of Coregonus lavaretus. NCBI lineage: Eukaryota > Metazoa > Chordata > Actinopteri > Salmoniformes > Salmonidae > Coregonus > Coregonus lavaretus. Next base: position 91,471 of record NW_028162010.1, read on the forward strand.
CTTGTTTGTAGGTGACCAAATACTTATTTTCCACCATAATTTGCAAATAAATTCATTAAAAATCCTACAATGTGATTTTCTGGAATTTTTTTCTAATTTTGTCTGTCATAGTTGACGTGTACCTATAATGAAAATTACAGGCCTCTCTCATCTTTTTAAGTGGGAGAACTTGCACAATTGGTGGCTGACTAAATACTTTTTTTCCCCACTGTACCTCTCCTCTCCTAGTTCAGCAGCGACACCTCTCCTCTCCTAGTTCAGCAGCCATACCTCTCCTCTCCTAGTTCAGCAGCCATACCTCTCCTCTCCTAGTTCAGCAGCCATACCTCTCCTAGTTCAGCAGCCATACCTCTCCTCTCCTAGTTCAGCAGCCATACCTCTCCTCTCCTAGTTCAGAAGCCATACCTCTCCTCTCCTAGTTCAGAAGCCATACCTCTCCTCTCCTCTCCTAGTTCAGCAGCCATACCTCTCCTGTCCTAGTTCAGCAGCCATACCTCTCCTCTCCTAGTTCAGCAGCCATACCTCTCCTCTCCTAGTTCAGCAGCCATACCTCTCCTCTCCTAGTTCAGCAGCCTCTCCTCTCCTAGTTCAGAAGCCATACCTCTCATTTTACATTTCAGTCATTTAGCAGACACTCTTATCCAGTGAGTGCATAAATTTTTTTTCATACAGGCCCCCCCTGGGAATCGAACCCACAACTGAGCTACAAGGGCTCTCCTCTCCTAGTTGGGCGTGCCAGATCAGGTGAGCGTATGGTCTCAATTAAATAGAGTAGGCTATATATATATATATGAATGGACAGATAAGCACGGCAGTTATCTTCCCAAGGAAATTAAATTCCTAAATATTATTAGGCTATACAGTGCCTATGGAAAGTCTACACCCACTATAACTTTTTTCACATTTTGTTGTTTTAAAAAGTGGGATTGAAATAGATTTGATTATAATTTTTCATAATTCATCTACACAAAATAATGTGAAAGTTAAAACAAAATTCGACAAATTTGTACAAACAAATCCAAATAAATAACTAAAATATAGTCATTGTTTAGGTAAGCCTAAATTAGTCCATAAGTAAAGTTGGTGTTTAAAAAATCTCATAATTGATATGGACTGTAAAATAATAGCGGTTAACTTGATTTTTTTGAATGACTAACCCTTCCTCTGTTAATAATGATCAAAGATGTTCACAATAATCCCCAATAATGACCACCTGCAACCCTGTACATGTGACTATTCACAGTAATCCCCAATAATGACCACCTGCAACCCTGTACATGTGACTATTCACAGTAATCCCCAATAATGGCCACATGCAACCCTGTACATGTGACTATTCACAATAATCCCCAATAATGGCCACATGCAACCCTGTACATGTGACTATTCACAATAATCCCAAATAATGACCACCTGCAACCCTGTACATGGGACTATTCGCAATAATGACCACTTGCAACCCTGTACATGTGACTATTCACAGTAATCCCCAATAATGACCACCTGCAACCCTGTACATGTGACTATTCACAATAATCCCCAATAATGACCACCTGCAACCCTGTACATGTGACTATTTGTAATAATCCCCAATAGACCACCTGCAACCCTGCACATGGGACTATTCACAGTAATCCCCAATAATGACCACCTGTAACCCTGTACATGTGACTATTCGCAAAAATGACCACTTGCAACCCTGTACATGTGACTATTCGCAATAATCGACAATGACCACCTGCAACCCAGTACATGTGACTATTCACAGTAATCCCCAATAATGACCACCTGCAACCCAGTACATGTGACTATTCGTAATAATCCACAATAATGACAAACCTGCAACCCTGTACATGTGATAATTCACAATAATCCACAATAATGACCACCTGCAACCCTGTACATGTGACTGTTCCCAAAAATCAACAATAATGACCACCTGCAACCCTGCACATGGGACTATCCCCAATAATGACCACTTGCAACACTGTACATGTGACAATTCACAATAATCCACAATAATGACCACATGCAACCCAGTACATGTGACTATTCACAGTAATCCCCAATAATGACAAACCTGCAACCCTGTACATGTGACTATTCCCAAAAATCTAGAATAATGACCACTCTCAACCCTGTACATGTGACTATTCGTAATAATCCACAATAATGACAAACCTGCAACCCTGTACATGTGATCATTCGCAATAATACACAATAATGACCACCTGCAACCCCGTATATGTGACTATTCACAATAATGACCACCTGCAACCCTGTACATGTGACTATACACAATAATGACCACCTGCAACCCTGTACATGTGACTATTCACAGTAATCCCCAATAATGACCACCTGCAACCCTGTACATGTGACTATTCACAGTAATCCCCAATAATGGCCACATGCAACCCTGAACATGTGACAATTCACAATAATCCCCAATAATGACCACCTGCAACCCTGTACATGTGACTATTCACAGTAATCCCCAATAATGACCACCTGCAACCCTGTACATGTGACTATTCACAGTAATCCCCAATAATGGCCACATGCAACCCTGAACATGTGACTTTTCACAATCCCCAATAATGACCACCTGCAACCCTGTACATGTGACAATTCGCAATAATCCACAATAATGACACCCTGCAACCCTGTACATGTGACTATTCCCAAAAATCAAGAATGACCACCTGTAACCCTGTACATGTGACTATTCGTAATAATCCAAAATAATGACAAACCTGCAACCCTGTACATGTGACTATGTCTCTCGAGTGGCGCAGTGCTAGCTGTGCCACTAGAGATCCTGGTTCGAATCCAGGCTCTGTCGTAGCCAGCCGCGACCGGGAGACCCATGGGGCGGCGCACAATTGGCCCAGCGTCGTCCAGGGTAGGGGAGGGAATGGCCGGCAGGGATGTAGCTCAGTTGGTAGAGCATGGCGTTTGCAACGCCAGGGTTGTGGGTTCGATTCCCACGGGGGGCCAGTATGATTATTATATTTATTTTATGCATGCACTCACTACCTGTAAGTCGCTCTGGATAAGAGTGTCTGCTAAATGACTAAAATGTAAAAAAATAATAATGTATTCACAATAATGACCACCTGCAACCCTGTAACCCTGTACATGTGACTATTCACAGTAATCCCCAATAATGACCACCTGCAACCCTGTACATGTGACTATTCATAATAATCCACAATAATGACCACCTGCAACCCTGTACATGTGACTATTCATAATAATCCACAATAATGACCACCTGCAACCTGGACTCCATGGTTGCACAAACCACCTCCAAAATCGACGACATCACCTGCCCCTGGCTCGGCACCTCCACTTCTGGGGAGCCTGTAACGGAGAAACTCCATTCGGTTCCCTTAAATGAGCCATGGCCCAGGCTAGGAGCTAAACCGAAGGGCCCGGTCTGTTCCACCCCTTCTGCTCCGCCTCAGGATGCCTGGATTGCTGTCCGGGGAGTAAAGCACTCCAGGAAACGGAATCCATCAAATGTTTCGGAAGTGCTACAATTGGGGAGGAGATTCAATGTCCTGGAAGACCTGGAAGTGCATTCCAATCATACTGTACAGGGTCCCTCCGCTCCATCTCTACTGCTGCCGTCTCACTCTCAGGTGGAAGTGCCCAAGCACACTCATCTGCGCTCCTTGCCTACCGCTCGGTCGTCAGTCTCAGCTGCTAGCCCCCCTCAACCTGCTAGGAGGCAGATCACCTGGGAGAGGCCCCGTCATTTACCCAATAAACCCATCTGTAGTCCTTCCGTTCTCGTGGTGGGTTCATCCATGGTCCGAAACGTTTCAATCCGGAAAGCTGAGACTTTCTGCTACCCCCCACTTTACCCAGACCACGTGCTGTTTCCCTAGGTCAGGGATGTCAGAGACCAATTATAATATGCTACAGTAGGCCTACGCAACAAGTACCAAAAGAACCAATAGATATTAAGCAAATGTCTGGTATCAACAACTTGAGCTATTTGCTATAAAACCATTTTTGTCAGTCATGAATATATAACGAATCCATAATGAAACCAGAGTGTGTTGTTGTGTATTAATAACATTAAGACTACGTTACCCAGCAGGCTATGCGAGGGTGGGGGAGTTGAAGAATGCCTTCCGTGGCTACACAAGGATATTGGTAGCTGTAGTATCTGATTATTAAAAGAAGTTCAACCTACGCCCCGGGTTGTCATTAAACAAGGAACAAACATAACATGGTGTCAGATTGGTAGTCGCTATGACGAGACAGAGAAAAGAAAGCACTAACTCTGAAAATGTACGCAAACATTCTACAAGTCAATAGACGTGAGTAGTCGAAGACGCTAGCTAGCAAAAACGTGACAGCAGAGAGAACGAGATGCATTGGAATCTGTTGCCGAGCAACCTACCGAAGTAAGAGAAATTGAATCTGTAGCGGTTCCCCGAGTGTTTCCTGTCATGGATAGGCTTAGTCCTCCTACTCCTATGCAGTTAAAAGGCAATCTAACCGACAATTGGAAACATTTCAAGCAGAGATTCCATGTCTACCAGCAGCCAGTAGAGCAGGGGGAGATGATGACTAATTGAAAGCTTCCATTGTTCTGTATGTTATTGGAGAGAATGCATTGGACATGCAGTGCACTCACAGTATGCAGACCCCTTGACTTTTTCCACATTGCTATGTTACAGCCTTATTCTAAAATGGATGTTAAAAAAAATAACATATCTACACACAAATACCCCATAATGACAAAGTGAAAACAGGTTTTTAGAACTGTTTGCAAATGTATAAAAAAATAAAACAAACTGAAAAATATACATTTACATAATTATTCAGACCCTTTACTCAGTACTTTGTTGAAGTACCTTTGAGAGCGATTACAGCCTAGAGTATTCTTGGGTATGACGCTACAAGCTTGGCACACCTGTATTTGGGGAGTTTCTCAAGCTCTGTCAGGTCGGATGGGGCCTATTGCTGCACAGCTATTGTCAGGTTTCTCCAGAGATATTAGATCAGGTTCAAGTCCGGGCTCTGGCTGGGCCACTCAAGGACATTCAGAGACTTGTCTTGACTCCTGCGTTGTCTTGGCTGTGTTCTAAGGATACTACTATGGAAAAAAAAAACATTCACCGGAGCAGCTGGATGGAATTTAGCTAATGATAACAATTAGGTAGGTAGCTGATAGTATGATGGATATTAGAAAGTGGCTTCGACAGGGCACAACGGCAGCATCGGATCAAAGCGGAGGGGTTAAGCCTGCCACAGAGGCCAAAGGCAAGGCCGCTGGGCCGACGCTAATCACTGAGGCCAAGGCCGCCGAGTCCAGCAAAGGCACCTGAGCAACCGTCTTGCAGCCTGGTGACATAGGAGGTAACCAACCCAAGGAGGGGCCTGCAGCTGCCAAGACCGAACCTAGCAGCAGTACCGACAGTATATTACAAGCACCGACGCCTCCGTTAGTGCCTGGCGACCTCGGAGATGAGGAGCCAGCGCAGGTTTGTCTGGGGAAATACCCAACCCGCCTGTACTGTGGGAGAAAACGGGCGCGCGGTTCAAAGGCAGAGGGTGACTGGAATATTCCTGCAAGGCAGATATAGATATACACTTGGACACCCCCGCTCCAAGCAAATGGCAAAGAGTAGTGAGTAGTAATCTGAAAGAATATGTGGTGGAAACAACAATGGGCCAGCTAGAAGAGGACAATGAGAGGGAGTGGAACATACTGTTTTTCAGCACTCTGGATGCTGTACTGGGAGAAATGTCAGCAAGATTTAATGAACGAAACAGCCAACTCGTTGAGGCCCTGTGTGCCTTGCACCCAGAGAATGAAACATTTATGGATGTGGAAAAAGTGAAACTACTGCTGGACTTAATCTCAGGAGATTTTGTGGAAGCTGAGTTTACTGTCTCACGCCAGTTTCTACAGACTGAAATCGCCCGATCTGGAGACGCAGAGCATTTTTGAGAGATACTCCGGGCCTCTAACAGCAAAGTCTACTGTGATGATGAGACCCCCTTTGCTATGAAATCCCTAAATAAAGATCTGGTGCACCCAATTACCTTCAGAAGTCACATAATTAGTTAAATAAAGTCCACCTGTGTGCAATCTAAGTGTCACATGATCTCAGTATATATACACCTGTTCTGAAAGGCCCCAGAGTCTGCAACACCACTAAGCAAGGAGCACCACCAAGCAAGCGGCACAATGAAGACCAAGGAGCTCAGTTGCACAGGAGGAAAGCGCAGCTGATTCAACTGGCATTTGATCAATGGTTGAGTAACGATGTAGCTATAGTGTTGCCCCGTGTAGCTCAATTGGTAGGGCATTGTAGCTTGCAACGCCAGTGATGTGGGTTCGATTCCCACAGGGGGCAGTATGAAAAATGTATTCACTCACTAACTGTAAGTCGCTCTGGATAAGAGCATCTACTAAATTTTAAAATAAACAACTCGTAGCTATGGAATAGTAATGTTCTGTTATCATATGCAGCGTAGTATGGCACTCTAGTGGGAAGACAGCTTTGTACCGATAAGTCGTTGGTAGTGCATGGTAAATTGTTTGCTTTCAGCGATTGGAAATGCATTTTATTGGCATGAGGAAGTGTTATTACGGTAATTAGCAACTGTTTTGCATTGGATTGTTGGGTATTGTGCATGTAGCTGTGTAGCGTTGTCATGACTTGCTATTTATGAATTGTCCATGTTTGTAAAGCGGTGCAGTAGCCTGTATTCTTGCTGCAAGACAGCCGTGTGTGGCTGCAAATACATTGTGGGTAAATGTACTATCGATTATTATCCATCCTGTGTCATCAGCAAGCGAAAATTGTTGTGTCCCGTAGTCATTTCTGATACCCCCTTACATTTACATTTTAATCATTTAGCAGACGCTCTTATCCAGAGCGACTTACAGTTAGTGAGTGCATACATTTTTTCATACTGCCCCCCGGTGGGAATCGAACCCACAACCCTGGCGTTGCAAGCGCCATGCTCTACCAACTGAGCTACACGGGCCCGAGTTCATCCTGCCGCCGGGCCTGGCTACGAGTAACCAGCTAAACTACACAAACGATTTTCCAAAAGGCAAGGACCATTAAATGCGCGCAGTGTAAAAGCAGGAAGTAGGCTACAAAGACCCGTTATAAAAATGATTAAATTAATCAAAACTCACCTGATTCATTGTAGAAACGTGTGTTTATGGTCGATTGCAGAGTTCAGGCGAAGTTAACTAGATGTTTATCATTAGTCTACGGACCTTTTAGATCAGGGAGGTAGAGGACCCAGACGTTATATTTCAACATGCGACTCTCTGCCTAAAGACAAAATGGAGAATAGAGAACATGTGACTCCCCCTTCACTTCCGTTCGAATGAAAAATTGGACTTCCGCCAACATACAAATAATAATACAGCATAGTCTGCTTAGCTCATTTTCAAAAGTTACCGTCCGATATCATTTTAACATTCCTCCTTTGTTCAATCATGTTGTCTGGTGTTCTACTCTGCACGGAGCGTAAAGTCACAAGAGAAAAGAGCCAGGCTCCGCCTTCACTTCCGTTCAACTGAAACGTTGGGATTCGGCCAACATACAAATAATACTCCAGTCGTAGGAAGCCTTCTGCTTTTAGTAGCTCATTTTCTAAAGTTAACACAGTTTCTCTGGACCCCGCAAAGTTGGACTTTGGGCTTCTCCCTAATATTAAAATAAAATCGAATGTTTCAGCCAGATATCCACTCACAAACCGATCGCTGTACATCGTGCTGAAATAGCGACATGTCTATGCGGCTGCATGCCTAATTAATCGATGATAGGGTTCCAGTGGTGCAAGAGAATGTAAAGCTTTGCTTTAGCTAATGGATAAAGGTTTATTGGTAGGCCTCTATTTGGTCGTCATTTTCCCATGTTTACATTTTAGTAATTTAGCAGACACTCTTATCCAGAGCGACTTACAGTTACTGAGTGCATTTTTTAAAATATATACTGGCCCCCGTGGGAATCGAACCCACAACCCTGGCGTTGCAAACGCCATGCTCTACCAACTGAACTACACGGGGCTTAATGTTTCACGAAATCTATACACGGTGTCATAATGCTGCAATTTCTTTAGACTGCTGGCTGGTTGCATAATGTCAGTAATTAAAGCTGGACATTCAAACATTGCAGATTTTAAAATAAATTGTCCATGCATACTAATCAGCTACCAATTGATTTTTAAAATAATATACAACTGTCCTGTAGCTGCTACCTGAACCTGCATGACATGAACCCTCCTCGTGCTCTCTCCCAGCTTGGATAGAACGCTGTTGTGCTTAAAACCAGTCTATTAATGCCAAATAATACTGTCAGCACGCCCTCGAAACATTAGCTTACTAGGGATTGTTTCATTATTCAGTGTACTATCTATAGCTACTGTGCCTTCAGAATGGATCCATACCCCTTGACTTATTCCACATTTTGTTGTGTCTCTCCCAGCTTGGATAGAACACTGTTGTGCATAAATATTGTAGCTCCTCCAGTGACAGGCATGAGGTCTTGATTTGAATACAGGGCTTTAATGCCGGTCAACCCGTGAGGACTGGTTTAAAGAAAGAAAAAATACATTAACAAAATAATGCCATATGCATGTCTCACACATCTGGCGTTATAATCAAGCTCATACAGCTAGACACTTTATGTATATTTTACACCAAAAAATGACGCACGTAAACACAAACACCCTCATAGCAAAATAAATAGTCAACAAACCTCATTGCTGCTTATCACACAGAGGTGCTAAACATCCTTTTAAATGTCCTTTATCTTCTTCTGTATACTTTCTTTGTAAGTATGCACTTAAACACGATAACAGTGGAAAAATAATTCGCTTTTTTGCGGTAAAGTTTTCTCGGTGCGTCGCTAAAGGCGCTCGGGTGACAACACTCGGGCGGAACCAATAATTAGTTCCGTCTTGCTGTAAACGTACAATTCAGAAGAAATTAAATAATAAAAAGTGCAAATACATGAAATAAACTAAAGTGCTAATACATTAAATAAACTGGCGACAGAGGCAGTTACACTCCCACCAAATCACAAGTGATTTCTTAAAACTTGGAGACAAACCTACTGCATGAATAAATGAAATGAAACTCTGTCCTAATAAACAACTAATAAACTGTGTGTGAGTGTATGATAGAACCATCAGTCTGCTTCTAGCAATGTAACTGTTTTCTGAATGGGTCTCTCCAGGTAAACAGGTTTGGCTGTACGCTTTCCTCTTCCATCCAGGGAGGAGTCACTGATGAGTAACTTGAGTCTCCTCACTCTTTCATCACTTCCAGGATACACCTCGATGACTCTTGCTAGCTTCCATTGGTTTCGTGGTGTGGCAGCATCTTGTAACAGAACAATGTCACCGACCTTTGCATTTCTGCGATCTTTGGTACACTCTCTCGTGATAGTGCTTGACGAGCAATGCAGAAACATGACTGTCTCTAGGAAGTACTGCTGGATGCCTCACATGTGGATGTAGGGCAGCATTAGCTAAGCGGCCTCCTACTCTGATTACACCTTGATCATCCAGGAACGGACATAGTTTGTGCAACTGGTTGGCTTTGTCTTTGACCTTTGTCTCCTTATGATGTCTAAGGCGTTGAATTTCTTGAGAGAGAGTTGCTTCCTGGACCATCTTGATTATGGTCAGCTCCGCCTCTTTCCTTTCCTCCAAGTTCGAGGCCTCACAGGACTTTGGCTTGAGACCTTTGATTTCCTTAGCACGGCGCTTGAGTCTGGCAACAGCCTTCACCATTCTTGCCCAGTCTGAGAACTTGTGTAGACGATCTAAAATTGTTTTTGCTTCTTCTGCCTGAGTGCCATGAACCTGAGCTTTCTTGACCTCTGGGTCACTGCTCTCGATCTCTCCCACCATGACAACTCCAGTTGGTAGCTCTTTTTGCCAAAGAAGGTCTGGACCTGTCTGGATAGTATCTTTGGATTCTCACACCAGCCAAGTTTTTTAGATCTTGCAACCAAGACTTCCACAGGGGTCGAAGGTCATCAGGCAAAGGATCATCCCAACTGAGCTTGTCACGACACATCTGCTGCAGGATCTGCTTTCCTACCAGGATGACGGGTGCCACAAATCCAAGTGGGTCGTACACCGAGGCAACTGTGGACAAGACCCCTCTGCGGGTAAGTGGATTTTCTTTGACAACCACGCTGAACTGCAGCTCATCAGAAGTCACACACCACTGTACTCCTAGTGCTCTTTCCATGTGTGGTTCTCCCAACATCATGGTCAGGTCCTTGACGGCTTCAGCACACTCTTCCTCAGGAATTGTGGCTAAGACTGCTTTGCTGTTGGAGATGAACTTGTGCAATCAAAGTTTGCCTGTGCGACAAAGCTCTCTTGATTCCTTCACTAGTTGGATTGCTTGGTTTTCAGATTCTACACTTGCCAATCCATCATCGACGTAGAAGTTCTTCTGGATGAACCTGATGGTTTCTTCTCTAAAGCGTCCTTGTCCTTGAGCGGCAAGGTGCTTCAGGCCATAGTTAGCACATCCAGGTGATGAAGCTGCACCGAACAAGTGGACCTTCATTCGATAGATGGAGGGGTGGGCTTTAAGATCTCCATCCTTCCACCACAAGAATCTGAGGTAATCTTGGTCCTCTGGCTTAACATGGAACTGGTGGAACATACGTTCTATGTCACACATAACTGCCACACGACCCTTTCTGAACCGACACAAAACTCCCACCAAGGTGTTTGTTAACTCTGGGCCAGTCAGGAGATGGTCATTCAAGGCTGTCCCTTGAAACCTTACAGAGCAGTCAAAAACGACACGGATCTTACCGGGCTTTTGGGGATGATACACCCCATGGTGGGGGATGTACCACGCTGGGGTCTTGCTAATATCCTCTTCAGGGACAAGCTCGGCGTCTCCACAAGCTATTGTCTCATCCATAAAGGTCTTATAGTCTCTGCAGTACTGCTCATTTCCCTTTAACTTCTTCTCCAGACATCTGAGACGGTGGATGCCACATACCTTGTTATCTGGTAAGTTTGGTCTTCCTTTCTTGAAGGGAAGTGGCATTTCATAGTGCCCATCATCCTTGAGTCTGATGCCACTCTCCATAATTGACATGAACTGGAGATCCTCTTGAGAAAGGTGTTCATCTTCTGAAGCCCTTTCTACAAAATCAGATTCCAACACCTTGATGACGACGTCTGTTGGAAGGACTACTTCTTTGATCTGTGTTCTACAGACATAGTGCACTTCGTTTGGGAGATTTGGAAGAACTGATGTCACTTGCTTCACAATGACTTGATGGCTTATTCCAAAGGCATCTCCAAAGTCAAGACATGGGTTGCCATAGCCGACTACACTCCAACCCAAGTCTGTTCTCTGAGGAAAGGGCTCATTTTCTTCCACCAGCAACCACTTGTCTTGGTACAAGAGCTTGAGGACAGTTGTAGCCAATTAGTAGGCCGATGTCACAGCTCTGCAGAGGAGCAATTTCATCTGCAATGTGCTCAAGATGAGACCATGCCTTGGCAGTCTCTGGTGTGGGAATATGATCTCTGTTTGCAGGGATGAATTCTCTTGAGTAAGTTACTGGCAGGTAGATTATCTTATCGGAGTAGAATCCTCTTATTTGTAGATCAGTCAGCCTTCTGCTAGGCACCACTGTATTTCTTGAAGCCATTGTGGAGAGCTTTAACTGGACTGGTTCATTTTTAGTGTGAAGCACCTTTGCTGTCTCTTCAAGGATGAAGGTCGTGTCACTCTGTGTATCGAGAAGAGCGTACACAAGAACTTCATGATTTGGCTTACTTGTAGTGGACAACCACACAGGAATGACTGAGGATGTATGGGTGCCTTTAACATTCTGGATAACTCTGTTAGATGTTACCTCGCGTGGTGGTTTTGTCACCCTTTCTTGTGAACGATCTGTCGTTCCTTCTCTTGACTTGTCACTCTCCATTTCTCCATCAGTCCTTGTTGACATTCCTCTTTCTTTGCTGCGATTATCGTGTAGGCAGGTTGGATGTCCTTTCTCACAAGTATCACAGATCCTTCTATTTTCACACTCCTTTGAGCGATGGCCAGGCTTCAGACAGCCAAAGCACAACTTCATCCCTTGAACAAACTTGACTCGCTCAGAGATGGTTTTATTCATAAATTTCCAACACTTGTGTAGACTGTGACCTGACTTCTCACAAAAAACACAGCTTGTGGAGGAAGCTTTTTCATCTGAGTTAGTTGCTAGTACCTTTGCTCCGAGAGCTCTGCTCTTTAAAACCTTGATCTGCTCACCTTCAGCAGGTTTCAGAGCATGGAGAGATGTTATTGGGTTATTAGCTATCTTAGCTTCACGTGTGAGAAACTTTACAAACTGCTGGAAGCTTGGGAATGTGTGACTTTCTTCCTCCACTTCTATGACCTTTCTGTTCCATCTCGAGGTCAGCCAGTCTGGAAGCTTTGCAAGTAACTTCTGGTTCTCATTGCAGTCATTAAGTACTTCGAGGCCTCTGATCTGAGTCATAGCAGCCTCACAGCTCCAAAGAAAATCAGCAAACTCGTGAAGTTCGATACTGCCTTTGGAGCTTATCTTGGGCCATGCCTCCAGCTTATCTCTGAATGCTTTGGCTATGAGGAATGGATTTCCATATCTTTCCTCGAGAATCCTCCATGCTGCATGATAGGCTGACTCTGAACCAAGCAGGAAGTAGCTCTCTATAGCCTTTTTAGCAGGTCCACCCACATACTTTCGCTAGTAATATATATTTTCTTCGGCTGGAATGTTTTTCCGATCAATGAGTGTCTGAAATGAAACCTTCCAGTCATTGAATCTGAGTGGGTCGCCATTGAATATTGTTGGTTCAGGTATAGGAAGACGACCTGCACTGATGGACTTAGCAATAGCCTTCCACTCCTCATAGCTCACAGTGAAACGGTGAGCAAATCTTCTTATTTGCTCATTGTACAGTTCTTGGCCCTTTTCTGTTAACTTTCGGTCTCTTTGGCTTCTTCGTGGTTCTTGTGAGGAAGTGTGGTCATTAGCTCTTGTGCCTTTAGTAGCCTGTGGTTGCATGTCTATGCACTTCTGCTCTATACTTTCACCTACATTAACCTGCTTTCTCCCAGAGGTAAGACTAGGCTCTGACATTGTTACTTGGTGTACTTAAATTTGGGTTAAATCTAATTTGGCCTGTAGCTAAGTGATTCAGCTCCCATTAGCTATTCACATTTATACTATTTTTACCACTAATATTATTTTTTAGAACATATTCACATCTACTTCACACAAATCAATATCACGTTGTTCTATGAAATGCAAAATTCAGTCTCTTGGTTGTAGCTTAGTTAACACTTAAACATACACACAACTATACCGTATGAATATGAAGGCAAAAATGTGTCAGTCTCTTGTGGGAAATAGTTTAAGCTTCTTTGCATCAGCTGGATTCATGGTAAGGCGCCTGGATTCTTCTGTGGATGCTGCGGCTGTGTAAATGTCAGGAGCAGATGCACACTCTTGGATGTAGAGATGTCCCTTCTTGTCCATGGATCACGGCTCTTTGGTACTGTCTTCCTCGTCTACTCATGCAGAGCAGATGAGTTCTCACTGTAGCTCCTCCAGTGACAGGCATGAGGCAAGAGGTCTTGATTTGAATACAGGGCTTTAATGCTGGTCAACCCGTGAGAACTGGTTTAAAGAAAGAAAAAATACATTAACAAAATAATGCCATATGCATGTCTCACACATCTGGCGTTATAATCAAGCTCATACAGCTAGACACTTTATGTATATTTTACACCAAAAAATGACGCACGTAAACACAAACACCCTCATAGCAAAATAATTAGTCAACAAACCTCATTGCTGCTTATCACACAGAGATGCTAAACATCCTTTTAAATGTCCTTTATCTTCTTCTGTATACTTTCTTCGTAAGTATGCACTTAAACACGATAACAGTGGAAAAATAATTCGATTTTTGCGGTAAAGTTTCCTCGGTGCGTCGCTAAAGGCGCTCGGGTGACAACACTCGGGCGGAACCAATAATTAGTTCCGTCTTGCTGTAAACGTACAATTCAGAACAAAATTAAATAATAAAAAGTGCTAATACATGAAATAAACTGGCGACAGAGGCAGTTACACAATGTTTATCTGTAGTCTACGGACCTTTTAGATCAGGGAGGTAGAGGACCGAGACATTATATTTCAACATGTGACTCTATGCCTAGAGTCAAAAGACAAAATGGAGAATAGAGAACATGTAACTCCATCTTCACTTCCGTTCGACTGAAAAATAGGACTTCCGCCAACATACAAATAATAATACAGCAGTAGTCTGCTTAGCTCATTTTCAAAAGTTACCGTCCGATATCATTTTAACATTCCTCCTTTGTTCAATCATGTTGTCTGGTGTTCTACTCTGCACGGAGCGTAAAGTCACAAGAGAAAAGAGCCAGGCTCCGCCTTCACTTCCGTTCAACTGAAACGTTGGGATTCGGCCAACATTCAAATAATACTCCAGTCGTAGGAGGCCTTCTGCTTTTAGTAACTCATTTTCTAAAGTTAATGCAGTTTCTCTGGACCCCGCAAGGTTCGACTTTGGGCCTCTATATATGAAATAAAATCGAATGTTTCAGCCAGATATCCACTCACAAACCGATCGCTGTACATCGTGCTGAAATAGAGACATGTCTATGCGGCTTCATGCCTAATTAATCGATGATAGTGTTCCTGTGGTGCAAGAGAATGTAAAGCTTTGCTTTAGCTAATGGATAAAGGTTTATTGGTAGGCCTCTATTTGGTCGTCATTTTCTCATGTTAAACATTTTAGTCATTTAGCAGACGCTCTTATCCAGAGCGACTTACAGTTACTGAGTGCATATTTTTTATTTATTTTTTCATACTGGCCCCCGTGGGAATCGAACCCACAACCCTGGTGTCGCAAACGACATGCACTACCAACTGAGCTACACGGGGCCTAACATTTCACGAAATCTATACACGGTGTAGTAATGCTGCAATTTTATAGCCTGCTGGCTGGTGGTAATAATGTCATTTATTGTTCAGTAATTAAAACTGGACATTCAAACATTGCAGATTTAAAATAAATGTTCCGTGCATACTAATCAGCTACTTATAGATTTTTAAAAATAATATACAACTGTCCTGTAGCTGCTACCTGAACCTGCATGACATGAACCCTCCTCGTGCTCTCTCCAAGCTTGGATAGAATGCTGTTGTGCATAAATCTATTTAAATTAAATAAAGAAAAATCTCATTTACATACACTACCGGTCAAAAGTTTTAGAACACCTACTCATTCAAGAGTTTTTCTTAATTTGTAATATGCTCTACATTGTAGAATAATAGTGAAGACATCAAAACTATGAAATAACACATATGGAATCATGTAGTAACCAAAAAAGTATTTGTATTCATTAGGGATCCCCATTAGCTTCTCCCAAGGCAGCAGCTACTCTTCCTGGGGTCTAAAAAATATTTGTGATTCTTCAAATAGCCACCCTTTGCCTTGATGACAGCTTTGCACACTCTTGACATTCTCTCAACCAGCTTCATGAGGTAGTCACCTGGAATGCATTTCAATAAACAGGTGTGCCTTCTTCAAAGTTAATTTGTGGAATTTATTTCCTTCTTAATGCATTTGATTCAATCAGTTTTGTTGTGACAAGGTAAGGGGGGGGGTACACAGAAGATAGCCATATTTGGTAAAAGACCAAGTCCATATTATGGTAAGAACAGCTCACATAAGCAAAGAGAAACGACAGTCCATCATTACTTTAAGACATGAAGATCAGTCACTCCGGAAAATTTCAAGAACTTTGAAAGTTTCTTAAAGTGCAGTCGCAAAAACCATCAAGCTCTATGATGAAACTGGCTCTCATGAGGACCGCCACAGGAATGGAAGACCCAGTTACCTCTGCTGCAGAGGATAAGTTCATTAGAGTTACCAGCCTCAGAAATTGCAGCCCAAATAAATGCTTCAGAGTTCAAGTCACAGACACACCTCAACATCAACTGTTCAGAGGGGACTGTGTGAATCAGTCCTTCATGGTCGAACTGCTGCAAAGAAACCACTACTAAAGGACACCAATAAGAAGAAGAGACTTGCCTGGGCCAAGAAACACAAGCTATGGACATTAGACCGGTGGAAATTTGTCCTTTGGTTTGTAGTCCAAATTGGAGATTTTTGGTTCAAACCGCTGTGTCTGTGTGAGACGCAGTGTGGGTGAACGGATCAAATCAAATCAAATCTTATTGGCCAAATGCACCGAATACAACAGGTGCAGACATTACAGTGAAATGCTTACTTACAGCCCTTAACCAACAGTGCATTTAATTTAAAAAAAAAGTAGAATAAATAAAATAACAAAAAAGTGTTGAGAAAAAAAGAGCAGAAGTAAAATAAAATAATAGTAGGGAGGCTTTATATACAGGGGGAACAGGTGCAGAGTCAATGTGCTGGGGCACCGGCTAGTTGAGGTAGTTGAAGTAATATGTACATGTGGGTAGAGTTAAAGTGACTATGCATAAATAATTAACAGAGTAGCAGCAGCGTAAAAAGCTGGGGTGGGGGGGCAGTGTAAATAGTCCGGGTAGCCATGATTAGCTGTTCAGGAGTCTTATGGCTTGGGGGTAGAAGCTGTTGAGAAGTATTTTGGACCTAGACTTGGCACTCCGGTACCGCTTGCCTTGCGGTAGCAGAGAGAACAGTCTATGACTAGGGTGGCTGGAGTCTTTGACAATTTTGAGGGCCTTCCTCTGACACCGCCTGGTATAGAGGTCCTGGATGGCAGGAAGCTTGGCCCCAGTGATGAACTGGGCCGTACGCACTACCCTCTGTCGTGCCTTGCGGTCGGAGGCCAAGCAGTTGCCATAACAGTCTGAGATGCAACCAGTCAGTATTCTCTCGATTGTGCAGCTGTGTAATTTTTTATCCTGAGGGAGAATAGGCTTTGGCGGATGATCTCCGCATATGTATTTCCCACCGTAAAGCATGGAGGAGGAGGTGTTATGGTGTGGGGGTGCTTTACTGGTGACACTGTCTGTGATTTATTTAGAATTCAAGGCACACTTAACCAGCATGGCTACCACAGCATTCTGCAGCAATACACCATCCCATCTGGTTTGAACTTAGTTGGACTATCATTTGTTTTTCAACAGGACAATGACCCACTTCCAGGCTGTGTAAGGGCTAATTTACCAAGGAAAGTGATGTAACTGCTGCATCAGATAACCAGGCCTCCACAATCCCCCAACCTCAACCAAATTGAGATGGTTTGGGATGAGTCGGACCGCAGAGTGAAGGAAAAGCAGCCAACAAGTGCTCAGCATATGTGGGAACTCCTTCAAGACTGTTGGAAAAGCATTCCAGGTGAAGCTGGTTGAGAGAATGACAAGAGTGTGCAAAGCTGTCATCAAGGCAAAGGGTGGCTATTTGAAGAATCTCAAATATAAAACATATTTTGATTTGTTTAACACTTTTTTGGTTACTACATGATTCCATATGTGTTATTTCATAGTTTTGATGTCTTCACTATTAGTCTACAATGTAGAAAATAGTCAAATTAAAGAAAAACCCTTAAATGATTAGGTGTTCTAAATATGTTGACCGGTAGTGTACATATTCACACCCGAGTCAATACTTTATAGAAGCACCTTTTAGAAGCGGTTACAGTTGAGTCTTTATGGGTAAGTCTCTAAGAGCTTTCTAAACCTGGATTGTGCAACATTTCCCCATTATTATTTTACAACTTCTTCACGCTCCGTCAAATTGGTTGTTGATCATTGCTAGACAACAGTGGCTGTAAATGCCGTTTAAGATGAGGGAGGACCATTATTTATTTTTTAATGAGCATGGCCTTATTTCTATTACAGCATGTTGGATGACTGTCATTCATATTCCATTCACCCAGTTCAATGTAACATCGATAGGTTTAGGGTACTACATGATACTCAACATTTCCCAATACCCATCATGAGGTTGCTACAACCTAGTCTATGAATGAAAGTTTACAACGTAGGTGACATACGGAAAGTGACTCAATACCGCCTTGCACACTCTTGCCTGCAAATAGCTTATCTAGGGTGTAATAATTTGTCCAACAGTTGCAAACAAGAGTTTCTAATGGTCAAATTCAGATATGTTTATATGTTTGAGCCGGGTGTTTGAGTAAATAAACTAGCCAGCTAGCTAACATAGCATCCCTCTGTTTGAGCCGGGTGTTTGAGTAACTAAACTTGCCAGCTAGCTAACATAGCATCCCTCTGTTGGAGCAGGGTGTTTGAGTAACTAAACTAGCCAGCTAGCTAACATAGCATCCCTCTGTTGGAGCAGGGTGTTTGAGTAACTAAACTAGCCAGCTAGCTAACATAGCATCCCTCTGTTGGAGCAGGGTGTTTGAGTAACTAAACTAGCCAGCTAGCTAACATAGCATCCCAGAGGACGTCCTCCGGAAGTTGTCATAATTACTGTGTAAGTCTATGGAAGGGAGTTGTGCTATCGTGCAGAGTGCTGTTGAGGCTACTGTAGACCTTCATTGCAAAACAGTGTGTTTTAATCAATTATTTGGTGACAGGTGAATATATTTAGTATAGTTTTATCTATAAAGGATGACTTTTTCAATGTTTTACCATTTTTATGAAATTCACTGAGGAGGATGGTTCTCATCCCTTTCCTACTCAGAGGAGCCTCCACTGCTAGACAACCATTTTCAGGTCTTGCCATAGATTTTCAAGTAGATTTAAGTCAAAATTGTAACTCGGCCACTCAGGAACATTCATTATCTTCTTGGTAAGCAAATCCAGCGTAGATTTGGCCTTGTGTTTTAGGTTATTGTCCTGCTGAAAGGTGAATGCATCTCCCAGTGTCTGGTGGAAGCAGACTGAACCAGGTTTTCCTCTAGGATTTTGCCTGTGCTTAGCACCACTATTTTTATCCTGAAAAACTCCCCAGTCCTTAATGATTACAAGCATACCCATAACATGATGCAGCCACCACTAAGCTTGAACATTTGAAAAGTGGTAGTCAGTAATGTGTTCGATTGGATTTGCCCCTAACATAACACTTTGTATTCAGGACAAAAAGTTAATTGCTTTGCCACATTTTTTTGCATTATTACTTTAGTTCCTTGTTGCAAACAGGATGCATGTTTTGGAATATTTTTATTATGTACAGGCTTCCTTCTTTTCACTCTGTCATTTAGGTTAGTATTGTGGAGTAACTACAATGTTGTTGATCCATTCTCAGTTTTCTCCTATCACAGCCATTAAACTCTGTAACTGTTTAAAAGTCAGCATTAGCCTCATGGTGAAATCCCTGAGCGGTTTCCTTCCTCTCCGGCAACTGAGTTAGGAAGGATGTCTCTATCTTTGTAGAGGCTGGGTATATTGATACACCATCCAAAGTGTAATGAACGAAGGAATATTCAATGTCGTCTACCCATAGGTGCCCTTCCTTGCGAGGCATTGGAAAACTTCCCTGGTCTTTGTGGTTGAATCTCTCCGGCAACGTTAGTTGTGTGTTATTCGTCATGTTAGAGAACAGCTATTAGTTGTACAATAATCCATGGGGTTGAGTGTCTTGTTGTTTCAATTCAATAACATCATAGAGATTTCAATCATATCAGTCTATCTTACCTTATAGGCCTAACTCAATATTAGGGACCTAATAACACCATAGAGAATCAAATCAAGCTTTATTTATACAGCACATTTCAGACATGGAATTGAACACAATGTGCTTCACAGGAAAAAAACTAATAAAAACAATTAAAATAAAACTAAATATTTACTACACAAATATAAGAGGATAAAAAAACTAAAGAATTACAATAAAAAATGCACGACTAAAAAGCACCCTGAGGAAAAGCACCACTAAAAAGGTGTGTTTTAAGATCTATTTTTAAAAATGCCACAGTTTCGTTCCCCCTCAGGTTCTCTGGCTATTCCAGAGGCTGGGAGGCATAGTAACTAAAGGCTGCCTCTCCATGCCTCTTGGTCCTAGGCTTTGGGATAGTTAAAACTCACTGCTGTTAATCAGATATCCACCCTCAGGCCTGGAAATACATCCACAGGTACACCTCCAATTGACTCAAATTATGTCAATTAGCCTATCAGAAGCTTCTAAAACCATGACATCATTTTCTGGAATTTTCCAAGCTGTTTAAAGCCACAGTCAACATAGTGTATGTAAACTTCTGACCTGCTGGAATTGTGATATAGTGAATTATAAGTTAAATAATCTGTCTGTAAACAATTGTTGGAAAAATTACTTGTGTCACGCACAAAGTAGATGTCCTAACCGACTTGCCAAAACTATAGTTTGTTAACAAGAAATTTGTGGAGTGGTTGAAAAAAACGACTTTTAATGACACCTACCTAAGTGTATGTAAACTTCCGACTTCAACTGTATATGACATGTAATAAATAGTAAGCACACAGACTGTGTTTAAAACCCTGCTGTTAATATACAGTCGTGGTCAAAAGTTTTGACAATGACACAAATATAAATTTTCACAATGTCTGCTGCCTCAGTTTTTATGATGGCAATTTGCATATACTCCAGACTGTTATGAAGAGTGATCAGATGAATTGCAATTAATTGCATTTTGCCATGAAAATAAACGTAATCCCCAAAAAACATTTCCACTGCATTTCAGCCCTGCCACAAAAGCACCAGCTGACATCATGTCAGTGATTCTCTCGTTAACAGAGGTGAGAGTGTTGACGAGGACAAGGCTGGAGATCACCCTGGCATGCTGATTGAGTTAGAATAACAGACTGGAAGCTTTAAAGAGGAGGGTGGTGCTTGAAATCATTGTTCTTCCTCTGTTAACCATGGTTACCGGCAAGGAAACACGTGCCGTCATCATTGCTTTGCACAAAAATGACTTCACAGGCAAGGATATTGCTGCTAGTAAGATTGCACCTAAATCAACCATTTATCGGATCATCAAGAACTTCAAGGAGAGAGGTTCAATTGTGTGAAGAAGGCTTCAGAGAGGCCAAAAAAATCCAGCAAGCGCCAGGACCGTCTCCTAAAGTTGATTCAGCTGCGGGATCGGGGTACCACCAGTGCAGAGCTTGCTCAGGAATGGCAGCAGGCAGGTGTGAGTGCATCTGCACGCACTGAGGCGAAGACTTTTGGAGGATGGCCTGGTGTCAAGAAGGGCAGCGAGGAAGCCACTTCTCTCCAGGAAAAACATCAGGGACAGACTGATATTCTGCAAAAGGTACAGGGATTGAACTGCTGAGGACTGGGGTAAAGTAATTTTCTCTGATGAATCCCCTTTACGATTGTTTGGGGCATCCGGAAAAAAGCTTGTCCGGAGAAGACAAGGTGAGCCCTACCATCAGTCCTGTGTCATGCCAACAGTAAAGCATCCTGAGACCATTCGTGTGTGGGGTTGCTTCTCATCCAAGGGAGTGGGCTCACTCACAATTTTGCCTAAGAACAAAGCCATGAATAAAGAATGGTACCAACACATCCTCAGAGAACAACTTCTCCCAACCATCCAAGAACAGTTTGGTGACAAACAATGCCTTTTCCAGCATGATGGAGCACCTTGCCATAAGGCAAAAGTGGCTCGGGGAACAAAACATCGAAATGTTGGGTCCATGGCCAGGAAACTCCCCAGACCTTAATCCCATTGAGAACTTGTGGTCAATCCTCAAGAGGCGGGTGGACAAACAAAAACCCACCAATTCTGACAAACTCCAAGCATTGATTAGGCAAGAATGGGCTGCCAGTCAGGATATGGCCCATAGGTTAATTGACAGCATGCCATTGCAGAGGTCTTGAAATAGAAGGGTCAACACTGCAAATATTGACGCTTTGCATAAACAATGTAATTGTCAATAAAAGCCTTTGACACTTATGGAATGCTTGTAATTATACTTCAGTATACCATAGTAACATCTGATAAAAATATCTAAAAACACTGAAGCAGCAAACTTTGTGAAGACCAATACTTGTGTCATTCTCAAAACCTTTGACCACGACTGTACATGAAAAGGTCAAAAGAGCGCTGATGTTTTGGTTTCTATGTTTGCTAGCAAGCTACCGAGGAGGCTGATGAGTCTGTGTTGTTGTTGAAAAAGCTTCCTGTCCACTGGACTATACGTCACGCAAGAAACAGCTCTTGAAAGACTCACATCGTCATCTGCTGACTGGAGTGGGTAACGCAGTTTGGGAAAATATTCACTATACTGTGTTCATTCTGCCAAACAATATCATGTCATTTCAAAATATGGTGAGCTGGATGGTAGACGGGGTTGATCATGGTGATGCTGTGTTGGCTGGTAGACAGGGTTGATCATGGTGAATTGGATGGTAGACAGGGTTGATCATGGTGAATTGGATGGTAGACAGGGTTGATCATGGTGAGTTGGATGGTAGACAGGGTTGATCATGGTGATGGTGAGTTGCCTGGTAGTCAGGGTTCATCATGGTGAGTTGGATGGTAGACAGGGTTGATCATGGTGATGGTGAGTTGCCTGGTAGTCAGGGTTCATCATGGTGAGTTGGATGGTAGACGGGGTTGATCATGGTGATGGTGAGTTGGATGGTAAACAGGGTTGATCATGGTGAGTTGGATGGTAGACAGGGTTGATCATGGTGATGGTGAATTGTCCTCAGACATTGTTATCAGTCTTCAGATCCCTCTAGCTTGCTCGCTAAGCAAACCAAAGAAATCTACCTGCCAACATTTCTGTAATCTCTGGTGAACAGACTTAACTGGTATCGTAGCATCTGTCAACAGACTGTGGGACGGCAGCGACTTAAGGGACTTTTCTGACCACTTCCCAACTAGTCAACATGTTAAACGGACCCTTGCCTTAACCCTAACAATAGACTTGCAGAGAGATGGGGAGGAGCTACCGCCCTGCTTTCTCTGAGCTGACCAATCCTGTTGTTGGGAAACACCCACACCATTCTGTTGTTGGGGTACGTACGCCCACACCATTCAAACACAGACTATTTCACTCACATTGCAATTAATAGAAATCTGGAAATAATGGATAGTTAAAGTTATCAGAGGGTGGACCCCTTGTTGACAGTACATCAAATTACACTAAGGAAGGCCACATTAAGAAAGCTTGAGGTGGCAAAACTCACCCTGTAGGGCTTCTCTCCGGTGTATGTACACTAGTCTACCATTAACTGGATTAAGCTAACAAAATTGGAAAGGTTACCCAACAGTGTGGTGTTTTCTCTTGTGTAAAGCCAGGTTTCCTGACTGAGTGAATCGCTTCCCACACTGATCACAACCAAAAGGCTTCTCTCCTGTGTGTGTTCTCTGGTGTACTACAAGTCCGTTTGGATTGGTGAAGCTCATTCCACAGTCTGAGCAGTGGTAAGGCTTCTCTCCTGTGTGTGTTCTCTGGTGTATTACCAGATGGTCTGATCTAGGAAAACTCTTCCCACATTGATCACAGCTGTAAGGTTTCTCTCCTGTGTGTATTCTCTTGTGTAAAACCAGGCTTCCAGACCGAGTGAATCTCTTCCCACATTGATTACAGCTATAAGATTTATCTCCCGTGTGTGTTCTCTGGTGTACTAGAAGTCCACCTGAAGTGGTTAAGCTCATTCCACAGTCTGAGCAGTGGTAAGGCTTCTCTCCTGTGTGTATTCTCTTGTGTACTAGAAGTCTGTTTGAAGTGGTGAAGCTCATTCCACAGTCTGAGCAGTGGTAAGGCTTCTCTCCTGTGTGTATTCTCTTGTGTCCAGCCAGGTTTCCTGAGTGAGTGAATCTCTTCCCACATTGATCACAACCAAAAGGCTTCTCTCCTTTGTGTGTTCTCTGGTGTAATACAAGTCCGTTTGAAGTGGTGAAGCTCATTCCACAGTCTGAGCAGTGGTAAGGCTTCTCTCCTGTGTGTGTTCTCTGGTGTACTACAAGTCCGTTTGAATTGGTGAAGCTCATTCCACAGTCTGAGCAGTGGTAAGGCTTCTCTCCTGTGTGTGTTCTCTGGTGTATTACCAGATGTTCTGATCTAGGAAAACTCTTCCCACACTGATCACAGCTGTAAGGTTTCTCTCCTGTGTGTATTCTCTTGTGTTCAACCAGGCTTCCTGACTGAGTGAATCTCTGCCCACACTGATCACAACCAAAAGGCTTCTCTCCTGTGTGTATTCTCTTGTGTAAAGCCAGGCTTCCTGACTGAGTGAATCTCTTCCCACACTGATCACAACCAAAAGGCTTCTCTCCTGTGTGTATTCTCTTGTGTTCAACCAGGCTTCCTGACTGAGTGAATCTCTTCCCACACTGATCACAACAAAAAGGCTTCTCTCCTGTGTGTATTCTCTTGTGTTCAACCAGGCTTCCTGACTCAGTGAATCTCTTCCCACATTGATCACAGCTGTAAGGCTTCTCTCCTGTTTGTATTCTCTGGTGTGTTTTAAGTCTTGCTTAAGAGGTGAAACTCTTTCCACAGTCAAAGCAGCAGTGAGGTTTCTTCCCTGCAGTACGCCACAGGATGTTTTTGTGCTGGTCAAGGGCAGTCAAGTCTGAGGAGAACCAGGGGCTATATCTGTTCTTAGTTCTGTATTTTTTGAATGGGGCAAGTTTATTTAAGATTGAGAGGACATTACTTTTACTCTAGTCGTAGGAAGCCTTCTGCTTTTAGTAACTAATTTTCTAAAGTTAACGCAGTTTCTCTGGACCCCACAACGTTGGACTTTGGGCCTATCCCTAATATAAAATAAAATCGAATGTTTCAGCCAGACAGCCACTCACAAACCGATCGCTGTACATCGTGCTGAAATAGCGACATGTCTATGCGGCTGCATGCCTAATTAATCGATGATAGGGTTCCTGTGGTGCAAGAGAATGTAAAGCTTTGCTTTAGCTAATGGATAAAGGTTTATTGGTAGGCCTCTATT
Organism: Coregonus lavaretus; assembly: GCF_964263955.1. Lineage (NCBI taxonomy): Eukaryota > Metazoa > Chordata > Actinopteri > Salmoniformes > Salmonidae > Coregonus > Coregonus lavaretus. The sequence goes on from NW_028162010.1 coordinate 116,383, forward strand.
TGGTCGTCATTTTCTCATTTTAGTCATTTAGCAGATGCTCTTATCCAGAGCGACTTACAGTTAGTGAGTGCATAAATATATATTTTTCATACTGGCCCCCCGTGGGAATCGAACCCACAACCCTGCCGTTGCAAACGACATGCTCTACCAACTGAGCAACACAGGGCCTAACATTTCACGAAATCTATACACGGTGTCGTAATGCTGCAATTTTATAGCCTGCTGGCTGGTGGTAATAATGTCATTTCTTATTCAGTAATTAAAACTGGACATTCAAACATTGCAGATTTTAAAATAAATTGTCCATGCATAATAATCAGCTACCAATTGATGTTTTAAATAATATACAACTGCACTGAACAGTGGGGGGAAAAAGTATTTAGTCAGCCACCAATTGTGCAAGTTCTCCCACTTAAAAAGATGAGAGAGGCCTGTAATTTTCATCATAGGTACACGTCAACTATGACAGACAAATTGATTAAAAAAATCCAGAAAATCACATTGTAGGATTTTTAATGAATTTATTTGCAAATTATGGTGGAAAATAAGTATTTGGTCACCTACAAACAAGCAAGATTTCTGGCTCTCACAGACCAGTAACTTCTTCTTTAAGAGGCTCCTCTGTCCTCCACTCGTTACCTGTATTAATGGCACCTGTTTGAATTTGTTATCAGTATAAAATACACCTGTCCACAACCTCAAACAGTCACACTCCAAACTCCACTATGGCCAAGACCAAAGAGCTGTCAAAGGACACCAGAAACAAAATTGTAGACCTGCACCAGGCTGGGAAGACTGAATCTGCAATAGGTAAGCAGCTTGGTTTGAAGAAATCAACTGTGGGAGCAATTATTAGGAAATGGAAGACATACAAGACCACTGATAATCTCCCTCGATCTGGGGCTCCACGCAAGATCTCACCCCGTGGGGTCAAAATGATCACAAGAACGGTGAGCAAAAATCCCAGAACCACACGGGGGGACCTAGTGAATGACCTGCAGAGAGCTGGGACCAAAGTAACAAAGCCTACCATCAGTAACACACTACGCCGCCAGGGACTCAAATCCTGCAGTGCTAGACGTGTCCCCCTGCTTAAGCCAGTACATGTCCAGGCCCGTCTGAAGTTTGCTAGAGTGCATCCAGAAGAGGATTGGGAGAAAGTCATATGGTCAGATGAAACCAAAATATAACTTTTTGGTAAAAACTCAACTTGTCGTGTTTGGAGGACAAAGAATGCTGAGTTGCATCCAAAGAACACTATACCTACTGTGAAGCATGGGAGTGAAAACATCATACTTTGGGGCTGTTTTTCTGCAAAGGGACCAGGACGACTGATCCGTGTAAAGGAAAAATGAATGGGGCCATGTATCGTGAGATTTTGAGTGAAAACCTCCTTCCATCAGCAAGGGCATTGAAGATGAAACGTGGCTGGGTCTTTCAGCATGACAATGATCCCAAACACACCACCCGGGCAACGACGGAGTGGCTTCGTAAGAAGCATTTCAAGGTCCTGGAGTCTCCAGATCTCAACCCCCATAGAAAATCTTTGGAGGGAGTTGAAAGTCCGTGTTGCCCAGCGACAGCCCCAAAACATCACTGCTCTAGAGGAGATCTGCATGGAGGAATGGGCCAAAATACCAGCAACAGTGTGTGAAAACCTTGTGAAGACTTACAGAAAACGTTTGACCTGTGTCATTGCCAACAATGGGTATATAACAAAGTATTGAGAAACTTTTGATATTGACCAAATACTTATTTTCCACCATAATTTGCAAATAAATTCATTAAAAATCCTACAATGTGATTTTCTGGAATATTTTTTCTCAATTTGTCTTTCATAGTTGACGTGTACCTATGATGAAAATTACAGGCCTCTCTCATCTTTTTAAGTGGGAGAACTTGCACAATTGGTGGCTGACTAAATACTTTTTTTCCCCACTGTATTTGCGACCAAGCTTTAACTTCCTGACTGATGTCTTGAGATGTTGCTTCAATATATCCACATAATTTTCCTTCCGCATGATGCCATCTATTTTGTGAAGTGCACCAGACCCTCCTTCAGCAAATCACCCCCACAGCATGATGCTGCCACCCCCGTTCTTCACAGTTGGGATGGTGTTCTTCGGCTTGCAAGCGAAGTTGAGAACGACACAAATATTAATTTTCACAAAGTCTGCTGCCTCAGTTTTTATGATGGCAATTTGCATATACTCCCGACTGTTATGAAGAGTGATCAGATTAATTGCAATTAATTGCATTTTGCCATGAAAATGAACTTAATCCCCAAAAAACATTTCCACTGCATTTCAGCCCTGCCACAAAAGGACCAGCTGACATGTCAGTGATTCTCTCATTAACACAGGTGAGTGTTGACGAGGACAAGGCTGGAGATCATCCTGTCATGCTGATTGAGTTAGAATAACAGACTGGAAGATTTAAAAGGAGGGTGGTGCTTGAAATCATTGTTCTTCCTCCGTTAACCATGGTTACCTGCAAGGAAACACGTGCAGTCATCATTGCTTTGCACAAAAATGGCTTCACAGGCAAGGATATTGCTGCTAGTAAGATTGCACCTAAATCAACCATTGATCAGATCATCAAGAACTTCAAGGAGAGAGGTTCAATTGTTGTAAAGAAGGCTTCAGGGCGCCCAAAAAAATCCAGCAAGCGCCAGTACCATCTCCTAAAGTTGATTCAGCTGCGGGATCGGGGCACCACCAGTGAAGAGCTTGCTCAGGAATGGCAGCAGGCAGGTGTGAGTGCATCTGCACGCACAGTGAGGCGAAGACTTTTGGAGGATGGCCTGGTATCAAGAAGGGCAGCGAGGAAGCCACTACTCTCCAGGAAAAACATCAGGGACAGACTGATATTCTGCAAAAGGTACAGGGATTGAACTGCTGAGGACTAGGGTAAAGTCATTTTCTCTGATGAATCCCCTTTCCGATTGTTTGGGGCATCCGGAAAAAAGCTTGTCCGGAGAAGACAAGGTGAGCGCTACCATCAGTCCTGTGTCATGCCAACAGTAAAGCATCCTGACACCATTCATGTGTGGGGTTGCTTCTCAGCCAAGGGAGTGGGCTCACTCACAATTTTGCCTAAGAACACAGCCATGAATAAAGAATGGTAACAACACATCCTCAGAGAGCAACTTCTCCCAACCATCCAAGAACAGTTTGGTGACGAACAATGCCTTTTCCAGCATGATGGAGCACGTTGACATAAGGCAAAAGTGATAACTAAGTGGCTCGGGGAACAAAACATCGAAATGTTGGGTCCATGGGCCAGGAAACTCCCCAGACCTTAACCCATTGAGAACTTGATGGTCAATCCTCAAGAGGCGGGTGGACAAACAAAAACCCATCAATTCTGACAAACTCCAAGCACTGATTAGGCAAGAATGGGCTGCCATCAGTCAGGATGTGGCCCAGAAGTTAATTGACAGCATGCCATTGCAGAGGTCTTGAAATAGAAGGGTCAACACTGCAAATATAATATTAACTCATTGCATGAACTTAACGTTATTGTCAATAAAAGCCTTTGACACTTATGGAATGCTTGTAATTATACTTCAGTATACCATAGTAACATCTAAGAAAAATATCTAAAAACACTGAAGCAGCAAACTTTGTGGTTTGTTTGTTTGCTAGCAAGCTACCGAGGCGGCTGATGAGTCCGTGTTGTTGTTGAAAAAGCGTCCTGTCCACTGGAGGAAACAGCTCTTGAAAGACTCACATCGTCATCTGCTGACTGGAGTGGGTAACGCAGTTTGGGAAAATATTCACTACACTGTGTTCATTCTGCCAAACAATATCATGTCATTTCAAAATAAGGTGAGCTGGATGGTGGACAGGGTTGATCATGATGAGTTGGATGGTAGACAGGGTTGATCATGGTGATGGTGAATTGTCCTCAGACATTGTTATCAGTCTTCAGATCCCTCTAGCTTGCTCGCTAAGCAAACCAAAGATATCTACCTGCCAACATTTCTGTAATCTCTGGTGAACAGACTTAACTGGTATCATAGCATCTGTCAACAGACTGTGGGACGGCAGCGACTTAAGGGACTTTTCTGACCACATCCCAACTAGTCAACATGTTAAACGGACCCTTGGCTTAACCCAGACGATAGACTTGCAGAGAGAGGGGGAGGAGCTACCGCCCTGCTTTCTCTGAGCTGACCAATCCTGTTGTTGGGAAACACCCACACCATTCTGTTGTTGGGTTACGTACGCCCACACCATTCAAACACAGACTATTTCACTCACATTGCAATTAATAGAAATCTGGAAATAATGGATAGTTAAAGTTATCAGAGGGTGGACCCCTTGTTGACAGTACATCAAATTACACTAAGGAAGGCCACATTAAGAATGCTTGAGGTGGCAAAACTCACCCTGTAGGGCTTCTCTCCGGTGTGTGTACACTAGTCTACCATTAACTGGATTGAGCTAACAAAAGTTGAAAGGTTACCCACCATTGTGGTGTTTTCTCTTGTGTCCAACCAGGCTTCCTGACTGAGAGAATCTCTTCCCACACTGATCACAACCAAAAGGCTTCTCTCCTGTGTGTATTCTCTTGTGCATTACAAGTCCACGTGAAGTGGTTAAGCTAATGCCACAGTCTGAGCAGTGGTAAGGCTTCTCTCCTGTGTGTTTTCTCTTGTGTTCAGCCAGGCTTCGTGACTGAGTGAATCTCTTCCCACACTGATGACAACCAAAAGGCTTCTCTCCTGTGTGTATTCTCTTGTGTTCAACCAGTCTTCCTGATTGAGTGAATCTCTTCCCACACTGATGACAACCAAAAGGCTTCTCTCCTGTGTGTGTTCTCTTGTGTTCAGCCAGGCTTCCTGAATGAGAGAATCTCTTCCCACATTGATCACAGCTATAAGGTTTCTCTCCTGTGTGTATTCTCTTGTGTAAAGCCAGGCTTCCTGACTGAGTGAATCTCTTCCCACATTGATCATTCCACAGTCTGAGCAGTGGTAAGGCTTCTCTCCTGTGTGTATTCTCTTGTGTAAAGCCAGGCTTCCTGAATGAGAGAATCTCTTCCCACATTGATCACAGCGATAAGGTTTCTCTCCTGTGTGTGTTCTCTTGTGTTCAGCCAGGCTTCCTGACCGAGTGAATCTCTTCCCACACTGATCACAACCAAAAGGCTTCTCTCCTGTGTGTGTTTTCTTGTGTTCAGCCAGGCTTCCTGAATGAGATAATCTCTTCCCACACTGATCACAGCTATAAGATTTCTCTCCTGTGTGTATTCTCTTGTGTGTATTAAGATTTGCTGAAGAGGTGAAACTCTTTCCACAGTCAAAGCAGCAGTGAGGTTTCTTCCCTGTAAGTCTCTGCTGGTGTTTCTTGAGGTGTTCTGATCTGGAGAGACTCTTCTCTGCCTCATCAGCATCATGATGTCGGTTAACTTCCCCATATGATAAGCCCCTTCTACTGAGAGAGCGACAGTTAGGGCTGTCCCCTGTGAAACAAAGACAGACAGTTAGGGTTCCTTCTTCATATCGAAGTTAGTTCAATGCCCAGCTTTCCAACTCTTGTGATCAGATTTGAGCATTTTGGATGCGTTAAAATCATCAATGTAACCAATGGGGTAGGAGTGCTTCTAATGAGTCTACATTTTAATAAATGTATCTAAAAGCATAAACCCACTCTGTCCTGGTGTTTTCCTGCAGTCGACCAGCAGCACAGACACCCTCTTCAGACCCAGCAGTAAGTTACCAGGAGAGTCACGACCTGGGGACCCAAAGAGGGGGAGGGGGGAGGAGGGTTGGAGGGAGAGGGAGGAGGGGGGTGGGATAGGTGTTTCCTGTAAATCCCCAAAAGAGGGTAGTGGAGTTCAAGTTAGTACACTAAGGGTAAAACAACACAACAATGGTATGATGAGGTCTTGCATTTAAATGGGGACGGCCACAACGGAGTGGAAACAATGCCCCCTTGCTGTTTAAGACTTAATGGACACCAAATACATTTTTTCCCAAACTCTGCTTCTTCATTCCGGTCCGTTGAACAACAGGAAGTTACCAAACCACAGAAGATGAAAAATGTGGTTTTCAACGATGGGTTTATGATATAGCTTGCAACTTGTAAACGATTACCCATTCCTAAAAGTGAGTACCACTTTCACAGCATGTTAACAATAATACACATTGTCTGTTTGCTTGCTACGCAGATTTGCAGCGCTCAAATATTGTAACTGTATGTAACACGCAGGATATGAACCCGGGGCTCCCACGGGAGAAACCAATATCTTACACTTCAGACCAATAGGACATTCCCTATCGGGAAAAAGGGCAAATTGATTTAGCTTATTTTTATTTTAGACACCAATTACGTTTCTATGTGAGAATTCCAATAATATTTTTGGGCATTGCTGGCGATGGAATCAGCCAATAACAAAAGGGATGGAAGTATAGACAGCGTTCCTTGATCTGATCTACAGGCTATTTGATCTGATCTTCAGGATATGCATCAGACTATTTTGAAATGTTAACCTAATATAATACATTGCCTTTAGAATGTCTGCACTAAATATATGAATGAGTAGGTGTGTCCAAACTTTTGACTGGTACTGTATATATATTTTTTCACTTTCAAATGGTACAACAAAGTCGTTTAGAGGTAGAGGGCTGCGGGCTCCGACAGAGATCATTGCAGCGCGGTCCGTACTTTTCATGTTGAGGGCGGTCAGACAGAAAACAATGTGATAAATATACTTGTCCCGCAGATTATTTGGAAAACGGTGTCTTTCTGCTGTGTATGCGTTAGCCTAGCTATTGTACTAAAAGCACCTCTGTCAAATTATTCACACACTAGCCTACCAGGCTACCTATGAATGGGCGAATAAATCACGTGGCAGTTATCTTTCCAAGGAAATTCACTTAAATATAATGAGGCTATAGTTTACTACAGTGTCTGTTAATAGAAAGAAGGTGGGGACGCTCAACCAACGTGAGTCGAGGTGAAATCCCAAAATGTCATTATCAATATAAAGCAAAAGGCGCAACATGGGGAGCGAGCGTTGAGTCTTCTCCTTCTCAATATATATTAATTATCCATTTATTTGTCTCTGACTGAAAATATTCCCGCTCCTAAAAGACAGGCTATATCCTACGTGCAAAACGTAGGTCAAGAGAAAGTGCAACGGACCGCTCATCTTTCTTGCTGCTTCAAGTTCAGCAGCCATACCTCTCCTCTCCTAGTTCAGCAGCCATACCTCTCCTCTCCTAGTTCAGCAGCCTCTCCTCTCCTAGTTCAGCAGCCATACCTCTTCTCTCCTAGTTCAGCAGCCATACCTCTCCTCTCCTAGTTCAGCAGCCTCTCCTTTCCTAGTTCAGCAGCCATACCTCTCCTCTCCTCTCCTGTCCTAGTTCAGCAGCCATACCTCTCCTGTCCTAGTTCAGCAGCCATACCTTTCCTCTCCTAGTTCAGCAGCCATACCTCTCCTCTCCTAGTTCAGCAGCCATACCTCTCCTCTCCTAGCTCAGCAGCCATACCTCTCCTGTCCTTGTTCAGCAGCCATACCTCTCCTAGTTCAGCAGCCATACCTCTCCTCTCCTAGTTCAGCAGCCATACCTCTCCTCTCCTAGTTGGGCGTGCCAGATTAGGTGAGCGTATGGTCTCAATTAAATAGAGTAGTCTATATATGAATGGATGGAGAAGCACGGGCAGTTATCTTCCCATGGAAATTAACTTCCTAAATATTATTAGGCTATACAGTTCCTATGGAAAGTCTACACCCACTATAACTTTTTTCACATTTTGTTGCTTTAAAAAGTGGGATTGAAATAGATTTGATTATAATTTTTTGTAATTGATCTACACAAAATACTCCATAATGTGAAAGTGAAAACAAAATTCTACAAATTTGTACAAACAAATAACTAAAATATAGTCATTGCTTAAGTATTCACCCCCTTTGTTTAGGTAAGCCTAAATTAGTTCATAAGTAAAGTTGGTGCTAAGAAATCACATACTAAGTGATATGGACTGTAAAATAATAGCGGTTAACATGATTTTTTTGAATGACTAACCCTTCCTCTGTTAATAATGATGTTGTGTATGGTGTATTAAGCCACCCAGACACATCAAAGATGTTCACAATAATCCCCAATAATGACCACCTGCAACCCTGTACATGTGACTATTCACAATAAATCGGCAACTGGTAAGGTGCTAGTGGAGTAGACTACAGCCAACTGGTAAGCTGCTAGTGGAGTAGCCTACAGCCAACTGGTAAGCTGCTAGTAGAGTAGCCTACATCCAACTGGTAAGCTGCTGGTGGAGTAGCCTAGAGCCAACTGGTAAGCTGCTAGTGGAGTAGCCTACAGCCAACTGGTAAGCTGCTAGTAGAGTAGCCTACATCCAACTGGTAAGCTGCTGGTGGAGTAGCCTAGAGCCAACTGGTAAGCTGCTAGTGGAGTAGCCTACAGCCAACTGGTAAGCTGCTAGTAGAGTAGCCTACAGCCAACTGGCAAGCTGCTGGTGGAGTAGCCTACAGCCAACTGGTAAGCTGCTAGCAGAGTAGCCTACAGCCAACAAGCAAGCTGCTAGTAGAGTTGTCAGCCAACTGGTAAACTGCTAGTGGTGTAGCCTACAGCCAACTGGTAAGCTGCTAGTGGTGTAGCCTACAGCCAACTGGCAAGCTGCTAGTAGAGTAGCCTACAGCCAACTGGCAAGCTGCTAGTAGAGTAGCCTACAGCCAACTGGCAAGCTGCTAGTGGAGTAGCCTACAGCCAACTGGTAAGCTGCTAGTGGAGTAGCCTACAGCCAACTGGTAAGCTGCTAGTGGAGTAGCCTACAGCCAACTGGTAAGCTGCTAGTGGATTAGCCTACAGCCACCTGGCAAGCTGCTAGTAGAGTAGCCTACAGCCAACTGGCAAGCTGCTAGTAGAGTAGCCTACAGCCAACTGTCAAGCTGCTAGTGGAGTAGCCTACAGCCAACTGGTAAGCTGCTAGTGGAGTAGCCTACAGCCAACTGGCAAGCTGCTAGTAGAGTAGCCTACAGCCAACTGGTAAGCTGCTGGTGGAGTAGCCTACAGCCAACTGGTAAGCTGCTAGTAGAGTAGCTTACCGCCAACTAGTAAGCTGCTAGCAGAGTAGCCTACAGCCAACCGGCAAGCTGCTAGTGGAGTAGCCTACAGCCAACTGGTAAGCTACTAGTAGAGTAGCCTACAGCCAACTGGTAAGCTGCTAGTGGAGTAGCCTACAGCCAACTGGTAAGCTGCTAGTAGAGTAGCCTACAGCCAACTGGTAAGCTGCTGGTGGAGTAGCCTACAGCCAACTGGTAAGCTGCTAGCGGAGTGGCCTACAGCCAACTGGTAAGCTGCTAGCGGAGTGGCCTACAGCCAACTGGTAAGCTGCTAGCGGAGTGGCCTACAGCCAACTGGTAAGCTGCTAGCAGAGTAGCCTACAGCCAACTGGTAAGCTGCTAGCGGAGTGGCCTACAGCCAACTGGTAAGCTGCTAGCGGAGTGGCCTACAGCCAACTGGTAAGCTGCTAGCAGAGTAGCCTACAGCCAACTGGTAAGCTGCTAGCAGAGTAGCCTACAGCCAACCGGCAAGCTGCTAGTGGAGTAGCCTACAGCCAACTGGTAAGCTACTAGTAGAGTAGCCTACAGCCAACTGGTAAGCTGCTAGTGGAGTAGCCTACAGTCAACTGGTAAGCTGCTAGTGGAGCCTACAGCCAACTGGCAAGCTGCTAGTGGAGTAGCCTACAGCCAACTGGCAAACTGCTAGTGGAGTAGCCTACAGCCAACTGGCAAGCTGCTAGTGGAGTAGCCTACGGCAAACTGGTAAGCTGCTAGTGGAGTAGCCTACAGCCAACTGGTAAGCTGCTAGTGGAGTAGCCTACAGCCAACTGGTAAGCTGCTAGTAGAGTAGCCTACAGCCAACTGGTAAGCTGCTGGTGGAGTAGCCTACAGCCAACTGGTAAGCTGCTAGTGGAGTAGCCTACAGCCAACTGCTAAGCTGCTAGTAGAGTAGCCTACAGCCAACTGGTAAACTGCTAGTAGAGTAGCCTACAGCCAACTGGTAAGCTGCTAGTAGAGTAGCCTACAGCCAACTGGCAAGCTGCTAGTAGAGTTGTCAGCCAACTGGTAAACTGCTAGTAGAGTAGCCTACAGCCAACTGGTAAGCTGCTAGTGGAGCAGCCTACAGTCAACTGGTAAGCTGCTAGTGGAGCCTAAAGCCAACTGGCAAGCTGCTAGTAGAGTAGCCTACAGCCAACTGGTAAGCTGCTAGTGGAGTAGCCTACAGCCAATTGGTAAACTGCTAGTGGAGTAGCCTACAGCGTAGCCTACAGCCAACTGGTAAGCTGCTGGTGGAGTAGCCTACAGCCAACTGGCAAGCTGCTGGAGTAGCCTACAGCCAACTGGTAAGCTGCTAGTGGAGTAGCCTACAGCCAACTGGTAAGCTGCTAGTGGTGTAGCCTACAGCCAACTGGCAAGCTGCTAGTGGTGTAGCCTACAGCCAACTGGCAAGCTGCTAGTAGAGTAGCCTACAGCCAACTGGTAAGCTGCTAGTAGAGTAGCCTACAGCCAACTGGTAAGCTGCTAGTTGTGTAGCCTACAGCCAACTGGCAAGCTGCTAGTGGAGTAGCCTACAGCCAACTGGTAAGCTGCTAGTGGAGTGGCCTACAGCCAACTGGTAAGCTGTTAGTGGAGTAGCCTACAGCCAACTGGCAAGCTGCTAGTAGAGTAGCCTACAGCCAACTGGCAAGCTGCTAGTAGAGTAGCCTACAGCCAACTGGTAAGCTGCTAGTAGAGTAGCCTACAGCCAACTGGTAAGCAGCTAGTTGTGTAGCCTACAGCCAACTGGCAAGCTGCTAGTGGAGTAGCCTACAGCCAACTGATAAGCTGCTAGTGGTGTAGCCTACAGCCAACTGGCAAGCTGCTAGTGGAGTAGCCTACAGCCAACTGGCAAGCTGCTAGTAGAGTAGCCTACAGCCAACTGGCAAGCTGCTAGTAGAGTAGCCTACAGCCAACTGGTAAGCTGCTAGTTGTGTAGCCTACAGCCAACTGGCAAGCTGCTAGTGGCGTATCCTACAGCCAACTGGCAAGCTGCTAGTGGAGTAGCCTACAGCCAACTGGTAAGCTGCTAGTAGAGTAGCCTACAGCCAACTGGTAAGCTGTTAGTTGTGTAGCCTACAGCCAACTGGTAAGCTGCTAGCGGAGTGGCCTACAGCCAACTGGTAAGCTGCTAGCGGAGTGGCCTACAGCCAACTGGTAAGCTGCTAGCGGAGTAGCCTACAGCCAACCGGCAAGCTGCTAGTGGAGTATTCTACAGCCAACTGGTAAGCTACTAGTAGAGTAGCCTACAGCCAACTGGTAAGCTGCTAGTGGAGTAGCCTACAGTCAACTGGTAAGCTGCTAGTGGAGCCTACAGCCAACTGGCAAGCTGCTAGTGGAGTAGCCTACAGCCAACTGGCAAGCTGCTAGTGGAGTAGCCTACAGCAAACTGGTAAGCTGCTAGTGGAGTAGCCTACAGCCAACTGGTAAGCTGCTAGTAGAGTAGCCTACAGCCAACTAGTAAGCTGCTGGTGGAGTAGCCTACAACCAACTGGTAAGCTGCTAGTGGAGTAGCCTACAACCAACTGGTAAGCTGCTAGTAGAGTAGCCTACAGCCAACTGGTAAACTGCTAGTAGAGTAGCCTACAGCCAACTGGTAAGCTGCTAGTAGAGTAGCCTACAGCCAACTGGCAAGCTGCTAGTAGAGTTGTCAGCCAACTGGTAAACTGCTAGTAGAGTAGCCTACAGCCAACTGGTAAGCTGCTAGTGGAGTAGCCTACAGTCAACTGGTAAGCTGCTAGTGGACCCTACAGCCAACTGGCAAGCTGCTGGTAGAGTAGCCTACAGCCAACTGGTAAGCTGCTAGTGGAGTAGCCTACAGCCAACTGGTAAACTGCTAGTGGAGTAGCCTACAGCGTAGCCTACAGCCAACTGGTAATCTGCTGGTGGAGTAGCCTACAGCCAACTGGCAAGCTGCTAGTAGAGTAGCCTACAGCCAACTGGCAAGCTGCTGGAGTAGCCTACAGCCAACTGGTAAGCTGCTAGTGGAGTAGCCTACAGCCAACTGGCAAGCTGCTAGTGGAGTAGCCTACAGCCAACTGGTAAGCTGCTAGTGGAGTAGCCTACAGCCAACTGGTAAGCTGCTAGTGGAGTAGCCTACAGCCAACTGGTAAGCTGCTAGTGGTGTAGCCTACAGCCAACTGGCAAGCTGCTAGTGGAGTAGCCTTCAGCCAACTGGCAAGCTGCTAGTGGAGTAGCCTACAGCCAACTGGTAAGCTGCTAGTAGAGTAGCCTACAGCCAACTGGCAAGCTGCTAGTGGAGTAGCCTACAGCCAACTGGTAAGCTGCTAGTGGAGTGGCCTACAGCCAACTGGTAAGCTGTTAGTGGAGTAGCCTACAGCCAACTGGCAAGCTGCTAGTAGAGTAGCCTACAGCCAACTGGCAAGCTGCTAGTAGAGTAGCCTACAGCCAACTGGTAAGCTGCTAGTAGAGTAGCCTACAGCCAAATGGTAAGCTGCTAGTTGTGTAGCCTACAGCCAACTGGTAAGCTTCTGGTGGAGTAGCCTACAGCCAACTGGTAAGCTGCTGGTAGAGTAGCCTACAGCCAACTGGTAAGCTGCTGGTGGAGTAGCCTACAGCCAACTGGTAAGCTGCTAGTGGAGTAGCCTACTGGTAAGCTGCTAGTTGAGTGGCCTACAGCCAACTGGTAAGCTGCTAGTGGAGTAGCCTACAGCCAACTGGTAAGCTGCTAGTGGAGTAGCCTACAGCCAACTGGTAAGCTGCTAGTAGAGTAGCCTACAGCCAACTGGCAAGCTGCTAGTAGAGTAGCCTACAGCCAACTGGCAAGCTGCTGGTGGAGTAGCCTACAGCCAACTGGTAAGCTGCTAGTAGAGTAGCTTACCGCCAATTAGTAAGCTGCTAGTGGAGTAGCCTACAGCCAACTGGTAAGATGCTAGAGGAGTAGCCTACAGCCAACTGGCAAGCTGCTAGTGGAGTAGCCTACAGCCAACTGGCAAGCTGCTAGTAGAGTAGCCTACAGCCAACTGGTAAGCTGCTAGTAGAGTAGCCTACAGCCAACTGGTAAGCTGCTAGTTGTGTAGCCTACAGCCAACTGGCAAGTTGCTAGTGGAGTAGCCTACAGCCAACTGGCAAGCTGCTAGTAGAGTAGCCTACAACCAACTGGCAAGCTGCTAGCAGAGTAGCCTACAGCCAACTGGTAAGCTGCTAGCGGAGTGGCCTACAGCCAACTGGTAAGCTGCTAGCGGAGTGGCCTACAGCCAACTGGTAAGCTGCTAGCGGAGTGGCCTACAGCCAACTGGTAAGCTGCTAGCAGAGTAGCCTACAGCCAACTGGTAAGCTGCTAGTGGAGTAGCCTACAGCCAACTGGCAAGCTGCTAGTGGAGTAGCCTACAGCCAACTGGTAAGCTGCTAGTGGAGTAGCCTACAGCCAACTGGTAAGCTGCTAGTGGAGTAGCCTACAGCCAACTGGCAAGCTGCTAGTGGAGTAGCCTACAGCCAACTGGCAAGCTGCTAGTGGAGTAGCCTACAGCAAACTGGTAAGCTGCTAGTGGAGTAGCCTACAGCCAACTGGTAAGCTGCTAGTGGAGTAGCCTACAGCCAACTGGTAAGCTGCTAGTAGAGTAGCCTACAGCCAACTGGTAAGCTGCTGGTGGAGTAGCCTACAGCCAACTGGTAAGCTGCTAGTGGAGTAGCCTACAGCCAACTGCTAAGCTGCTAGTAGAGTAGCCTACAGCCAACTGGTAAACTGCTAGTAGAGTAGCCTACAGCCAACTGGTAAGCTGCTAGTAGAGTAGCCTACAGCCAACTGGCAAGCTGCTAGTAGAGTTGTCAGCCAACTGGTAAACTGCTAGTAGAGTAGCCTACAGCCAACTGGTAAGCTGCTAGTGGAGTAGCCTACAGTCAACTGGTAAGCTGCTAGTGGAGCCTAAAGCCAACTGGCAAGCTGCTAGTAGAGTAGCCTACAGCCAACTGGTAAGCTGCTAGTAGAGTAGCCTACAGCCAACTGGTAAACTGCTAGTAGAGTAGCCTACAGCGTAGCCTACAGCCAACTGGTAAGCTGCTGGTGGAGTAGCCTACAGCCAACTGGTAAGCTGCTAGTGGAGTAGCCTACAGCCAACTGGTAAGCTGCTAGTGGAGTAGCCTACAGCCAACTGGTAAGCTGCTAGTGGAGTAGCCTACAGCCAACTGGTAAGCTGCTAGTGGTGTAGCCTACAGCCAACTGGCAAGCTGCTAGTGGTGTAGCCTACAGCCAACTGGCAAGCTGCTAGTAGAGTAGCCTACAGCCAACTGGTAAGCTGCTAGTAGAGTAGCCTACAGCCAACTGGCAAGCTGCTAGTGGAGTAGCCTACAGCCAACTGGCAAGCTGCTAGTGGAGTAGCCTACAGCCAACTGGTAAGCTGCTAGTGGAGTAGCCTACAGCCAACTGGCAAGCTGCTAGTGGTGTAGCCTACAGCCAACTGGCAAGCTGCTAGTAGAGTAGCCTACAGCCAACTGGTAAGCTGCTAGTAGAGTAGCCTACAGCCAACTGGTAAGCTGCTGGTGGAGTAGCCTACAGCCAACTGGTAAGCTGCTAGTAGAGTAGCCTACAGCCAACTGGTAAGCTGCTGGTGGAGTAGCCTACAGCCAACTGGTAAACTGCTAGTAGAGTAGCCTACAGCCAACTGGTAAGCTGCTAGTAGAGTAGCCTACGCCAACTGGCAAGCTGCTAGTAGAGTTGTCAGCCAACTGGTAAACTGCTAGTAGAGTAGCCTACAGCCAACTGGTAAGCTGCTAGTGGAGTAGCCTACAGTCAACTGGTAAGCTGCTAGTGGAGCCTACAGCCAACTGGCAAGCTGCTGGTAGAGTAGCCTACAGCCAACTGGTAAGCTGCTAGTGGAGTAGCCTACAGCCAACTGGCAAGCTGCTAGTGGAGTAGCCTACAGCCAACTGGCAAGCTGCTAGTAGAGTAGCCTACAGCCAACTGGTAATCTGCTAGTAGAGTAGCCTACAGCCAACTGGTAAGCTGCTAGTTGTGTAGCCTACAGCCAACTGGCAAGCTGCTAGTGGAGTAGCCTACAGCCAACTGGCAAGCTGCTAGTGGAGTAGCCTACAGCCAACTGGTAAGCTGCTAGCGGAGTGGCCTACAGCCAACTGGTAAGCTGCTAGCGGAGTGGCCTACAGCCAACTGGTAAGCTGCTAGCGGAGTGGCCTACAGCCAACTGGTAAGCTGCTAGTAGAGTAGCCTACAGCCAAATGGTAAGCTGCTAGTTGTGTAGCCTACAGCCAACTGGCAAGCTGCTAGTAGAGTAGCCTACAGCCAACTGGCAAGCTGCTAGTAGAGTAGCCTACAGCCAACTGGTAAGCTGCTAGTAGAGTAGCCTACAGCCAACTGGTAAGCTGCTAGTTGTGTAGCCTACAGCCAACTGGCAAGCTGCTAGTAGAGTAGCCTACAGCCAACTGGCAAGCTGCTAGTGGAGTAGCCTACAGCCAACTGGTAAGCTGCTAGTGGAGTGGCCTACAGCCAACTGGTAAGCTGTTAGTGGAGTAGCCTACAGCCAACTGGCAAGCTGCTAGTGGAGTAGCCTACAGCCAACTGGCAAGTTGCTAGTAGAGTAGCCTACAGCCAACTGGTAAGCTGCTAGTAGAGTAGCCTACAGCCAACTGGTAAGCTGCTAGTTGTGTAGCCTACAGCCAACTGGCAAGCTGCTAGTGGAGTAGCCTACAGCCAACTGGCAAGCTGCTAGTGGAGTAGCCTACAGCCAACTGGTAAGCTGCTAGTGGAGTAGCCTACAGCCAACTGGTAAGCTGTTAGTCGTGTAGCCTACAGCCAACTGGTAAGCTGCTAGCGGAGTGGCCTACAGCCAACTGGTAAGCTGCTAGCGGAGTGGCCTACAGCCAACTGGTAAGCTGCTAGCAGAGTAGCCTACAGCCAACTGGCAAGCTGCTAGTAGAGTTGTCAGCCAACTGGTAAACTGCTAGTAGAGTAGCCTACAGCCAACTGGTAAGCTGCTAGTGGAGTAGCCTACAGTCAACTGGTAAGCTGCTAGTGGAGTAGCCTACAGCCAACTGGTAAGCTGCTAGTGGAGTAGCCTACAGCCAACTGGTAAGCTGCTAGTGGAGTAGCCTACAGCCAACTGGTAAGCTGCTAGTAGAGTAGCCTACAGCCAACTGGCAAGCTGCTGGTAGAGTAGCCTACAGCCAACTGGTAAGCTGCTAGTGGAGTAGCCTACAGCCAACTGGTAAACTGCTAGTGGAGTAGCCTACAGCGTAGCCTACAGCAAACTGGTAATCTGCTGGTGGAGTAGCCTACAGCCAACTGGCAAGCTGCTAGTAGAGTAGCCTACAGCCAACTGGCAAGCTGCTGGAGTAGCCTACAGCCAACTGGTAAGCTGCTAGTGGAGTAGCCTACAGCCAACTGGTAAGCTGCTAGTGGAATAGCCTACAGCCAACTGGCAAGCTGCTAGTGGAGTAGCCTACAGCCAACTGGTAAGCTGCTAGTGGAGTAGCCTACAGCCAACTGGTAAGCTGCTAGTGGAGTAGCCTACAGCCAACTGGTAAGCTGCTAGTGGTGTAGCCTACAGCCAACTGGCAAGCTGCTAGTGGAGTAGCCTACAGCCAACTGGCAAGCTGCTAGTAGAGTAGCCTACAGCCAACTGGTAAGCTGCTAGTAGAGTAGCCTACAGCCAACTGGCAAGCTGCTAGTGGAGTAGCCTACAGCCAACTGGTAAGCTGCTAGTGGAGTGGCCTACAGCCAACTGGTAAGCTGTTAGTGGAGTAGCCTACAGCCAACTGGCAAGCTGCTAGTAGAATAGCCTACAGCCAACTGGCAAGCTGCTAGTAGAGTAGCCTACAGCCAACTGGTAAGCTGCTAGTAGAGTAGCCTACAGCCAAATGGTAAGCTGCTAGTTGTGTAGCCTACAGCCAACTGGCAAGCTGCTAGTGGAGTAGCCTACAGCCAACTGGCAAGATGCTAGTAGAGTAGCCTACAGCCAAATGGCAAGCTGCTAGTAGAGTAGCCTACGGCCAACTGGCAAGCTGCTAGCGGAGTAGCCTACAGCCAACTGGTAAGCTGCTAGCGGAGTGGCCTACAGCCAACTGGTAAGCTGCTAGCGGAGTAGCCTACAGCCAACTGGCAAGCTGCTAGTGGAGTAGCCTACAGCCAACTGGCAAGCTGCTAGTAGAGTAGCCTACAGCCAACTGGTAATCTGCTAGTAGAGTAGCCTACAGCCAACTGGTAAGCTGCTAGTTGTGTAGCCTACAGCCAACTGGCAAGCTGCTAGTGGAGTAGCCTACAGCCAACTGGCAAGCTGCTAGTGGAGTAGCCTACAGCCAACTGGTAAGCTGCTAGCGGAGTGGCCTACAGCCAACTGGTAAGCTGCTAGCGGAGTGGCCTACAGCCAACTGGTAAGCTGCTAGCGGAGTGGCCTACAGCCAACTGGTAAGCTGCTAGTAGAGTAGCCTACAGCCAAATGGTAAGCTGCTAGTTGTGTAGCCTACAGCCAACTGGCAAGCTGCTAGTAGAGTAGCCTACAGCCAACTGGCAAGCTGCTAGTAGAGTAGCCTACAGCCAACTGGTAAGCTGCTAGTAGAGTAGCCTACAGCCAACTGGTAAGCTGCTAGTTGTGTAGCCTACAGCCAACTGGCAAGCTGCTAGTAGAGTAGCCTACAGCCAACTGGCAAGCTGCTAGTGGAGTAGCCTACAGCCAACTGGTAAGCTGCTAGTGGAGTGGCCTACAGCCAACTGGTAAGCTGTTAGTGGAGTAGCCTACAGCCAACTGGCAAGCTGCTAGTGGAGTAGCCTACAGCCAACTGGCAAGTTGCTAGTAGAGTAGCCTACAGCCAACTGGTAAGCTGCTAGTAGAGTAGCCTACAGCCAACTGGTAAGCTGCTAGTTGTGTAGCCTACAGCCAACTGGCAAGCTGCTAGTGGAGTAGCCTACAGCCAACTGGCAAGCTGCTAGTGGAGTAGCCTACAGCCAACTGGTAAGCTGCTAGTGGAGTAGCCTACAGCCAACTGGTAAGCTGTTAGTCGTGTAGCCTACAGCCAACTGGTAAGCTGCTAGCGGAGTGGCCTACAGCCAACTGGTAAGCTGCTAGCGGAGTGGCCTACAGCCAACTGGTAAGCTGCTAGCAGAGTAGCCTACAGCCAACTGGCAAGCTGCTAGTAGAGTTGTCAGCCAACTGGTAAACTGCTAGTAGAGTAGCCTACAGCCAACTGGTAAGCTGGTAGTGGAGTAGCCTACAGTCAACTGGTAAGCTGCTAGTGGAGTAGCCTACAGCCAACTGGTAAGCTGCTAGTGGAGTAGCCTACAGCCAACTGGTAAGCTGCTAGTGGAGTAGCCTACAGCCAACTGGTAAGCTGCTAGTAGAGTAGCCTACAGCCAACTGGCAAGCTGCTAGTGGAGTAGCCTACGGCCAACTGGTAAGCTGCTAGTAGAGTAGCCTACAGCCAAATGGTAAGCTGCTAGTTGTGTAGCTTACAGCCAACTGGCAAGCTGCTAGTTGTGTAGCTTACAGCCAACTGGCAAGCTGCTAGTTGTGTAGCTTACAGCCAACTGGCAAGCTGCTAGTAGAGTAGCCTACAGCCAACTGGTAAGCTGCTAGTAGAGTAGCCTACAGCAAACTGGTAAGCTGCTAGTGGAGTAGCCTACAGCCAACTGGTAAGCTGCTAGTAGAGTAGCCTACAGCCAACTGGTAAGCTGCTAGTAGAGTAGCCTACAGCCAAATGGTAAGCTGCTAGTGGAGTAGCCTACAACCAACTGGTAAGCTGCTAGTAGAGTAGCCTACAGCCAACTGGTAAACTGCTAGTAGAGTAGCCTACAGCCAACTGGTAAGCTGCTAGTAGAGTAGCCTACAGCCAACTGGCAAGCTGCTAGTAGAGTTGTCAGCCAACTGGTAAACTGCTAGTAGAGTAGCCTACAGCCAACTGGTAAGCTGCTAGTGGAGTAGCCTACAGTCAACTGGTAAGCTGCTAGTGGAGCCTACAGCCAACTGGCAAGCTGCTGGTAGAGTAGCCTACAGCCAACTGGTAAGCTGCTAGTGGAGTAGCCTACAGCCAACTGGTAAACTGCTAGTGGAGTAGCCTACAGCGTAGCCTACAGCCAACTGGTAATCTGCTGGTGGAGTAGCCTAAAGCCAACTGGCAAGCTGCTAGTAGAGTAGCCTACAGCCAACTGGCAAGCTGCTGGAGTAGCCTACAGCCAACTGGTAAGCTGCTAGTGGAGTAGCCTACAGCCAACTGGTAAGCTGCTAGTGGAGTAGCCTACAGCCAACTGGTAAGCTGCTAGTGGAGTAGCCTACAGCCAACTGGCAAGCTGCTAGTGGAGTAGCCTACAGCCAACTGGTAAGCTGCTAGTGGAGTAGCCTACAGCCAACTGGTAAGCTGCTAGTGGAGTAGCCTACAGCCAACTGGTAAGCTGCTAGTGGTGTAGCCTACAGCCAACTGGCAAGCTGCTAGTGGAGTAGCCTACAGCCAACTGGCAAGCTGCTAGTAAAGTAGCCTACAGCCAACTGGCAAGATGCTAGTGGAGTGGCCTACAGCCAACTGGTAAGCTGCTAGTGGAGTGGCCTACAGCCAACTGGTAAGCTGTTAGTGGAGTAGCCTACAGCCAACTGGCAAGCTGCTAGTAGAGTAGCCTACAGCCAACTGGCAAGCTGCTAGTAGAGTAGCCTACAGCCAAATGGTAAGCTGCTAGTTGTGTAGCCTACAGCCAACTGGCAAGCTGCTAGTGGAGTAGCCTACAGCCAACTGGCAAGCTGCTAGTAGAGTAGCCTACAGCAAACTGGCAAGCTGCTAGTAGAGTAGCCTACAGCCAACTGGTAAGCTGCTAGCGGATTAGCCTACAGCCAACTGGTAAGCTGCTAGCGGAGTGGCCTACAGCCAACTGGTAAGCTGCTAGCGGAGTAGCCTACAGCCAACTGGCAAGCTGCTAGTGGAGTAGCCTTAAGCCAACTGGCAAGCTGCTAGTAGAGTAGCCTACAGCCAACTGGCAAGCTGCTAGTAGAGTAGCCTACAGCCAACTGGTAAGCTGCTAGTTGTGTAGCCTACAGCCAACTGGCAAGCTGCTAGTAGAGTAGCCTACAGCCAACTGGTAAGCTGCTAGTAGAGTAGCCTACAGCCAACTGGTAAGCTGCTAGTTGTGTAGCCTACAGCCAACTGGCAAGCTGCTAGTGGAGTAGCCTACAGCCAACTGGCAAGCTGCTAGTAGAGTAGCCTACAGCCAACTGGCAAGCTGCTAGCGGAGTAGCCTACAGTCAACTGGTAAGCTGCTAGTGGAGCCTACAGCCAACTGGCAAGCTGCTGGAGTAGCCTACAGCCAACTGGTAAGCTGCTAGTGGAGTAGCCTACAGCCAACTGGTAAGCTGCTAGTGGAGTAGCCTACAGCCAACTGGTAAGCTGCTAGTTGTGTAGCCTACAGCCAACTGGCAAGCTGCTAGTAGAGTAGCCTACAGCCAACTGGCAAGCTGCTAGTAGAGTAGCCTACAGTAACTGGCAAGCTGCTAGTAGAGTAGCCTACAGCCAACTGGTAAGCTGCTAGTAGAGTAGCCTACAGCCAACTGGTAAGCTGCTAGTTGTGTAGCCTACAGCCAACTGGCAAGCTGCTAGTAGAGTAGCCTACAGCCAACTGGCAAGCTGCTAGTAGAGTAGCCTACAGCCAACTGGTAAGCTGCTAGCGGAGTAGCCTACAGCCAACTGGTAAGCTGCTAGCGGAGTGGCCTACAGCCAACTGGTAAGGTGCTAGCGGAGTGGCCTACAGCCAACTGGTAAGCTGCTAGCGGAGTAGCCTACAGCCAACTGGTAAGCTGCTAGTGGAGTAGCCTACAGCCAACTGGTAAGCTGCTAGTTGTGTAGCCTACAGCCAACTGGCAAGCTGCTAGTAGAGTAGCCTACAGCCAACTGGCAAGCTGCTAGTAGAGTAGCCTACAGTAACTGGCAAGCTGCTAGTAGAGTAGCCTACAGCCAACTGGTAAGCTGCTAGTAGAGTAGCCTACAGCCAACTGGTAAGCTGCTAGTTGTGTAGCCTACAGCCAACTGGCAAGCTGCTAGTAGAGTAGCCTACAGCCAACTGGCAAGCTGCTAGTAGAGTAGCCTACAGCCAACTGGCAAGCTGCTAGTAGAGTAGCCTACAGCCAACTGGTAAGCTGCTAGCGGAGTAGCCTACAGCCAACTGGTAAGCTGCTAGCGGAGTGGCCTACAGCCAACTGGTAAGGTGCTAGCGGAGTGGCCTACAGCCAACTGGTAAGCTGCTAGCGGAGTAGCCTACAGCCAACTGGTAAGCTGCTAGTGGAGTAGCCTACAGCCAACTGGTAAGCTGCTAGTTGTGTAGCCTACAGCCAACTGGCAAGCTGCTAGTAGAGTAGCCTACAGCCAACTGGCAAGCTGCTAGTAGAGTAGCCTACAGTAACTGGCAAGCTGCTAGTAGAGTAGCCTACAGCCAACTGGTAAGCTGCTAGTAGAGTAGCCTACAGCCAACTGGTAAGCTGCTAGTTGTGTAGCCTACAGCCAACTGGCAAGCTGCTAGTAGAGTAGCCTACAGCCAACTGGCAAGCTGCTAGTAGAGTAGCCTACAGCCAACTGGTAAGCTGCTAGCGGAGTAGCCTACAGCCAACTGGTAAGCTGCTAGCGGAGTGGCCTACAGCCAACTGGTAAGGTGCTAGCGGAGTGGCCTACAGCCAACTGGTAAGCTGCTAGCGGAGTAGCCTACAGCCAACTGGTAAGCTGCTAGCAGAGTAGCCTACAGCCAACCGGCAAGCTGCTAGTGGAGTAGCCTACAGCCAACTGGTAAGCTACTAGTAGAGTAGCCTACAGCCAACCGGCAAGCTGCTAGTGGAGTAGCCTACAGCCAACTGGTAAGCTACTAGTAGAGTAGCCTACAGCCAACTGGTAAGCTGCTAGTGGAGTAGCCTACAGTCAACTGGTAAGCTGCTAGTGGAGCCTACAGCCAACTGGCAAGCTGCTAGTGGAGTAGCCTACAGCCAACTGGCAAGCTGCTAGTGGAGTAGCATACAGCAAACTGGTAAGCTGCTAGTAGAGTAGCCTACAGCCAACTGGTAAGCTGCTGGTGGAGTAGCCTACAGCCAACTGGTAAGCTGCTAGTGGAGTAGCCTACAGCCAACTGGTAAGCTGCTAGTAGAGTAGCCTACAGCCAACTGGTAAACTGCTAGTAGAGTTGTCAGCCAACAGGTAAACTGCTAGTAGAGTAGCCTACAGCCAACTGGCAAGCTGCTAGTAAAGTTGTCAGCCAACTGGTAAACTGCTAGTAGAGTAGCCTACAGCCAACTGGTAAGCTGCTAGTGGAGTAGCCTACAGTCAACTGGTAAACTGCTAGTGGAGCCTACAGCCAACTGGTAAGCTGCTAGTGGAGCCTACAGCCAACTGGTAAGCTGCTAGTGGAGTAGCCTACAGCCAACTGGTAAACTGCTAGTAGAGTAGACTACAACCAACTGGCACAAAACGATGTAAATGTAATACAAACCTAAACTTGTATTACATGTAGCTATTATTCAAATATGCCATTTCTTTGAAATGAGCTACATTTCTTTGAAATGAGCTAACAGTGGTGATGTTTCAACAGGATCATTTTTTGCTTTTATCCCAAATGGAGAGTCACTGCTATCCCCATTGTGAATATTGCTATTCGGGGGTCTAGGCACACATGGAACGGTCAGGGTATCATGTTACCAACAGGTGCATATTGCTCCAAAAGATCAGAGTCCACCCAAGCCCACACCAACAATAAAAAAAGTCATCTCTGGATTGGCCTTAACCCCCCACTTTACCCAGGCCACGTGCTGTTTCCCTAGGTCAGGGATGTCAGAGACTAATTATAATATTCTTTACCCAGACCACGTGCTGTTTCCCTAGGTCAGGGATGTCAGAGACTAATTATAATATGCTTTACCCAGACGTGACGCTTGGCATTCAGCCAAAATAGTTTAATTTTGGTTTCATTAGACCAGAGAATCTTGTTTCTCATGGTCTGAGAGTCATTTAGGTGCCTTTTGGCAAACTCCAAGCGGGTGTCGTGCCCTTTACTGAGGAGTGGCTTCCGTCTGGCCACTCTACCATAAAGGCCTGATTGGTGGAATGCTGCAGAGATGGTTGTCCTTCTGGAAGGTTCTCCCACCTCCACAGAAGAACTCTGGAGCTCCATCAGAGTGACCATCGGGTTCTTGGTCACCTCCCTGACCAAGGCCCTTCTCCCCTGATTGCTCTGTTTGGCGGGGCTGCCAGCTCTAGGAAGAGTCTTGGTGGTTCCAAACTTTTTATATTTAAGAATGATGGAGGCCACTGTGTTCATGGGAACCTTCAATGCTGCAGAATTTTTTTGGTACCTTCCCCAGATCTGTACCTCGACACAATCCTGTCTCGGAGCTCTACGGACAACTCCTTCGACCTCATGGCTTGGTTCTTGCTCTGACATGCACTGTCAACTGTGGGACCTTATATAGACAGGTGTGTGCCTTTCCAAATCATGTCCAATCAATTTAATTTACCACAGGTGGACTCCAATCAAGTTGTTGAAACATCTAAAGGATGATCAATGGAAACAGGATGCACCTGAGCTCAATTTTGAGTCTCATAGCAAAGGTTCTGAATACTTATGTTTTCGCTTTGTCATTATGGGGTATTCTGTGTAGATTGATGAGGGAAAAAAATAATTCAATCAATTTTAGAATAAGGCTGTAACATAACAAAATCTGGAAAAAGTCAAGGGGTCTGAATACTTTCCAAATGAATTGTTTACAATAGCTTTCAGCTTGACGAGGCAAACGTGACATTGACTCTGCACATGGCTAAATTGGAGGAGTATTACATTTTAGTACTATTATTATTTTAACTGAGGGTGTGACATTTTAGTCATATCTTACTCACACATTTCTTTATCAAGTTTGGACTCACCTACTCATTCAAGGGTTTTTCTTTATTTTGAAAATGTTTTACATTGTAGAATAATAGTGAAGACATCAAAACGTCATACACATTTTACTGGTTGAAAAATGTGAAGGTTTAGGTTTACTTTCAAAGTTATGTACTACGAAGAAGAAGAAAAAACATTCAGGCGAATCTGGATGGAATTTAGCAAATGTTAACAGTTAGGTAGGTAGCTGATAGTATGATGGATATTACAAAGTGGCTTTGACGGGGCACAACGGCAGCATTGTCGTTCTGGATAACAGCATCTACTAAATGACTAAACAAATGTTAAATAAACAACTCGTAGCTATGGAATACTAATTTATCTGTTATCATACGCAGCGTAGTATGACACTCTTGTGGGAAGACAGCTTGGTAGCTGCGTCCAAGCTGCATTGTACCGATAAGTCGTTGGTAGTGCATTGTACATTATTGTTTGCTTTCCGCGATTGGAAATGCATTGTATTGGCATGAGGAAGTGTTATTACGGTAATTAGCAACTGTTTTGCATTGGATTGTTGGGTATTGTGCATGTAGCTGTGTAGCGTTGTCATGACTTGCTATTTATGGATTGTCCATGTTTGTAAAGCAGTGCAGTAGCCGGTATTCTTGCTGCAAGACGGCCGTGCGTGGCTGCAAATACATTGTGTGTAATTGTACTATCGATTATTATTTATCCTGTGTTATCAGCAAGCGAAAATAGTTGTGCCCACTTAGTCATTTCTGATACCCCCTTGCCGAGTTCATCCTGCCGCCGGGCCTGGCTACGAGTAACCAGCTAAACTACACAAATTATTTTCCAAAAGTTAAGGACCATTAAATGCGTGCAGTGTAAAAGCATGAAGCTGGCTACAAAGACCCGTTATAAAAATGTTTAAATTAATATAAACTCACCTGATTCATTGTAGAAACGTGTGTTTATGGTCGATTGCAGAGTTCAGGCGAAGTTAACTAGATGTTTATCTCTAGTCTACGGACCTTTTAGATCAGGGAGGTAGAGGACCGAGACGTTATATTTCAACATGTGACTCTCTGCCTAAAGTCACAAGACAAAATGGAGAATATAGAACATGTGACTCTACCTTCACTTCCGTTCTACTAAAAAATAGAACTTCCGCCAACATACAAATAATACTCCAGCAGGAGGCTTCTGTTTAGCTCATTTTCAAAAGTTACCGTCCGTAAAGTCACAAGAGAAAAGAGCCAGGCTCCGCCTTCACTTCCGTTCAACTGAAACGTTGGGATTCGGCCAACATACAAATCATTTTTATTTTTTTATTATTGCACACAGAGTGAGTCCATGCAACTTATATATAATATAATATAATATGCCATTTAGCAGACGCTTTTATCCAAAGCGACTTACAGTCATGCGTGCATAATATTTTTTTTTTTGTGTGTATGGGTGGTCCCGGGGATCGAACCCACTACCTTGGCTTTACAAGCGCCGTGCTCTACCAGCTGAGCTACAGAGGACCACAAGTGACTTATGTGACTTGTTG
Source organism: Coregonus lavaretus (assembly GCF_964263955.1). Taxonomy (NCBI): domain Eukaryota; kingdom Metazoa; phylum Chordata; class Actinopteri; order Salmoniformes; family Salmonidae; genus Coregonus; species Coregonus lavaretus. The sequence continues at coordinate 141,813 of NW_028162010.1, forward strand.
AGAAAAATTTTACTCCTGAACTTTCTTAGGCTAGTAATAACAAATAGGTTGAATTCTTATTAACTCAAGACATTTCAGCTTTTCATTTTTAATTAATTTGTTCGAAAAACATGATTCCACTTTGACATTTTGGGGTATTGTGTGTATGCCAGTGACTAAATTAATCTCAATTTAATCTATTTTAAATTCAGGGTTGTAACAACAAAATGTAGTAAATGATCCCTATACTTATTAAAACAAACAAAGTACTGTGTTATTCACTCCTCTTCACGTAATGTTAGAGAACAGCTATTAGTTGTTCACAATAATCCACGGGGTTGAGTGCCTTGTTTAAATTCAATAACACCATAGAGATTTCAAACATATCAGTCGGGGGGCCAGTATGATAAATAAATAAATAAATAAATAAATAAATGTATGCACTCACTAAAACTAAGTCGCTCTGGATAAGAGTGTCTGCTAAATGACTAAAATGTAAATGTAAATTTCAATCTTACCTTATAGGCCTAACTAAAATATTAGGAATCTAATAACACCATAGAGAATCGAATCAAGCTTTATTTATACAGCACATTTCAGACATGGAATGGAACACAATGTGCTTCACAGGAAAAAAACGAATAAAAACAATAAAAATAAAAATAAATATTTACTACACAAATATAAGAGGATAAAAAACTAAAGAATTACAATAAAAAATGCACGACTAAACAGCACCCTGAGGAAAAGCACCACTAAAAAGGTGTTTTAAGATCTATTTTAAAAAATGCCACAGTTTCGTTCTAAAGGCTGCCTCTCCATGCCTCTTGGTCCTAGGCTTTGGGATAGTTAAAAAGGCCAGTCACCCTCCTTTCACTGTGACAGTCATCTAACCCTCCTCTCCTTTCACTGTGATATCCTCCTCTTCCTCTTTCATGACAATGTTCAGCCCCAGAGCTTCTTTCTCCGACCAGCAGACCTCTTCTTTTGTACAGGGCGAGTAGCTTATTGAGCTCATGGTTGTGGACGTTAGTTGGCTAGCTAGATAATTAGCCTAGCACTACGTTAATGCTACAGTGGGGGAAAAAAGTATTTAGTCAGCCACCAATTGTGCAAGTTCTCCCACTTAAAAAGATAAGAGAGGCCTGTAATTTTCATCATAGGTACACGTCAACTATGACAGACAAAATGAGAAAAAAATAATCCAGAAAATAACATTATAGGATTTTTAATGAATTTATTTGCAAATTATGGTGGAAAATAAGTTTTTGGTCAATAACAAAAGTTTCTCAATACTTTGTTATATACCCTTTGTTGGCAATGACACAGGTCAAACGTTTTCTGTAAGTCTTCACAAGGTTTTCACACACTGTTGCTGGTATTTTGGCCCATTCCTCCATGCAGATCTCCTCTAGAGCAGTGATGTTTTGTGGCTGTTGCTGGGCAACACAGACTTTCAACTCCCTCCAAAGATTCTCTATGGGGTTGAGATCTGGAGACTGGCTAGGCCACTCCAGGACCTTGAAATGCTTCTTACGAAGCCACTCCTTTGATGCCCGGGCGGTGTGTTTGGGATCATTGTCATGCTGAAAGACCCAGCCACGTTTCATCTTCAATGCCCTTGCTGATGGAAGGAGGTTTTCACTATAAATCTCACGATACATGGCCCCATTCATTCTTTCCTTTAAACGGATCAGTCGTCCTGGTCCCTTTGCAGAAAAACAGCCCCAAAATATGATGTTTCCACCCCCATACTTCACAGTAGGTATGGTGTTCTTTGGATGCAACTCAGCATTCTTTGTCCTCCAAACACGACGAGTTTAGTTTTTACCAAAAAGTTATATTTTGGTTTCATCTGACCATATGACATTCTCCCAATCCTCTTCTGGATCATCCAAATGCACTCTAGCAAACTTCAGACGGGCCTGGACATGTACTGGCTTAAGCAGGGGACACGTCTGGCACTGCAGGATTTGAGTCCCTGGCGGTGTAGTGTGTTACTGATGGTAGGCTTTGTTACTTTGGTCCCAGCTCTCTGCAGGTCATTCACTAGGTCCCCCCGTGGGGTTCTGGGATTTTTGCTCACCGTTCTTGTGATCATTTTGACCCCTTGGGGTGAGATCTTGTGTGGAGCCATAGATCGAGGGAGATTATCAGTGGTCTTGTATGTCTTCCATTTCCTAATAATTGCTCCCACAGTTGATTTCTTCAAACCAAGCTGCTTACCTATTGCAGATTCAGTCTTCCCAGCCTGGTGCAGGTCTACAATTTTGTTTCTGGTGTCCTTTGACAGCTATTTGGTCTTGGCCATATTGGAGTTTGGAGTGTGACTGTTTGAGGTCGTGGACAGGTGTCTTTTATACTGATAACAAGTTCAAACAGGTGCCATTAATACAGGTAACGAGTGGAGGACAGAGGAGCCTATTAAAGAAGAAGTTACAGGTCTGTGAGAGTCAGAAATCTTGCTTGTTTGTAGGTGACCAAATACTTATTTTCCACCATAATTTGCAAATAAATTCATAAAAAATCCTACAATGTGATTTTCTGGATTTTTTTTTCCTCAATTTGTCTGTCATAGTTGACGTGTACCTATGATGAAAATTACAGGCCTCTCTCATCTTTTTAAGTGGGAGAACTTGCACAATTGGTGGCTGACTAAATACTTTTTTCCCCCACTGTATATATATGAATGGACGGATAAGCACGGGCAGTTATCTTCCCAAGGAAATTAACTACCTAAATATTATTAGGCTATACAGTTCCTATGGAAAGTCTACACCCACTATAACTTTTTTCACATTTGTTGCTTTAAAAAGTGGGATTGAAATAGATTTGATTATAATTTTTCGTAATTCATCTACACAAAATAATGTGACAGTTAAAACAAAATTCGACAAATTTGTACAAACAAATCCAAATAAATAACTAAAATATAGTCATTGTTTAGGTAAGCCTAAATTAGTCCATAAGTAAAGTTGGTGTTAAAAAAACCACATAATTGATATGGACTGTAAAATACTAGCGGTTAACTAGATTTTTTTGAATGACTAACCCTTCCTCTGTTAATAATGATCAAAGATGTTCACAATAATCCCCAATAATGACCACATGCAACGCTGTACATGTGACTATTCACAATAATCTCAATAATGACCACCTGCAACCCTGTACATGGGACTATTCACAGTAATCCCCAATAATGACCACCTGCAACCCTGTACATGTGACTATTCGCAATAATCGACAATGACCACCTGCAACCCTGTACATGTGACTATTCACAGTAATCCCCAATAATGACCACCTGCAACCCTGTACATGTGACTATTCCCAAAAATCAACAAGAATGACCACCTGCAACCCTGCACATGTGACTATCCCCAATAATGACCACTTGCAACCCTGTACATGTGACTATTCGCAATAATCCACAATAATGACAAACCTGCAACCCTGTACATGTGACTATTCCCAAAAATCAACAAGAATGACCACCTGCAACCCTGCACATGTGACTATCCCCAATAATGACCACTTGCAACACTGTACATGTGACAATTCGCAATAATCCACAATAATGACCACCTGCAACCCAGTACATGTGACTATTCACAGTAATCCCCAATAATGACAAACCTGCAACCCTGTACATGTGACTATTCCCAAAAATCAAGAATAATGACCACCTGCAACCCTGTACATTTGACTATTCACAATAATGACCACCTGCAACCCTGTACATGTGACTATTCACAGTAATCCCCAATAATGACCACCTGCAACCCTGTACATGTGACTATTCACAATAATGACCTGCAACCCTGTACATGTGACTATTCACAATAATGACCACCTGCAACCCTGTACATTTGACTATTCACAGTAATCCCCAATAATGACCACCTGCAACCCTGTACATGTGACTATTCCCAAAAATCCCCAATAATGACCACCTGCAACCCTGTACATGTGACTATTCACAGTAATCCCCAATAATGACCACCTGCAACCCTGTACATGTGACTATTCACAGTAATCCCCAATAATGGCCACCTGCAACCCTGAACATGTGACTATTCACAATAATCCCCAATAATGACCACCTGCAACCCTGGCTACTTATTAGCAAGCACTCCGCCACTTCAACTGTCATTGTCCATGTTGGGTCAAATGACATTAAACTCCAGCAGTCAGAGAAATTGAGAGAGGATTTTAAAACATTGATAAATACGCTGCTGGAATCTGGGAAGCAGTGCGTTGTTTCCAGTCCTTTTCCATCCCCACAGATATGGTTTTTAGTCGTATCTGATATGAATTCCCGTAGCAATGGCATTGGAATAATTCATTTGAATGCTAGAAGCCTGATCCAAAAGTTGGACTTTATTGAAATTTTGGTCTCGCAATCAAATGTTGACGTACTGATTGTATCTGAATCGTGGCTGTGTGATTCTGTGCCTGATTCAGATGTTCAGTTGATTGGGTACAATATTTATAGAGCTGATAGAGTTGGTAGAGGTGGTGGTATCGCGATTTATGTAAAAATGCTGCTTAAAATGTTTCTGTGTCCATATCAACCTCTGTCCCAAAGCAATATGAATGTCTAGTTTTAAATGTGGTACTTGGTAATAATGCTCATTTAACTCTAGCAGGGGTATATCGCCCCCCTTCAGCTCCTCCTTGTACTCTATGCCAATTATCTGATATACTGTCTAATTATGCAAACTCTGAATTACTGATTTTGGGAGATTTTAACCTGGATTGGCTTTCACCAGTATCTGATAAATTAAAAGATATTTGTATTGAGCTAAATCTAACTCAGCTGATAACGAAACCAACCCGTCCCAACTTTAAGAATCCAGTCAAATCTACTCTACTAGACATTATTCTAACAAATACCCCCCATAAATACACAGCCAGTGGTTTTTTTTTCAAATGATATCAGTGACCACTGCTCTATTGCTTGTATTAGAGATACCAGGCTGAAACACTCTGGTCCCTGTATAATCTCTAAGAGAAATTATAAACATTTCTCATAGCAAGCTTTTATCCTTGATTTATATCACTCTGAGCTTTTATCCACTTGCTGCTTTCTGGACCCGGTTTTAGCCCTTGCTTTTTTCTCTTCTATTGTTACCTCTATGTCTGATAAACACGCCCCGCTTAAGAAGCACAGAGTAAGAAACCGAACCAGTTCTTGGTTCTCTCCTGAATTGTCAGGTCTTTTTCTGCAAAAGAATCGGGCCTGGGCCTTGGCGAGGAAAACAGGTACTCCAGCTGATTGGCTGTTTTTTTAGGCAATTGAGAAATAAATGTACTGCAGCTGTCAAAAAGGCAAAATCAAATTACTTCCTTAATGCTATGACAAATTCTGCAGGAGATCCTGCAAAATTCTGGAAAACCGTTAATTCACTGAAAACGGGGGAATTCTGCTGTTTCTCTTCCTAAGCAAATTATCTCAGACTCCTGTATTATAAGTGAAAAAAAATGATATTTGTGATGCTTTTAATAAGCATTTCATCTATGCTGGGGTTTTTTTATTTGAAAAGAAAAGTGGCCATTGTGGTACTGGCCAGTTAGTTGATTTTTCGTCTTGCTTTTCAACCGTTACTCTGAAAAATGGTAACCCTGTTTTTAGTTTCCAGATAATAACTGAAGCAGAGGTTGTAGCTGCCCTGTCCATTGATACTAAGAAATCCTTAGGCGCTGACAATTTAGACCCATCCTTACTTAAGTATGCTGCACCTATCGTTGCTGGTTCAGTGACACACATTTTTAATCTAACATTAAGCACAGGAAATATCCCTAAGGTGTGGAAAGCAGCTTTTGTTCTGCCATTACATAAGGGAGGTGACGGTAGTGATTTGGATAACTATCGACCCATCTCTAGGCTCCCTTGTCTGGCAAAGATCCTAGAATCTATAGTCAACAAACAGTTACAATCTTTTCTTTCTGTTAACAGTATTTTTAGCCCCAATCAATCTGGTTTTAGATCTAAACACAGTACCACATCGGGCACTATGCTTGTTGTAAATGATATTGCAAATGCCTTAGATGATAGAAAGCACTGTGCTGCGTTGTTTGTAGATTTGTCGAAAGCTTTTGACACTGTAGACCATGCTATCCTTTTGAATAAGCGGTCATCTCTAGGACTGGGCACTGATGCCTGTCGATGGTTTTATGACTATTTTAAAGATAGAACTCAGGCCGTCATGGTCGACGGGGTCAAGTCTGACCCCTTACAGTTACTTAAAGGGGTCCCTCAGGGTTCAATAATTGGCCCACTATTGTTCTCACTTTATATAAAAAAACATTGGTGATGTCAGATATTGTAAATTCCATTTATATGCAGATGACCCAGTGATGTACTCTATTGCTCCAACAGCAGACCAAGCTTTAATGCAGTTGGAATCTGATTTTAGGATACTACAGGGGTCTCTTTTACAGCTTAAACTTGTTTTAAACGCTAAGAAAACAAAATGTCATGTTTTTTTCTAGGTCTAAACTCTCAATTAGAAACACTTTTGTAATCACTAGCTTGGTTGGTACTCAAATCAAACAGGTCTCTGCATATAAATACTTAGGGGTGTGGTTAGATGATAGGCTTTCTTTTAAAAAACATGTTACTGAATTGGGAAAAAAGCTCAAATTCAAGATAGGGTTCCTTTACAGAAACAGGGCTTGTCTGTCCTCCGTAAATAGAAACCAAATTGTGCAGGCTACTTTTATGTCCGTTTTAGATTATGGTGATATTATCTATATCCATGCATCGGCAAACACATTAAAACCTTTTATCCCAAATGGAGAGTCACTGCTATCCCCATTGTGAATATTGCTATTCGGGGGTCTAGGCACACATGGAACGGTGAGGATATCATGTTACCAACAGGTGCATATTGCTCCAAAAGATCAGAGTCCGCCCAAGCACATGCCCACACCAACAAAAACAAAAAACAGAGTGATCTCTGGATTGGCCTTAACCCCCCCCACTTTACCCAGACCACGTGCTGTTTCCCTAGGTCAGGGATGTCAGAGACTAATTATAATATGCTACAGTAGGCCTACGCAACAAGTACCAAAAGAACCGATAGATATTAAGCAAATGTCTGGTATCAACAACTTGAGCTATTTGCTATAAAACCATTTTTGTCAGTCATGAATATAACGAATCCATAATGAAACCAGAGTGTGTTGTTGTGTGTTAATAACATTAAGACTACGTTACCCAGCAGGCTATGCGAGGGTGGGGGAGTTGAAGAATGCCTTCCGTGGCTACACAAGGATATTGGTAGATGTAGTATCTGATTATTAAAAGTAGTTCAACCTACGCCCCGGGTTGTCATTAAACAAGGAACAATCATAACATGGTGTCAGATTGGTAGTCGCTATGACGAGACAGAGAAAATAAAGCACTAACTCTGAAAATGTACGCAAACATTCTACAAGTCAATAGACGTGAGTAGTCGAAGACGCTAGCTAGCAAAAACGTACAGCAGAGAGAACGAGATGCATTGGAATCTGTTGCCGAGCAACCTACCGAAGTAAGATAAATTGAAACTGTACCTGTTCCCCGAGTGTTTCCTGTCATGGATAGGCTTAGTCCTCCTACTCCTATGCAGTTAAAAGGCAATCTAACTGACAATTGGAAACGTTTCAAGCAGAGATTCCATGTCTACCAGCAGCCAGTAGAGCAGGGGGAGATGATGACTAATTGAAAGCTTCCATTGTTCTGTATGTTATTGGAGAGAATGCATTGGACATGCAGTGCACTCACAGAATGCAGACCCCTTGACTTTTTCCACATTGTTATGTTACAGCCTTATTCTAAAATGGATGTAAAAAAAAAAAAATACATATCAATCTACACACAAATACCCCATAATGACAAAGCGAAATCAGGTTTTTAGAACTGTTTGCAAATGTATATAAAAAAAAAAAACTGAAATAATCACATTTTACATACGTATTCAGACTCTTTACTCAGTACTTTGTTGAAGTACCTTTGACAGCGATTACAGCCTAGAGTATTCTTGGGTATGACGCTACAAGCTTGGCACACCTGTATTTGGGGAGTTTCTCAAGCTCTGTCAGGTTGGATGGGGTGTGTTGCTGCACAGCTATTGTCAGGTCTCTCCAGAGATATTCGATCGGGTTCAAGTCCAGGCTCTGGCTGGGCCACTCGAGAACATTCAGAGACTTGTCCCGATGCCACTCCTGCGTTGTCTTGGCTGTGTGCTTAGGGTCATTGTCCTGTTGGAAGGTGAACCTTCGCCCCAGTCGGAGATCCTGAGCACTCTGGAGCAGGTTTCATCAAGGATCTCTCTGTACTTTGCGGTGTTCATCTTTCCCTCGATCCAGACAAGTCTCCCATTCCCTGCCGCTGAAAAAGATCCCCACAGCATGCTGCTGCCACCACTATGCTTCGCCGTAGGGATGGTGCCAGGTTTCTTCCAGATGTGACGCTTGGCATTCAGGCCAAATAGTTCAATCTTGGTTTCATCAGACCAGAGAATCTTGTTTCTCACGGTCAGAGTCCTTTACGTGCCTTTTCGCAAAGTCCAAGCGGACTGTCGTGCCCTTTACTGAGGAGTGGTTTCCGTCTGTGTCACGCTCTGGCTCCGGGACTCTGTATGTTGAGCCAGGGTGTGTTCGTTTCTTTGTGTTCTGTTTCTTGGTTGGGTTGTTCTAGGTTGTTGTATTTCTTTGTTTGAGTGACTCCCAATCAGAGGTAACGAGTGTCAGCTGTTGGCTCGTTGTCTCTGATTGGGAGCCATATTTAAACTGTCTGTTTTCACCTTGTGTTTGTGGGTTTTTGTTCCTTGTCAGTCATTGTCACTGTGGACTTCACGAATCGTTATTTGTTTTGTTGTTTCGTGTTTCGCTTTAATTAAATAAAGCATCATGTTCGTGCAACACACTGCGCTTTGGTCTACTCCTTTCCAAGACGATCGTGACAGAAAAACCCACCATACAACGACCAAGCAGCGTGTCCAGGAACACACGCAGGAGGTGACTCTGGTGGATGTCCTCCTCGGTTGGGGGCAGATTACCGAGGAGGAGGCCGTCCGGTACCGGAGGGCTATGAAGGGGGAGACCCAGGCAGGAGAGGAGCAGCGGCGTCAGCAGTTTCATCGTCGGACGGACGAGAGGCACCCCCAATAATTTTTTAGGGGGGGGCACACGGCATGGGCGACTGGGCAGCAGGAGGCTGCCACAGGGCGAAATAGGAGAAGAGGAGAGAAGGCCACCGGGTTTTGGGGGCCAGAAGGCAGGTTGGCGGAGCCTGGATGGAGAGCAGAGCCAACTCCCCGTACTCAGGCATGGCAGCATGAGACTGGGCAGGTTCCGCGGTATGCGGAGCTGCGCACTGTGCCACGAGTTGTCCGGCATAGTCCGGTACGTCCTGTGCGAGCACCCCGCACGTGTTGTGCGAAGGTGGGCATGCAGCCAGGACGGAGTGTGCCGGCTCAGCGCTCGGGGCCTCCAGTGTCTCTCCTCGGTCCCGGATATCCTGCACCAGTATCACGTGCTGTTATGCCAGTACGGGTACACAGCCCTGTACGTCCTGTGCTGATGCCTCACACAGAGGGTGTGAAGGTAGGCATTCAGCCAGGACGGGTTGTGGCAGCTCTTCACTCCAGGTCTCCTATCCGTCTCCATAGCCCAGTTCGGCCTGTCCCTGCTCCACGCACCAAACCTACGGTGTGCGTCGACAGCCCTGCCCGGCCTGTTCCTGCTCCACGCACCAAACCTACGGTGTGCGTCGACAGCCCTGCCCGGCCTGTTCCTGCTCCACGCACCAAGTCTACGGTGTGCGTCGACAGCCCTGCCCGGCCTGTTCCTGCTCCACGCACCAAGTCTACGGTGTACGTCGACAGCCCTGCCCGGCCTGTTCCTGCTCCACGCACCAAACCTACGGTGTGCGTCGACAGCCCTGCCCGGCCTGTTCCTGCTCCACGCACCAAACCTACGGTGTGCGTCGACAGCCCTGCCCGGCCTGTTCCTGCTCCACGCACCAAACCTACGGTGTGCGTCGACAGCCCTGCCCGGCCTGTTCCTGCTCCACGCACCAAGTCTACGGTGTGCGTCGACAGCCCTGCACGGCCTGTTCCTGCTCCACGCGCCAAACCTAGGGGGTGCGTCGCCAGCCCAGCCCGGCCGGTCCCTGCTCCACGCACCAAGCCCACGGTGTGCGTCGCCAGCCCAGCCCGGCCTGTCCCTGCTCCACGCACCAGGCCTACGGTGTGCTTCGCCAGTCCAGCCCGGCCTGTCCCTGCTCCACGCACCAAGCCTACGCTGTGCGTCGTCAGCCTGGTCCAGCCCGTTCCTGCCACTTGCACCAAGCCAGGGGTGCGAGTCGTCAGCCTGGTCCAGCCCGTTCCTGCCACTCGCACCAAGCCAGGGGTGCGAGTCGTCAGCCTGGTTCAGCCCGTTCCTGCTACTCGCACCAAGCCCGGGGTGCGAGTCGTCAGCCTGGTAAGACCGGTCAGCTGCTCCACAACGGAGCGTAAGCAATCCGCTCCGTCATTGTCCAGTCCAGATCCAGCCAGCGGGGTCAGACCGGACCAGGGGCGCTATGGGGGGTTGTTTGGAGGGTGGTGGGCAAGGCCGGGGCCAGAACCGCCGCCGAGGAGGTATGCCCGCCCAGCCCTCCCTTGTTTAGCCCTTATTGAGGCGCGGTCGCAGTCCGCGCCTTTAGGGGGGGGGTACTGTCACGCTCTGGCTCCGGGACTCTGTATGTTGAGCCAGGGTGTGTTCGTTTCTTTGTGTTCTGTTTCTTGGTTGGGTTGTTCTAGGTTGTTGTATTTCTTTGTTTGAGTGACTCCCAATCAGAGGTAACGAGTGTCAGCTGTTGGCTCGTTGTCTCTGATTGGGAGCCATATTTAAACTGTCTGTTTTCACCTTGTGTTTGTGGGTTTTTGTTCCTTGTCAGTCATTGTCACTGTGGACTTCACGAATCGTTATTTGTTTTGTTGTTTTGTGTTTCGCTTTAATTAAATAAAGCATCATGTTCGTGCAACACGCTGCGCTTTGGTCTACTCCTTTCCAAGACGATCGTGACAGTCTGGCCACTCTACCATAAAGGCCTGATTGGTGGAGTGCTGCAGAGATGGTTGTCCTTCTGGAAGGTTTTCCCATCTCCACAGAGGAACTCTGGAGCTCTATCAGAGTGACCATCGGGTTCTTGGTCACCTCCCTGACCAAGGCCCTTCTCCCCTGATTGTAACAAAATCTGGAAAAAGTCAAGGGGTCTGAATACTTTCCGAATCCATCGTTTACAATAGCTTTTGGCTTGACGAGGCAAACGTGACATTGACTCTGCACATGGCTAAATTGGAGGAGTATTACATTTTAGTACTGCTGCCAGCTCTAGGAAGAGTCTTGGTGGTTCCAAACTTTTTATATTTAAGAATGATGGAGGCCACTGTGCTCATGGGAACCTTCAATGCTGCAGAATTGTTTTGGTACCTTCCCCAGATGTGCGTATGTTTTCACTTTGTCATTATGGGGTAGTGTGTGGATTGATGAGGGAAAAAAATAATGTAATCAATTTTAGACTAACGTAACAAAATCTGGAAAAAGTAAAGGGGTCTGAATACTTCCCGAATGCACTGTATACAATAGCTTTCAGCTAGATGAGGCAAACTTGACATTGACTGTGCTCATGTCTACATTTGAGGAGTAGTTTGAAGCAAGCCAGAACATCACATTTGAGTAATACATGTTTTTCTCTCATGATCAGAAACAGGAAGTCAGTTTTGACCAGTACTTGGCTGAGCTGAACACACTGAGCAAAACGTGTGAATTTGAAAAATCTGAAAGACTCACTAGTGAAAGGATAGTCTAAGGCATACTTGATAATGGACCCAATGAGAGATTGCTGCGTGAGCAAGATGTAACTTTGGATAAAGCAGTGAATACAGTACCAGTCAAAAGTTTGGACACACCTACTCATTGAAGGGTTTTTCTTTCTTTTGAAAATGTTTAACATTGTAGAATAATAGTGAAGACATCAAAGTGGCTTCGCCAGGGCACAACGGCAGCATCGGATCAAAGTGGCGGGGAGAAGCATGCCACAGAGGCCAAATGCAAGGCCGCTGGGCCGACGCTAATCACTGAGGCCAAGGCCGCCGAGCCCAGCAGCAAAGGCACCTGAGCAACCGTCTTGCAGCCTGGTGACATAGGAGGTGATGAGGACCCAGTGCAGGTTTGTCTGGGGAAATACCCAACCCGCCTGTACTGTGGGAGAAAACTGGCATTTTGTAGCACGCGGTTCAAAGGCAGAGGGTGACAGGAATATTCCTGCAAGGCAGATGCAGTTTGATGAGTTATGGGAGAAATACAAGCACACTTGGACACCCCCGCTCCAAGCAAACGGCAAAGAGTAGTGAGTAGTAATCTGAAAGAATATGTGGTGGAAACAACAATGGGCCAGCTAGAAGAGGACAATGAGAGGGAGTGGAACAGACTGTTTTTCAGCACTCTGGATGCTGTACTGGGAGAAATGTCAGCAAGACTTATCTTATTAATCTATATATGGCTATGAGAGGGATCTTCCAAGCACATTCCGTGGGGAACAAGAGACTGCTGAGGAGGTTCAACAGAGCATCAAGGCGGCTACTACTCTTGAATCTGGATAAGAACAGGCAGCCTGGCTGGGCTTGAATTATTTTGTTCTTTGCTAGCTTTTGGAAACGCTGCGTTGCAAACGTCAGAAATAGGCCTAGAGGTGATTTTCTTTATTTGCGTTGCTGCCAAGTATACTGCTTAATTTCTGTGATGTGTTTGGAAATGTTTGGTTTATAATATCATCGGATTGTTTTTAATGTTTTATAATGTAGAAGAGGTGCTTTGCATTACATTGATGAGGGTGAGCAGACCTTGACCAATGGTTGAGTAACGATGTAGCTATAGTGTTGCCATAAACAACTCGTAGATATGGAATTGTAATTTCTATGTTATCATACAAAGCGTAGGACGGCACTCTTGTGGGAAGACAGCTTGGTAGCTGCGTCCAAGCTGCATTGTACCAATAAGTCGTTGGTAGTGCATTGTATATTATTGTTTGTTTTCCGCGATTGGAAATGCATTGTATTGCGGTAATTAGCCACTGTTTTGCATTGGATTGTTGGGTATTGTGCATGTAGTTGTGTAGCGTTGTCATGACTTGCTATTTATGAATTGTCCGTGTTTATAAAGCGGTGCAGTAGCCTGTATTCTTGCTGCAAGACAGCCGTGCGTGGCTGCAAATACATTGCGTTTAATTGTACTATCGATTATTATCCATCCTGTGTTATCAGCAAGCGAAAATAGTTGTGCCCCCTTTGTCATTTCTGATGCCCCCTTGCTGAGTTCATCCTGCCGCCGGGCCTGGCTACGAGTAACCAGCTAAACTACACAAATTATTTTCCAAAAGTCAAGGACCATTAAATGCGCGCAGTGTAAAAGCAGAAAGTAGGCCGCAAAGACCCGTTATAAAAATGATTAAATTAATCTAAACTCACCTGATTCATTGTAGAAACGTGTGTTTATGGTCGATTGCAGAGTTCAGGCGAAGTTAACTAGATGTTTATCTCTAGTCTACGGACCTTTTAGATCAGGGAGGTAGAGGACCGAGACGTTATATTTCAACATTTGACTCTCTGCCTAAAGTCACAAGACAAAATGGAGAATAGAGAACATGTGACTCCACCTTCTCTTCCGTTCGACTGAAAAAAAGGACTTCCGCCAACATACAAATAATACTCCAGCAGTAGGCTTCTGCTTAACTCATTTTCAAAAGTTACCGTCCGATATCATTTTAACATTCCTCCTTTGTTCAATCATGTTGTCTGGTGCTCTACTCTGCACGGAGCGTAAAGTCACAAGAGAAAAGAGCCAGGCTCCGCCTTCACTTCCGTTCAACTGAAACGTTGGGATTCGGCCAACATTCAAATAATACTCCAGTCGTAGGAGGCCTTCTGCTTTTAGTAGCTCATTTTCTAAAGTTAATGCAGTTTCTCTGGACCCCACAAGGTTGGACTTTGGGCCTCTATATATAAAATAACATTGAATGTTTCAGCCAGATATCCACTCACAAACCGATCGATGTACATCGAGCTGAAATAGAGACATGTCTATGCGGCTTCATGCCTAATTAATCGATGATAGTGTTCCTGTGGTGCAAGAGAATGTAAAGCTTTGCTTTAGCTAATGGTTTATTGGTAGGCCTCTATTTGGTCGTCATTTTCTCATGTTAAACATTTTAGTCATTTAGCAGACGCTCTTATCCAGAGCGACTTACAGTTAGTGAGTGCATTTTTTTTCCATACTGGCCCCCGTGGGAATCGAACCCACAACCCTGGTGTTGCAAACGACATGCTCTACCAACTGAGCTACACGGGTTCTAACATTTCACGAAATCTATACACGGTGTCGTAATGCTGCAATTTTATAGCCTGCTGGCTGGTGGTAATAATGTCATTTATTGTTCAGTAATTAAAACTGGACATTCAAACATTGCAGATTTTAAAATAAATGATCCATGCATACTAATGAGCTACCAATTATTGTTTTAAATAATATACAACTGTCCTGTAGCTGCTACCTGAACCTGCATGACATGAACCCTCCTCGTGCTCTCTCCCAGCTTGGATAGAATGCTGTTATGCATAAATCTATTTAAATTAAAATAAAGAAAAATCTCATTTACCGGTCAAAAGTTTTAGAACACCTACTCATTCAAGGGTTTTTCTTAATTTGTAATATGCTCTACATTGTAGAATGATAGTGAAGACATCAAAACTATGAAATAACACATATGGAATCATGTAGTAACCAAAAAAGTATTTGTATTCATTAGGAATCCCCATTAGCTGCTCCCAAGGCAGCAGCTACTCTTCCTGGGGTCTAAAACATATTTGTGATTCTTCAAATAGCCACCCTTTGCCTTGATGACAGCTTTGCACACTCTTGACATTCTCTCAACCAGCTTCATGAGGTAGTCACCTGGAACGCATTTCAATAAACAGGTGTGACTTCTTAAAAGTTTATTTGTGGAATTTCTTTCCTTCTTAATGCATTTGATTCAATCAGTTTTGTTGTGACAAGGTAAGGAGGGGGTATACAGAATATAGCCATATTTGGTAAAAGACCAAGTCCATATTATGGCAAGAACAGCTCACATAAGCAAAGAGAAACGACAGTCCATCATTACTTTAAGACATGAAGATCAGTCACTCCGGAAAATTTCAAGTACTTTGATAGTTTCTTAAAGTGCAGTCGCAAAAACCATCAAGCTCTATGATGAAACTGGCTCTCATGAGGACCGCCACAGGAATGGAAGACCCAGAGTTACCTCTGCTGCAGAGGATAAGTTCATTAAAGTTACCAGCCTCAGAAATTGCAGCCCAAATAAATGCTTCAGAGTTCAAGTCACAGACACACCTCAACATCAACTGTTCAGAGGGGACTGTGTGAATCAGTCCTTCATGGTCGAACTGCTGCAAAGAAACCACTACTAAAGGACACCAATAAGAAGAAGAGACTTGCTTGGGCCAAGAAACACAAGCAATGAACATTTGGTCTGTAGTCCAAATTGGAGATTTTTGGTTCAAACCGCTGTGTCTGTGTGAGACGCAGTGTGGGTGAACGGATCAAATCAAATCTTATTGGCCAAATGCACCGAATACAACAGGTGCAGACATTACAGTGAAATGCTTACTTACAGCCCTTAACCAACAGTGCATTTAATTAAAAAAAGTAGAATAAATAAAAGAACAAAAGTGTTGAGAAAAAAAAAGCAGAACTAAAATAAAATAATAGTAGGGAGGCTTTATATACAGGGGGGTACAGGTGCAGAGTCAATGTGCGGGGGCACCGGCGAGTTGAGGTAGTTGAAGTAATATGTACATGTTGGTAGAGTTAAAGTGACTATGCATACATAATTAACAGAGTAGCAGCAGCGTAAAAAGCTGGGGTGGGGGGGCAGTGCAAATAGTCCGGGTAGCCATGATTAGCTGTTCAGGAGTCTTATTGGATGGGGGTAGAAGCTGTTGAGAAGTCTTTTGGACCTAGACTTGGCACTCCGGTACCGCTTGCCGTGCGGTAGCAGAGAGAACAGTCTATGACTAGGGTGGCTGGAGTCTTTGACAATTTTGAGGGCCTTCCTCTGACACCGCCTGGTATAGAGGTCCTGGATGGCAGGAAGCTTGGCCCCAGTGATGTACTGGGCCGTACGCACTACCCTCTGTCGTGCCTTGCGGTCGGAGGCCAAGCAGTTGCCATAACAGTCTGAGATGCAACCAGTCAGTATGCTCTCGATTGTGCAGCTGTGTAATTTTTTGAGGATCTGAGGACCCATGCCAAATATTTTCAGTCTCCTGAGGGAGAATAGGCTTTGGCGGATGATCTCCGCATGTGTATTTCCCACCGTAAAGCATGGAGGAGGAGGTGTTATGGTGTGGGGGTGCTTTGCTGGTGACACTGTCTGTGATTTATTTAGAATTCAAGGCACACTTAACCAGCATGGCTACCACAGCATTCTGCAGCAATACACCATCCCATCTGGTTTGAACTTAGTGGGACTATCATTTGTTTTTCAACAGGACAATGACCCACTTCCAGGCTGTGTAAGGGCTAATTTACCAAGGAAAGTGATGTAACTGCTGCATCAGATAACCAGGCCTCCACAATCCCCCAACCTCAACCAAATTGAGATGGTTTGGGATGAGTCGGACCGCAGAGTGAAGGAAAAGCAGCCAACAAGTGCTCATCATATGTGGGAACTCCTTCAAGACTGTTGGAAAAGCATTCCAGGTGAAGCTGGTTGAGAGAATGACAAGAGTGTGCAAAGCTGTCATCAAGGCAAAGGGTGGCTATTTGAACAATCTCAAATATAAAACATATTTTGATTTGTTTAACACTTTTTTGGTTACTACATGATTCCATATGTGTTATTTCATAGTTTTGATGTCTTCACTATTAGTCTACAATGTAGAAAATAGTCAAATTAAAGAAAAGCCCTTAAATGATTAGGTGTTCTAAATCTGTTGACCGGTAGTGTAAGTATTCACACCCGAGTCAATACTTTATAGAAGCACCTTTTAGAAGCGGTTACAGTTGAGTCTTTCTGGGTAAGTCTCTAAGAGCTCTAGATTAGTCTCTAAGTCTCTAGATTATGATTAGGCATACATTTAGCAGTGTGGTTAAGGTTAGGTTTAAAATTACAGTTTAAGAAGATACATTGTAGCTCAGTACGTATATGTTTGGCTTTATACATAGCTTGGGCTTTGTCGAGTAAGGCTTAAACTATGTATTTAGATTGTAGTTAGGTACTATAGGTAGGCATCGTGGGCTGTATATTATTAAGTAGTATAGGTAGGCATCGTGGGCTGTTGTGGGTAGCTGTTGTGTAGTTATTGTAGGTTACTTTTGTATTCGGCGGTGCTGGGTGTAGCACGAAGCTAGCTAGCTAACTCACCTCCTGGATTAGCTGACGAGTTGCTATTAGCAACGGTTGCAACTAAAAACAATATCCTTTTAGCCAGGTACATTCGTTCGCAGCGACGCCGTTTTTCAAACAAAGTCAACACAGTAGCCATTGCTAGCCAGCCAACACTACCAGCTGGCTGTACTGTGGTAGCTAAATACAATATATTTGTGCTAGCTACCCAACGTTTAATCATTGCTGCATTATGAAAGGTAAGCTTGGCTTCTTATATGGTGTTGAGTTAAGCTTAAACCATGTATTTAGATTGTAGGTAGGTATTGTAGTTTGGTATTATAGGTAGCTTACTCAGGTAGTTATTGAAGGTTATTGTAGGTAAGGACTGTATTCGGCGAGCTTACCCACTACTCGGACCAACAAAGCTAGCTAGCGGGTAGCTACTGGTAACTTTTTGCAACTGTGGTTAATTGTTTCCAATGTTATTTCATGCTTAAGAGTACCTGTGATTGAGCCAGCTAGCTGCTACCATTCAGCTGTTTTTTCTAACCTCATCCGAGGCATTAACGTTAGGTGGTTGGTAGCTGCTGTACTTAATTACAGCTACTGATAACAGTCTGCTGTAGTTTACAACAATTCTAATTTCTAAAGTGGAAGTTGGGAGAGTTTTACTCGGGTGGTTCAGTGAAACAATGATAGTTTCTGAGGTGGAAGTTGGGAGAGTTATTTATTTATATATATATATATATATATATATTTTATTTTATTATTATTTTTTTTGGTGAGGGAGGCCTGCTCTCTCCTTTCCCTGATGTTTAGTTCATTTCATTCCGATCTCCTCTGCATTATTGTAGCCATCTGCTGCAGCCTGTCAACTATGCCTCTGCCTATCCCTGTTCTCTCCTCTCCGCACAGGCTACACAAACGCCTCACACCGCGTGGCTGCTGCCTCTCTAACCTGGTGGTCCCTGCACGCACCACACACCTGGAGTTCCAGGTCTCAGGCAGCCTCTGGAACTGCCGTTCTGCCGCCAACAAGGCTGACTTCATCCCAGCCTATGCTACCCTCCAGTCCCTCGACTTCCTGGCGCTGACGGAAACATGGATTACCACTGAAAACACTGCTACTCCTGCTGCTCTCTCCTCGTCTGACCATGTGTTCTCGCATACCCCGAGAGCATCTGGTCAGAGGGGTGGTGGCACAGGAATCCTAATCTCTCCCAAGTGGTCATTCTCAATTTTTCCCCTAACCCATCTGTCTATCTCCTCATTTGAATTCCACGCTGTCACAGTCACTAGCCCATTTAAGCTTAATATCCTTGTCATCTATCGCCCTCCAGGTTCCCTTGGAGAGTTCATCAATGAGCTTGACGCCTTGATAAGTTCCTTTCCTGAGGATGGCTCACCCTTCACAGTTTTGGGGGATTTCAACCTCCCCACGTCTACATTTGACTCATTTCTCTCTGCCTCCTTCTTTCCACTCCTCTCCTCTTTTGACCTCACCCTCTCACCATCCCCCCCCCCACTCACAAGGCAGGCAATACGCTTGACTTCATCTTTACTAGATGTTGCTCTTCTACTAATCTCACTGCAACTCCCCTCCATGTCTCCGACCACTACTTTGTATCCTTTTCTCTCTCGCTCTCCTCCAACACTACTCACTCTGCCCCTACACAGATGGTAACGCGCCGCCGCAACCTTCGCTCTCTCTCTCCCACTACTCTCTCCTCTTCCATCCTATCATCTCTTCCCTCTGCTCAATCCTTCTCCCTCCAATCTCCTGATTCTGCCTCCTCAACCCTCCTCTCCTCCCTTTCTGCATCCTTTGACTCCCTGTGTCCCCTATCCTCCCGGCCGGCTCGGTCCTCCCCTCCAGCTCTGTGGCTTGATGACTCATTGCGAGCTCACAGAACAGAGCTCCGGGCAGCCGAGCGGAAATGGAAGAAAACTAAACTCCCTGCCGACCTGGCATCTTTTCACTCCCTCCTCTCTACATTTTCTTCATCTGTTTCTGCTGCTAAGGCCACTTTCTACCACTCTAAATTCCAAGCATCTGCCTCTAACCCTAGGAAGCTCTTTGCCACATTCTCCTCACTGCTGAATCCTCCCCCCCCCTCCCTCTCTGTGGATGACTTTGTCAACCACTTTGAAAAGAAGGTTGACGACATCCGATCCTCGTTTGTTAAGTCTAATGACACTGCTGGTCCTGCTCACACTGCCCTACCCTATGCTTTGACTTCTTTCTCCCCTCTCTCTCCAGATAAAATCTTGCGACTAGTGACTGCAGGCCGCCCAACAACCTGCCCGCTTGACCCCATCCCCTCCTCTCTTCTCCAGACCATCTCCGGTGACCTTCTCCCCTACCTCACCTCGCTGATCAACTCATCCTTGACCGCTGGCCATGTCCCTTCCGTCTTCAAGAGAGCGAGAGTTGCACCCCTTCTCAAAAAACCAACACTCGATCCCACTGATGTCAACAACTACAGACCAGTATCCCTTCTTTCTTTTCTTTCCAAAACTATTGAGCGTGCCGTCTTTAGCCAACTCTCTTGCTATCTCTCTCAGAATGACCTTCTTGATCCAAACCAGTCAGGTTTCAGGACTGGTCATTCAACTGAGACTGCTCTTCTCTGTGTCACGGAGGCTCTCCGCACTGCTAAAGCTAACTCTCTCTCCTCTGCTCTTGTCCTTCTAGACCTGTCTGCTGCCTTTGATACAGTGAACCATCAGATCCTCCTCTCCACCCTCTCCGAGCTGGGCATCTCCGGCGCGGCTCACTCCTGGATTGCGTCCTACCTGACCGGTCGCTCCTACCAAGTGGCGTGGCGAGAAGCTGTCTCCGCACCACGTGCTCTCACCACTGGTGTCCCCCAGGGCTCAGTTCTAGGCCCTCTCCTTTTCTCCCTATACACCAAGTCACTTGGCTCTGTCATATCCTCACATGGCCTCTCCTATCATTGCTACGCTGACGATACACAACTCATCTTCTCCTTTCCCCCTTCTGATAACCAGGTGGCGAATCGCATCTCTGCATGTCTGGCCGACATATCAGTATGGATGACGGATCACCACCTCAAGCTGAACCCTGGCAAGACGGAGCTGCTTTTCCTCCCGGGGAAGGACTGCCCGTTCCATGATCTCGCCATCACGGTTGACAACTCCGTTGTGTCCTCCTCCCAGAGTGCGAAGAGCCTTGGCGTGACCCTGGACAATACCCTGTCGTTCTCCGCTAACATCAAGGCGGTGACCCGATCCTGCAGGTTCATGCTCTACAACATTCGGAGAGTACGACCCTGCCTTACACAGGAAGCGGCACAGGTCCTAATCCAGGCACTTGTCATCTCCCGTCTGGATTACTGCAACTCGATGTTAGCTGGGCTCCCTGCCTGTGCCATTAAACCCCTACAACTCATCCAGAATGCCGCAGCCCGTCTGGTGTTCAACCTTCCCAAGTTCTCTCACGTCACCCCCCTCCTCCGCACACTCCACTGGCTTCCAGTTGAAGCTCGCATCCGTTACAAGACCATGGTGCTTGCCTATGGAGCAGTGAGGGGAACGGCACCTCCGTACCTTCAGGCTCTGATCAGTCCCTACACCCAGGCGAGGGCATTGCGTTCATCCACCTCTGGCCTGCTGGCTCCCCTTCCTCTGCGGAAGCATAGTTCCCGCTCAGCCCAGTCAAAGCTGTTCGCTGCTCTGGCACCCCAATGGTGGAACAAGCTCCCTCACGACGCCAGGACAGCGGAGTCACTCACCACCTTCCGGAGACATTTGAAACCCCACCTCTTTAAGGAACACCTGGGATAGGATAAAGTAATCCTTCTACCCCCCCCCCCCCCCAAAAAAAAAAAAATTAAAATTTTTTTTTTTTAAAATAGTATAATTGTAAAGTGGTTATCCCACTGGCTATAGGGTGAATGCACCAATTTGTAGTCGCTCTGGATAAGAGCGTCTGCTAAATGACATAAATGTGCCCTTGAGCAAGGCACTTAACCCTAATTGCTCCTGTAAGTCGCTCTGGATAAGAGCGTCTGCTAAATGACTAAAATGTAAATGTAAATGTTTCTAAACCTGGATTGTGCAACATTTCCCCATTATTATTTTACAACTTCTTCACGCTCCGTCAAATTGGTTGTTGATCATTGCTAGACAACAGTGGCCGTAAATGCCGTTTAAGATGAGGGAGGACCATTATTTATTTTTTAATGAGCATGGCCTTATTTCTATTACAGCATGTTGGATGACTGTCATTCATATTCCATTCACCCAGTTCAATGTAACATCGATAGGTTTAGGGTACTACATGATACTCAACATTTCCCAATACCCATCATGAGGTTGCTACAACCTAGTCTATGAATGAAAGTTTACAACGTAGGTGACATACGGACAGTGACTCAATACCGCCTTGCACACTCTTGCCTGCAAATAGCTTATCTAGGGTGTAATAATTTGTCCAACATGTTGCAAACAAGAGTTTCTAATGGTCAAATTCAGATATGTTTATATGTTTGAGCCGGGTGTTTGAGTAAATAAACTAGCCAGCTAGCTAACATAGCATCCCTCTGTTTGAGCAGGGTGTTTGAGTAACTAAACTAGCCAGCTAGCTAACATAGCATCCCTCTGTTGGAGCAGCGTGTTTGAGTAACTAAACTAGCCAGCTAGCTTGATGGGAGTTGTGCTATCGTACAGAGTGCTGTTGAGGCTACTGTAGACCTTCATTGCAAAACAGTGTGTTTTAATCAATTATTTGGTGACAGGTGAATATATTTAGTATAGTTTTATCTATAAAGGATGACTTTTTCAATGTTTTACCATTTTTATGAAATTCACTGAGGAGGATGGTTCTCATCCCTTTCCTACTCAGAGGAGCCTCCACTGCTAGACAACCATTTTCAGGTCTTGCCATATATTTTCAAGTAGATTTAAGTCAAAATTGTAACTCGGCCACTCAGGAACATTCATTATCTTCTTGGTAAGCAACTCCAGCGTAGATTTGGCCTTGTGTTTTAGGTTATTGTCCTGCTGAAAGGTGAATGCATCTCCCAGTGTCTGGTGGAAGCAGACTGAACCAGGTTTTCCTCTAGGATCCTGCCTGTGCTTAGCACCATTCCATTTATTTTTATCCTGAAAAACTCCCCAGTCCTTAATGATTACAAGCATACCCATAACATGATGCAGCCACCACTAAGCTTGAACATTTGAAAAGTGGTAGTCAGTAATGTGTTCGATTGGATTTGCCCCTAACATAACACTTTGTATTCAGGACAAAAAGTTAATTGCTTTGCCACATTTTTTTGCATTATTACTTTAGTTCCTTGTTGCAAACAGGATGCATGTTTTGGAATATTTTTATTATGTACAGGCTTCATTCTTTTCACTCTGTTATTTAGGTTAGTATTGTGGAGTAACTACAATGTTGTTGATCCATTCTCAGTTTTCTCCTATCACAGCCATTAAACTCTGTAACTGTTTAAAAGTCAGCATTAGCCTCATGGTGAAATCCCTGAATGGTTTCCTTCCTCTCCGGCAACTGAGTTAGGAAGGATGTCTCTATCTTTGTAGAGGCTGGCTATATTGATACACCATCCAAAGTGTAATGAATGAAGGAATATTCAATGTCGTCTACCCATAGGTGCCCTTCCTTGCGAGGCATTGGAAAACTTCCCTGGTCTTTGTGGTTGAATCTCTCCGACAACGTTAGTTGTGTGTTATTCGTCATGTTAGAGAACAGCTATTAGTTGTACAATAATCCATGGGGTTGAGTGCCTTGTTGTTTAAATTCAATAACACCATAGAGATTTCAATCATATCAGTCTATCTTACCTTATAGGCCTAACTCAATATTAGGGATCTAATATCACCATAGAGAATCAAATCAAGCTTTATTTATACAGCACATTTCAGACATAGAATGGAACACAATGTGCTTCACAGGAAAAAAACTAATAAAAACAATTAAAATAAAACTACATATTTACTACACAAATATAAGAGGATAAAAAAACTAAAGAATTACAATAAAAAATGCACGACTAAAAAGCACCCTGAGGAAAAGCACCACTAAAAAGGTGTGTTTTAAGATCTCTTTTTTAAAATGCCACAGTTTCCTATAGTGAATTATAAATTAAATAATCTGTCTGTAAACAATTGTTGGAAAAATTACTTGTGTCACGCACAAAGTAGATGTCCTAACCGACTTGCCATAACTATAGTTTGTTAACAAGACATTTGAGGAGTGGTTGAAAAACGACTTTTAATGACTCCAACCTAAGTGTATGTAAACTTCCGACTTCAACTGTATATGACATGTAATAACTGGTTAGCACACAGACTGTGTTTAAAACCCTGCTGTTAATATACAGTCTTGGTCAAAAGTTGAGAATGACCCAAATATTAATTTTCACAAAGTCTGCTGCCTCAGTTTTTACGATGGCAATTTGCATATACTCCAGACTGTTATGCAGAGTGATCAGATGAATTGCAATTCATTGCATTTTGCCATGAAAATGAACTTAATCCGCAAAAAACATTTCCACTGCATTTCAGCCCTGCCACAAAAGGACCAGCTGACATCATGTCAGTGATTCTCTCGTTAATACAGGTGAGAGTGTTGATGAGGACAAGGCTGGAGATCACCCTGTCATGCTGATTGAGTTAGAATAACAGACTGGAAGGTTTAAAAAGGAGGGTAGTGCTTGAAATCATTGTTCTTCCTCTGTTAACCATGGTTACCTGCAAGGAAACACGTGCCGTCATCATTGCTTTGCACAAAAAGGGCTTCACAGGCAAGGATATTGCTGCTAGTAAGATTGAACCTAAATCAACCATTTATCGGATCATCAAGAACTTCAAGGAGAGAGGTTCAATTGTTGTGAAGGCTTCAGGGCACCTAAGAAAATCCAGCAAGCGCCAGGACCATCTCCTAAAGTTGATTCAGCTGCGGGATCGGGGCACCACCAGTGCAGAGCTTGCTCAGGAATGGAAGCAGGCAGGTGTGAGTGTATCTGCACGCACAGTGAGGCGAAGACTTTTGGAGGATGGCCTGGTGTCAAGAAGGGCAGCGAGGAAGCCACTACTCTCCAGGAAAAACATCAGGGACAGACTGATATTCTGCAAAAGGTACAGGGATTGAATTGCTGAGGACTGGGGTAAAGTCATTTTCTCTGATGAATCCCCTTTCCGATTGTTTGGGGCATCCGGAAAAAAGCTTGTCCGGAGAAGACAAGGTGAGCGCTACCATCAGTCCTGTGTCATGCCAACAGTAAAGCATCCTGAGACCATTCATGTGTGGGGTTGCTTCTCAGCCAAGGGAGTGGCTCACTCACAATTGAGAGCAACTTCTCCCAACCATCCAAGAACAGTTTGGTGACGAACAACGTCTTTTCCAGCATGATGGAGCACCTTGCCATAAGGCAAAGGTGATAACCAAGTGGCTCGGGGAACAAAACATTGAAATGTTGGGTCCATGGGCAAGGAAACTCCCCAGAACTTAATCCCACAAATTCTGACAAGCATTGATTAGGCAAGAATGGGCTGCCATCAGTCAGGATGTGGCCCAGAAGTTAATTGACAGCATGCCATTGCAGAGGTCTTGAAATAGAAGGGTCAACACTGCAAATATTAACTCATTGCATAAACTTCATGTAATTGTCAATAAAAGCCTTTGACACTTATGGAATGCTTGTAATTATACTTCAGTATACCATAGTAACATCTGAGAAAAATATGTAAAAACCCTGAAGCAGCAAACTTTTCGGTTTGTTTGTTTGCTAGCAAGCTACCAAGGCTTCTGATGAGTCTGGGTTGTTGTTGAAAAAGCGTCCTGTCCACTAGAGGAAACAGCTCTTGAAAGACTCACATCGTCATCTGCTGACTGGAGTGGGTAACGCAGTTTGGGAAAATATTCACTACACTGTGTTCATTCTGCCAAACAATATCATGTCATTTCAAAATAAGGTGAGCTGGATGGTAGACGGGGTTGATCATGGTGAGTTGGATGGTAGACAGGGTTGATCATGGTGATGGTGAGTTGGCTGGTAGACAGGGTTGATCATGGTGATGGTGAATTGTCCTCAGACATTGTTATCAGTCTTCAGATCCCTCTAGCTTGCTCGCTAAGCAAACCAAAGAAATCTACCTGCCAACATTTCTGTAATCTCTGGTGAACAGACTTAACTGGTATCATAGCATCTGTCAACAGACTGTGGGACGGCAGCGACTTAAGGGACTTTTCTGACCACATCCCAACTAGTCAACATGTTAAACGGACCCTTGCCTTAACCCTAACGATAGACTTGCAGAGAGAGGGGGAGGAGCTACCGCCCTGCTTTCTCTGAGCTGACCAATCCTGTTGTTGGGAAACACCCACACCATTCTGTTGTTGGGGTACGTACGCCCACACCATTCAAACACAGACTATTTCACTCACATTGCAATTAATAGAAATCTGGAAATAATGGATAGTTAAAGTTATCAGAGGGTGGACCCCTTGTTGACAGTACATCAAATTACACTAAGGAAGGCCACATTAAGAACGCTTGAGGTGGCAAAACTCACCCTGTAGGGCTTCTCTCCGGTGTGTGTACACTAGTCTACCATTAACTGGACTGAGCTAACAAAAGTGGAAAGGTTACCCAACAGTGTGGTGTTTTCTCTTGTGTCTAGACAGGTGTCCTGACTGAGTGAATCTCTTCCCACACTGATCACAACCAAAAGGCTTCTCTCCTGTGTGTGTTCTCTTGTGTACTAGAAGTCCCTGTGAAGTGGTTAAGCTCGTTCCACAGTCAGAGCAATGGTAAGGCTTCTCTCCTGTGTGTATTTTCTTGTGTAAAGCCAGGCTTTCTGACTGAGTGAATCTCTTCCCACACTGATCACAACCAAAAGGCTTCTCTCCTGTGTGTGTTCTCTGGTGTCTAGCCAGGTGTCCTGACTGAGTGAATCTCTTCCCACACTGATCACAACCAAAAGGCTTCTCTCCTGTGTGTGTTCTCTGGTGTCCAGCCAGGTCTCCTGACTGAGTGAATCTCTTCCCACACTGATCACAACCAAAAGGCGTCTCTCCTGTGTGTATTCTCTTGTGTAACTCTAGGCTTCCTGAATGAGTGAATATCTTCCCACATTGGTCACAGCTATAAGGTTTCTCTCCTGTGTGTATTCTCTTGTGTCTAGCCAGGTTTCCTGACTGAGTGAATCTCTTCCCACACTGATCACAACCAAAAGGCTTCTCTCCTGTGTGTGTTCTCTGGTGTCCTAGAAGTTCGTTTGAAGTGATGAAGCTCATTCCACAGTCTGAGCAGTGGTAAGGCTTCTCTCCTGTGTGTATTCTCTTGTGTCTAGCCAGGTTTCCTGAGTGAGTGAATCTCTTCCCACACTGATCACAACCAAAAGGCTTCACTCCTGTGTGTATTCTCTTGTGTAACTCTAGGCTTCCTGAATGAGTGAATCTCTTCCCACATTGGTCACAGCTATAAGGTTTCTCTCCTGTGTGTGTTCTCTGGTGTAATGCCAGGCTTCCTGACTGAGTGAATCTCTTCCCACATTGATCACAGCTATAAGGTTTCTCTCCTGTGTGTATTCTCTTGTGTCCAGCCAGGCTTCCTGACCGAGTGAATCTCTTCCCACATTGATCACAGCTGTAAGGCTTCTCTCCTGTGTGTATTCTCTGGTGTGTTTTAAGTCTTGCTGAAGAGGTGAAACTCTTTCCACAGTCAAAGCAGCGGTGAGGTTTCTTCCCTGTAAGTCTCTGCTGGTGCTTCTTGAGGTGTTCTGATCTGGAGAGACTCTTCTCTGCCTCGTCAGCATCATGATGTTGGTTAGCCTCCCCAGATGATAAGCCCCTTCTACTGACAGAGCGACGGTTAGGGCTGTCCCCTGTGAAACAAAGACAGACAGTTAGGGTTCCTTCTTCATATCGAAGTTAGTTCAAGGCCCAGCTTTCCAAACTCTTGTGATCAGATTTGAGCATTTTGGATGGGTTAAAATCATCAATGTAACCAATGGGGTAGGAGTGCTTCTAATGATTCTACATTTTAAGAAGGTTAGTGATTGTATTTAATGGTAATTAAGGACATCTAGGGAGTGTCCCAAAATAAATGTATGTAAGAGCATAAACCCACTCCGTCCCGGTGTTTTCCTGCAGTCGACCAGCAGCACAGACACCCTCTTCAGACCCAGCAGTAAGTTACCAGGAGAGGCACGACCTGGGGACCCCAAGAGGGGGAGGGGGGAGGAGGGTTGGAAGGAGAGGGAGGAGGGGGGTGGAATAGGTGTTTCCTGTAAATCCCAAAAAGAGGGTAGTGGAGTTCATGTTAGTACACTAAGTGTAAAACAACATAATGGTATGATGAGGTCTTGCATTTAAATGGGGACCACCACAACGGAGTGGAAACAATGCCCCCTTGCTGATTAAGACTTAATGGACACCAAATAATTTTTTTCCAAACTCTGCTTCTTCATTCCGGTCCGTTGAACAACAGGAAGTTACCAAACCACAGAAAATGAAAATTGTGGTTTTCAACTATGGGTTTTTGATATAGCTTGCAACTTGTAAACGATTACCCATTCCTAAAAGTGAGTACTACTTTCACAGCATGTTAAAAATAATTGTCTGTTTGCTTGCTACACAGATTTGCAGCGCTCAAATATTGTAACTGTATGTAACACGCACGATATGAACCCGGGGCTCCCACGGGAGAAACCAATATCTTACACTTCAGACCAATAGGACATTCCCTATCGGGAAAAAGGGCAAATTGATTTAGCTTATTTTTATTTTAGACCCCAATTACGTTTCTATGTGAAAATTCCAAGAATATTTTTGGGCATTGCTGGCGATGGAATCAGCCAATAACAAAAGGGATGGAAGTATAGACAGCGTTCCTTGATCTGATCTACAGGCTATTTGATCTGATCTACAGGCTATTTGATCTGATCTACAGGATATGCATCAGACTATTTTGAAATGTTAACCTAATATAATACATTGCCTTTAGAACGTCTGCACTCCCTTGAACCTTTTTCACATTTTGTTACGTTACAAAGTGGGATTGAAATATATTCAATTATAATTTTTTGTAATTGATGTGCTAATTTCAAAATGTCAATGTGGCTTTGGATAGTTGGATAGTTGATGTTACGTTGGAAAGCTTTATGTTTATGACAGTTTGCGATAGAACACATGAAAAAAAGGGTGGGTGTCATGTTTTGGCTGACAAATGTACTAAAATGTAATAACATACAGTACCAGTCAAAAGTTTGGACACCTACTCATTCAAGGGTTTTATTTTTACTATTATTATTCTACAATGTAAAATATAAAATAAAACTCTTGAATGTGTAGGTGTCCAAACTTTTGACTGGTACTGTATATACACTGCTCAAAAAATAAAGGGAACACTTCAACAACACAATGTAACTCCAAGTCCATCACACTTCTGTGAAATCAAACTGTCCACTTAGGAAGCAACACTGATTGACAATACATTTCACATGCTGTTGTGCAAATGGAATAGACAACAGGTGGAAATTATAGGCAATTAGCAAGACACCCCCAATAAAAAGACTGGTTTTGCAGGTGTTGACCACAGACCACTTCTCAGTTCCTATGCTTCCTGGCTGATGTTTTGGTCACTTTTGAATGCTGGCGGTGCTTTCACTCTAGTGGTAGCATGAGCCGGAGTCTACAACCCACACAAGTGGGTGCAGCTCCTCCAGGATAGCACATCAATGCGAGCTGTGGCAAGAAGGTTTGCTGTGTCTGTCAGCGTAGTGTCCAGAGCATGGAGGCGCTACCATGAGACAGGCCAGTACATCAGGAGACATGGAGGAGGCCGTAGGAGGGCAACAACCCAGCAGCAGGACTGCTACCTCCGCCTTTGTGCAAGGAGGAGCAGGAGGAGCACTGCCAGAGCCCTGCAAAATGACCTCCAGCAGGCCACACATGTGTATGTGTCTGCTCAAACGGTCAGAAACAGACTCCATGAGGGTGGTATGAGGGCCCGACGTCCACAGGTGGGGGTTGTGCTTACAGCCCAACACCGTGCAGGACGTTTGGCATTTGCCAGAGAACACCAAGATTGGCAAATTCGCCACTGGCGCCCTGTGCTCTTTACAGATGAAAGCAGGTTCACACTGAGCACGTGGACAGACGTGACAGAGTCTGGAGACGCCGTGGAGAACGTTCTGCTGCCTGCAACATCCTCCAGCATGACCGGTTTGGAGGTGGGTCAGTCATGGTGTGGGGTGGCATTTCTTTGGGGGGCCGCACAGCCCTCCATGTGCTCGCCAGAGGTAGACTGACTGCCATTAGGTACCGAGATGAGATCCTCAGACCCCTTGTGAGACCATATGCTGGTGCTGTTGGCCCTGGGTTCCTCCTAATGCAAGACAATGCTAGACCTCATGTGGCTGGAGTGTGTCAGCAGTTCCTGCAAGAGGAAGGCATTGATGCTATGGACTGGCCCGCCCGTTCCCCAGACCTGAATCCAATTGAGCACATCTGGGACAGCATGTCTCGCTCCATCCACCAACGTCACGTTGCACCACAGACTTTCCAGGAGTTGGCGGATGCTTTAGTCCAGGTCTGGGAGGAGATCCCTCAGGAGACCATCCGCCACCTCATCAGGAGCATGCCCAGGCGTTGTAGGGAGGTCATACAGGCACGTGGAGGCCACACACAGTACTGAGCCTCATTTTGACTTGTTTTAAGGACATTACATCAAAGTTGGATCAGCCTGTAGCGTGGTTTTCCACTTTAATTTTGAGGGTGACTCCAAATCCAGACCTCCATGTGTTGATAAATTTGATTTCCATTGATAATTTTTGTGTGATTTTGTTGTCAGCACATTCAACTATGTAAAGAAAAAGTATTTAATAAGATTATTTCATTCATTCAGATCTAGGATGTGTTATTTTAGTGTTCCCCTTATTTCTTTGAGCAGTGTATATTTTTTCCACTTTCAAATGTTACAACAAAGATGTTTAGAGGTACGGGCTGCGGTCCGTATTTTTCATGTTGGGGACGGTCAGACAGAAAACAATGTGATAAATATACTTGCCCAGCAGATTATTTGGAAACGGTGTCTTTCTGCTGTGTATGCGTTAGCCTAGCTATTGTACTAAAAGCACCTCTGTCAAATTATTCACACACTAGCCTACCAGGCTACCTATGCATGGGCGAATAAATCACGTGGCAGTTATCTTTCCAAGGAAATTAACTTAAATATGATTAGGCTATAGTTTACTACAGTTTCTGTTAATATAAATAATTTGGGGGTGCTCAACCAACGTGAGTCGAGTTAAAATCCCAAAATCTTATCATAAAGCAAAAGGCGCAACATGGAGAGCGAGCGTTGACTCTTCTCCAGCCATACCTCTCCCGTCCTAGTTCAGCAGCCATACCTCTCCTGTCCTAGTTCAGCAGCCATACCTCTCCTCTCCCGTCCTAGTTCAGCAGCCATACCTCTCCTGTCCTAGTTCAGCAGCCATACCTCTCCCGTCCTAGTTCAGCAGCCATACCTCTCCCGTCCTAGTTTAGCAGCCATACCTCTCCTCTCCTGTCCTAGTTCAGCAGCCATACCTCTCCTCTCCTAGTTCAGCAGCCATACCTCTCCTCTCCTAGTTCAGAAGCCATACCTCTCATTTGACATTTCAGTCATTTAGCAGACACTCTTATCCAGTGAGTACATACATATTTTTTCATACTGGCCCCCCCTGGGAATCGAACCCACAACTGAGCTACAAGGGCTCTCCTCTCCTAGTTGGGCGTGCCAGATCAGGTGAGCGTATGGTCTCAATTAAATAGAGTAGGCTATATATATATATATGAATGGACGGATAAGCACGGCAGTTATCTTCCCAAGGAAATTAACTTCCTAAATATTATTAGGCTATACAGTTCCTATGGAAAGTCTACACCCACTATAACTTTTTTCACATTTTGTTGCTTTAAAAAGTGGGATTGAAATAGATTTGATTATAATTTTTCGTAATTCATCTACACAAATTAGTGTGAAAGTTAAAACAAAATTCGACAAATTTGTACAAACAAATCCAAATAAATAACTAAAATATAGTCATTGTTTAGGTAAGCCTAAATTAGTCCATAAGTAAAGTTGGTGTTAAAAAAAAAATCACATAATTGATATGGACTGTAAAATAATAGCGGTTAACTTGAATTTTTTGAATGACTTACCCTTCCTCTTTTAATAATGATCAAAGATGTTCACAATAATCCCCAATAATGACAACATGCAACCCTGTACATGTGACTATTCACATTAATCTCAATAATGACCACCTGCAACCCTGTACATGTGAATATTCACAATAATGACCACTTATAACCCTGTACATGTGACTATTCATAATAATCCACAATAATGATCACCTGAAACCCTGTACATGTGACCATTCCCAATAATCCCCAATAATGCCCACCTGAAACCCTGTACATGTGACTATTCCCAATAATCCCCAATATTGACCACCTGCAACCCTGTACATGGGACTATTCACAGTAATCCCCAATAATGATCACCTGAAACCTTGTACATGTGACCATTCCCAATAATCCCCAATAATGCCCACCTGAAACCCTGTACATGTGACTATTCATAATAATCCACAATAATGATCACCTGAAACCCTGTACATGTGACCATTCCCAATAATCCCCAATAATGCCCACCTGAAACCCTGTACATGTGACTATTCCCAATAATCCCCAATATTGACCACCTGCAACCCTGTACATGGGACTATTCACAGTAATCCCCAATAATGACCACCTGCAACCCTGTACATGTGACTATTCGCAATAATCGACAATGACCACCTGCAACCCTGTACATGTGACTATTCACAGTAATCCCCAATAATGACCACTTGCAACCCTGTACATGTGACTATTCGCAATAATCGACAATGACCACCTGCAACCCTGTACATGTGACTATTCACAGTAATCCCCAATAATGACCACCTGCAACCCTGTACATGTGACTATTCCCAAAAATCAACAATAATGACCACCTGCAACCCTGCACATGTGACTATACCCAATAATGACAACTTGCAACCCAGTACATGTGACTATTCACAATAATCGACAATGACCACCTGCAACCCAGTACATGTGACTATTCACAGTAATCCCCAATAATGACAAACCTGCAACCCTGTACATGTGACTATTCCCAAAATGCAAGAATAATGACCACCTGCAACCCTGTACATGTGACTATTCATAATAATCCACAATAATGACAAACATGCAACCCTGTACATGTGACTATTCACAGTAATCCCCAATAATGACCACCTGCAACCCTGTACATGTGACTATTCACAGTAATCCCCAATAATGACCACCTGCAACCCTGTACATGTGACTATTCACAGTAATCCCCAATAATGGCCACATGCAACCCTGTACATGTGACTATTCACAGTAATCCCCAATAATGACCACCTGCAACCCTGTACATGTGACTATTCACAGTAATCCCCAATAATGATCACCTGCAACCCTGTACAGGTGACTATTCACAGTAATACCCAATAATGGCCACATGCAACCCTGAACATGTAACTATTCACAATAATCCCCAATAATGACCACCTGCAACCCTGTACATGTGACTTTTCATAATCCCCAATAATGACCACCTGCAACCCTGTACATGTGACTATTCCCAAAAATCAAGAATAATGACCACCTGTAACCCTGTACATGTGACTATTCGTAATAATCCACAATAATGACACCCTGCAACCCTGTACATGTGACTATTCCCAAAAATCTAGAATAATGACCACTTGCAACCCTGTACATGTGACTATTCGTAATAATCCACAATAATGACACCCTGCAACCCTGTACATGTGACTATTCGTAATAATCCACAATAATGACAAACATGCAACCCTGTACATGTGATAATTCACAATAATGACCACCTGCAACCCTGTACATGTGACTATTCCCAATAATCCCCAATATTGACCACCTGCAACCCTGTACATGTGACTATTCGCAATAATGACCACTTGCAACCCTGTACATGTGACTATTCGCAATAATCGACAATGACCACCTGCAACCCTGCTAAAATGGCATATTATTATTATTATTATATTGACCACCTGCAACCCTGTACATGGGACTATTCACAGTAATCCCCAATAATGACCACCTGCAACCCTGTACATGTGACTATTCCCAATAATCCCCAATATTGACCACCTGCAACCCTGTACATTTGACTATTCACAGTAATCCCCAATAATGACAAACCTGCAACCCTGTACATGTGACTATTCCCAAAAATCAAGAATAATGACCACCTGCAACCCTGTACATGTGACTATTCGTAATAATCCACAATAATGACAAACATGCAACCCTGTACATGTGATAATTCACAATAATTCACCACCTGCAACCCTGTACATGTGACTATTCACAGTAATCCCCAATAATGACCACATGCAACCCTGAACATGTAACTATTCACAATAATCCCCAATAATGACCACATGCAACCCTGTACATGTGACTATTCACAGTTATCCCCAATAATGACCACATGCAACCCTGTACATGTGACTATTCACAGTAATCCCCAATAATGACCACCTGCAACCCTGTACATGTGACTATTCACAGTAATCCCCAATAATGACCACCTGCAACCCTGTACATGTGACTATTCACAGTAATCCCCAATAATGGCCACATGCAACCCTGAACATGTAACTATTCACAATAATCCCCAATAATGACCACCTGCAACCCTGTACATGTGACTATTCACAGTAATCCCCAATAATGGCCACATGCAACCCTGAACATGTGACTTTTCACAATCCCCAATAATGACCACTTGCAACCCTGTACATGTGACTATTCCCAAAAATCAAGAATAATGACCACCTGTAACCCTGTACATGTAACTATTCACAATAATCCCCAATAATGACCACCTGCAACCCTGTACATGTGACTATTCACAATAATGACCACCTGAAACCCTGTACATGTGACTATTCCCAAAAATCAAGAATAATGACCACCTGTAACCCTGTACACGTGACTATTCGTAATAATCCACAATAATGACAAACCTGCAACCCTGTACATGTGACTATGTCTCCCCAGTGGCGCAGTGCTAGCTGTGCCACTAGAGATCCTGGTTCGAATCCAGGCTCTGTCGTAGCCAGCCGCGACCGGGAGACCCATGGGGCGGGCGCACAATTGGCCCAGCGTCGTCCAGGGTAGGGGAGGGAATGCCCGGCAGGGATGTAGCTCAGTTGGTAGAGCATGGCGTTTGCAACGCCAGGGTTTTGGGTTCGATTCCCACGGGGGGCCAGTATAATTTTTTAAAAAATGTTTTCACTCACTACCTGTAAGTCGCTCTGGATAAGAGAGTGTCTGCTAAATGACTAAAATGTTAAAAAACTTAAATGTATTTACAATAATGACCACCTGCAACCCTGTACATGTGACTATTCACAATAATCCCCAATAATGACCACCTGCAACCCTGTACATGTGACTATTCACAATAATCCCCAATAATGACCACCTGCAACCCTGTACATGTGACTATTCACAATAATCCCCAATAATGACCACCTGCAACCCTGTACATGTGACTATTCACAATAATGACCACCTGCAACCCTGTACATGTGACTATTCGCAATACTCCACAATAATGACCACCTGCAACCTGGACTCCATGGTTGCACAAACCACCTCCAAAATCGACAACGTCACCTGCCCCTGGCTCGGCACCTCCACTTCTGGGGAGCCTGTAACGGAGAAACTCCATTCGGTTCCCTTAAATGAGCCATGGCCCAGGCTAAGAGCTAAACCGAAGGGCCCGGTCTGTTCCACCCCTTCTGCTCCGCCTCAGGATGCCTGGATTGCTGTCCGGGGAGTATAGCGGAATCCATCAAATGTTTCGGAAGTGCTACAATTGGGGAGGAGATTCAAGGTCCTGGAAGACCTGGAAGTGCATTCCAATCATACTGTACAGGGTCCCTCCGCTCCATCTCTACTGCTGCCGTCTCACTCTCAGGTGGAAGTGCCCAAGCACACTCATCTGCGCTCCTTGCCTACCGCTCGGTCGTCAGTCTCAGCTGCTAGCCCCCCTCAACCTGCTAGGAGGCAGATCACCTGGGAGAGGCCCCGTCATTTACCCAATAAACCCATCTGTAGTCCTTCCGTTCTCGTGGTGGGTTCATCCATGGTCCGAAACGTTTCAATCCGGAAAGCTGAGACTTTCTGCTACCCTGGCGCTAGGATCCCTGACCTAAATTCCATGCTACCGCTACTTATTAGCAAGCAATCCGCCGCTTCAACTGTCATTGTCCATGTTGGGTCAAATGTCATTAAACTCCAGCACTCAGAGAAATTGAGAGAGGATTTTAAAACATTAATAAATACGCTAATGGAATCTGGTAAGCAGTGCGTTGTTTCCGGACCTTTTCCATCCCCACGGATATGGTTTTTAGTCGTATACGCCAATTACACACCTGGCTTAAGGGGTACTGCTGCACGATGGGAATTCCTTTTGTGGATAACTTTGCAGCTTTTACAGACCCACCAGGTCTATTTCTTCGGGACAATTTCCATCTTAACAGGTATGGCTCCAGTATCCTCTCCACCAACATGTATCTTACTCTTGCCTCATGTAGAGCCTTTGATACCTGACGTTGTGTATTTTCGGGGGTTGACTTTTGGGATTGTACACTCCCCTATCAGACTATGTTCAATGCTCCTCTCCCAGTTTCATTAATTAGTCCCTCAATTGCAAATATGGAACAAACTTCAGCTAACAACCTTTCTGCAATTCCTAGATTATTGTCCAATCACCGTATTGCGAATACTACTTACATGCAGAGAGGTATTGTTAGTAGTAATCTTGTCCCCATAAAATGGAGCTCTGTCAATAGCTCGAAAATGGTTTATTGTACCAAAAGAACCGATAGATATTAAGCAAATGTCTGGTATCAACAACTTGAGCTATTTGCTATAAAACCATTTTTGTCAATCATGAATATATAACGAATCCATAATGAAACCAGAGTGTGTTGTTGTGTTTTAATAACATTAAGACTACGTTACCCAGCAGGCAATGCGAGGGTGGGGGAGTTGAAGAATGCCTTCCGTGGCTACACAAGGATATTGGTAGCTGTAGTATCTGATTATTAAAAGAAGTTCAACCTACGCCCCGGGTTGTCATTAAACAAGGAACAAACATAACATGGTGTCAGATTGGTAGTCGCTATGACGAGACAGAGAAAAGAAAGCACTAACTCTGAAAATGTACGCAAACATTCTACAAGTCAATAGACGTGAGTAGTCGAAGACGCTGGCTAGCAAAAACGTGACAGCAGAGAGAACGAGATGCATTGGAATCTGTTGCCGAGCAACCTACCGAAGTAAGAGAAATTGAATCTGTACCTGTTCCCGGAGTGTTTCCTGTCATGGATAGGCTTAGTCCTTCTACTCCTACGCAGTTAAAAGGCAATCTAACCGACAATTGGAAACGTTTCAAGCAGAGATTCCATGTCTACCAGCAGCCAGTAGAGCAGGGGGAGATGACTAATTGAAAGCTTCCATTGTTCTGTATGTTATTGGAGAGAATGCATTGGACATGCAGTGCACTCACAGTATGCAGACCCCTTGACTTTTTTCCACATTGCTATGTTACAGCCTTATTCTAAAATGGATGTTAAAAAAACTAACATATCTACACACAAATACCCCATAATGACAAAGTGAAAACAGGTTTTTAGAACCGTTTGCAAATGTATAAAAAAATAAAACATTAAACTGAAAAATGCACATTTACATAATTATTCAGACCCTTTACTCAGTACTTTGTTGAAGTACCTTTGAGAGCGATTACAGCCTAGAGTATTCTTGGGTATGACGCTACAAGCTTGGCACACCTGTATTTGGGGAGTTTCTCAAGCTCTGTCAGGTTGGATGGGGCCTGTTGCTGCACAGATATTGTCAGGTTTCTCCAGAGATATTAGATCAGGTTCAAGTCCGGGCTCTGGCTGGGCCACTCAAGGACATTCAGAGACTTGTCTTGACTCCTGCGTTGTCTTGGCTGTGTTCTTAGGATACTACGAAGAAAAAAAAAAACATTCACCGGAGCAGCTGGATGGAATTTAGCTAATGATAACAATTAGGTAGGTAGCTGATAGTATGATGGATATTAGAAAGTGGCTTCGCCAGGGCACAATGGCAGCATCGGATCAAAGCGGAGGGGTTAAGCCTGCCACAGAGGCCAAAGGCAAGGCCGCTGGGCCGACGCTAATCACTGAGGCCAAGGCCGCCGAGCCCAGCAGCAAAGGCACCTGAGCAACCGTCTTGCAGCCTGGTGACATAGGAGGTAACCAACCCGAGGAGGGGCCTGCAGCTGCCAAGACCGAACCTAGCAGCAGTACCGACAGTATATTACAAGCACCGACGCCTCCGTTAGTGCCTGACGACCTCGGTGATGAGGAGCCAGCGCAGGTTTGTCTGGGG
The DNA here is from genome assembly GCF_964263955.1 of Coregonus lavaretus. Lineage (NCBI taxonomy): Eukaryota > Metazoa > Chordata > Actinopteri > Salmoniformes > Salmonidae > Coregonus > Coregonus lavaretus. Next base: position 179,765 of record NW_028162010.1, read on the forward strand.
AAATACCCAACCCGCCTGTACTGTGGGAGAAAACGGGCGCGTGGTTCAAAGGCAGAGGGTGACTGGAATATTCCTGCAAGGCAGATATAGTTTGATGAGTTATGGGAGAAATTCAAGCACACTTGGACACCCCCGCTCCAAGCAAACGGCAAAGAGTAGTGAGTAGTAATCTGAAAGAATATGTGGTGGAAACAAAAATGGGCCACCTAGAAGAGGACAATGAGAGGGAGTGGAACAGACTGTTTTTCAGCACTCTGGATGCTGTACTGGGAGAAATGTCAGCAAGATTTAATGAACGAAACAGCCAACTCGTTGAGGCCCTGTGTGCCTTGCACCCAGAGAATGAAACATTTATGGATGTGGAAAAAGTGAAACCACTGCTGGACTTAATCTCAGGAGATTTTGTGGAAGCTGAGTTTACTGTCTCCCGCCAGTTTCTACAGACTGAAATCGCCCGATCTGGAGACGCAGAGCATTTTGGAGAGATACTCCGGGCCTCTAACAGCAAAGTCTACTGTGATGATGAGACCCCCTTTGCTATGAAATCCCTAAATAAGATCTGGTGCACCCAATTACTTTCAGAAGTCACATAATTAGTTAAATAAAGTCCACCTGTGTGCAATCTAAGTGTCACATGATCTCAGTATATATACACCTGTTCTGAAAGGCCCCAGAGTCTGCAACACCACTAAGCAAGGAGCACCACCAAGCAAGCGGCACAATGAAGACCAAGGAGCTCAGTTGCACAGGAGGAAAGCGCAGCTGATTCAACTGGCATTTGATCAATGGTTGAGTAACGATGTAGCTATAGTGTTGCCCCGTGTAGCTCAATTGGTAGGGCGTGGAGCTTGCAACGCCAGTGATGTGGGTTCGATTCCCACGGGGGGCACTATGAAAAATGTATGCACTCACTAACTGTAAGTCGCTCTGGATAAGAGCATCTACTAAATTTTCTGTTATCATATGCAGCGTAGTATGACACTCTAGTGGGAAGACAGCTTGGTACCGTTAAGTCGTAAGTAGTGCATTGTAAATTGTTTGCTTTCCGCGATTGGAAATGCATTTTATTGGCATTAGGAAGTGTTATTACAGTAATTAGCAACTGTTTTGGATTGTTGGGTATTGTGCATGTAGCTGTGTAGCGTTGTCATGACTTGCTATTTATGAATTGTCCATGTTTGTAAAGCGGTGCAGTAGCCTGTATTCTTGCTGCAAGACAGCCGTGCGTGGCTGCAAATACATTGTGGGTAATTGTACTATCGATTATTATCCATCCTGTGTTATCAGCAAGCGAAAATAGTTGTGCCCCCTTAGTCATTTCTGATGCCCCCTTGCCGTGTTCATCCTGCCGCCGGGCCTGGCTACGAGTAACCAGCTAAACTACACAAATGATTTTCCAAAAGTCAAGGACCATTAAATGAGCGCAGTGTAAAAGCATGAAGCAGGCTACAAAGACCCGTTAGAAAAAATGATTAAATTAATCAAAACTCACCTGATTCATTGTAGAAACGTGTGTTTATGGTCGATTGCAGAGTTCAGGCGAAGTTAACTAGATGTTTATCTCTAGTCTACGGACCTTTTTAGATCAGTGAGGTAGAGGACCGAGACGTTATATTTCAACATGTGACTCTCTGCCTAAAGTCGCAAGACAAAATGGAGAATAGAGAACATGCGACTCCAACTTCACTTCCGTTCGACTGAAAAATGGGACTTCCGCCAACATACAAATAATACTCCAGTCGTAGGAAGCCTTCTGCTTTTAGTAACTCATTTTCTAAAGTTAACGCAGTTTCTCTGGACCCCGCAAGGTTGGACTTTGGGCCTCTATATATAAAATAACATTGAATGTTTCAGCCAGATATACACTCACAAACCGATCGCTGTACATCGTGCTGAAATAGAGACATGTCTATGCGGCTTCATGCCTAATTAATCGATTATAGGGTTCCTGTGGTGCAAGAGAATGTAAAGCTTTGCTTTAGCTAATGGATAAAGGTTTATTGGTAGGCCTCTATTTGGTCGTCATTTTCTCATGTTGAACAATTTAGTCATTTAGCAGACGCTCTTATCCAGAGCGACTTACAGTTAGTGAGTGAATATGTTTTAATTATTTTTTCATACTGGCCCCCGTGGGAATCGAACCCACAACCCTGGTGCTGCAAACGACATGCTCTACCAACTGAGCTACACGGGGCCTAACATTTCACGAAATCTATACACGGTGTAGTAATGCTGCAATTTTATAGCCTGCTGGCTGGTGGTAATAATGTCATTTATTGTTCAGTAATTAAAACTGGACATTCAAACATTGCAGATTTTAAAATAAAATTGTCCATGCATACTAATCAGCTACTAATAGATGTTTAAAATAATATACAACTGTCCTGTAGCTGCTACCTGAACCTGCATGACATGAACCCTCCTCGTGCTCTCTCCCAGCTTGGATAGAACGCTGTTGTGCATAAATCTACTTAAATTAAATACAGAAAAATCTCATTTACATACACTACCAGTCAAAAGTTTTAGAACACCTACTCATTCAAGGGTTTTTCTAAATTTTTAATATGCTCTACATTGTAGAATAATAGTGAAGACATCAAAACTATGAAATAACACATATGGAATCATGTAGTAACCAAAAACGTATTTGTATTCATTAGGGATCCCCATAAGCTGCTCCAAAGGCAGCAGCTACTCTTCCTGGGGTCCAAAAAATATTTGTGATTCTTCAAATAGCCATCTTTTGCCTTGATGACAGCTTTGCACACTCTTGACATTCTCTCAACCAGCTTCATGAGGTAGTCACCTGGAATGCATTTCAATAAACAGGTGTGCCTTCTTCAAAGTTGATTTGTGGAATTTCTTTCCTTCTTAATGCGTTTGATTCAATCAGTTTTGTTGTGACAAGGTAAGGGGGGGGGGGGGGGGGGGGGGGGGGGTACACAGAAGATAGCCATATTTGGTAAAAGACCAAGTCCATATTATGGCAAGTACAGCTCACATAAGCAAAGGGAAATGACAGTCCATCATTACTTTAAGACATGAAGATCAGTCACTCCGGAAAATTTCAAGAACTTTGAACGTTTCTTAAAGTGCAGTCACAAAAACCATCAAGCTCTATGATGAAACTGGCTCTCATGAGGACCGCCACAGGAATGGAAGACCCAGAGTTACCTCTGCTGAAGAGGATAAGTTCATTAGAGTTACCAGCAATGGACATTAGACCGGTGGAAATTTGTCCTTTGGTCTGTAGTCCAAATTGGAGATTTTTGGTTCAAACGGCTGTGTCTGTGTGAGACGCTGTGTGGGTGAACGGATCAAATCAAATCAAATCCTATTGTCCAAATGCACCGAATACAACAGGTGCAGACATTACAGTTACAGTGAAATGCTTACTTACAGCCCTTAACCAACAGTGCATTTAATAAAATAAAATAAAAGTAGAATAAATAAAATAACAAAAAAGTGTTGACAAAAAAAGAGCAGAAGTCAAATAAAATAATAGTAGGGAGGCTTTATATACAGGGCGGTACAGGTACAGTGTCAATGTGCGGGGGCACCGGCTAGTTGAGGTAGTTGAAGTAATATGTACATGTGGGTAGAGTTAAAGTGATTATGCATAAATAATTAACAGAGTAGCAGCAGCGTAAAAAGCTGGGGTGGGGGGGCAGTGCAAATAGTCCGGGTAGCCATGATTAGCTGTTCAGGAGTCTTATGGCTTGGGGGTAGAAGCTGTTGAGAATTATTTTGGACCTAGACTTGGCACTCCGGTACCGCTTGCCGTGCGGTAGCAGAGAGAACAGTCTATGACTAGGGTGGCTGGAGTCTTTGACAATTTTGAGGGCCTTCCTCTGACACCGCCTGGTATAGAGGTCCTGGATGGCAGGAAGCTTGGCCCCAGTGATGTACTGGGCCGTACGCACTACCCTCTGTCGTGCCTTGCGGTCGGAGGCCAAGCAGTTGCCATAACAGTCTGAGATGCAACCAGTCAGTATGCTCTCGATTGTGCAGCTGTGTAATTTTTTGAGGATCTGAGGACCCATGCCAAATATTTTCAGTCTCCTGAGGGAGAATAGGCTTTGGCGGATGATCTCCGCATATGTATTTCCCACCGTAAAGCATGGAGGAGGAGGTGTTATGGTGTGGGGGTGCTTTACTGGTGACACTGTCTGTGATTTATTTAGAATTCAAGGCACACTTAACCAGCATGGCTACCACAGCATTCTGCAGCAATACACCATCCCATCTGGTTTGAACTTAGTTGGACTATCATTTGTTTTTCAACAGGACAATGACCCACTTCCAGACTGTGTAAGGGCTAATTTACCAAGGAAAGTGATGTAACTGCTGCATCAGATAACCAGGCCTCCACAATCCCCCAACCTCAACCAAATTGAGATGGTTTGGGATGAGTCGGACCGCAGAGTGAAGGAAAAGCAGCCAACAAGTGCTCAGCATATGTGGGAACTCCTTCAAGACTGTTGGAAAAGCATTCCAGGTGAAGCTGGTTGAGAGAATGACAAGAGTGTGCAAAGCTGTCATCAAGGCAAAGGGTGGCTATTTGAAGAATCTCAAATATAAAACATGTTTTGATTTGTTTAACACTTTTTTTGGTTACTACATGATTCCATATGTGTTATTTCATAGTTTTGATGTCTTCACTATTGGTCTACAATGTAGAAAATAGTCAAATTAAAGAAAAATCCTTAAATGATTAGGTGTTCTAAATATGTTGACCGGTAGTGTACGTATTCACACCTGAGTCAATACTTTATAGAAGCACCTTTTAGCAGCGGTTACAGTTGAGTCTTTCTGGGTAAGTCTCTTAGAGCTTTCTAAACCTGGATTGTGCAACATTTCCCCATTATTATTTTACAACTTCTTCACGCTCCGTCAAATTGGTTGTTGATCATTGCTAGACAACAGTGGCCGTAAATGCCGTTTAAGATGAGGGAGGACCATTATTTATTTTTTAATGAGCATGGCCTTATTTCTATTACAGCATGTTGGATGACTGTCATTCATATTCCATTCACCAAGTTCAATGTAACATCGATAGGTTTAGGGTACTACATGATACTCAAAATTTCCCAATACCCATCATGAGGTTGCTACAACCTAGTCTATGAATGAAAGTTTACAACGTAGGTGACATACGGACAGTGACTCATTACCGCCTTGCACACTCTTGCCTGCAAATAGCTTATCTAGGGTGTAATAATTTGTCCAACAGTTGCAAACAAGAGTTTCTAATGGTCAAATTCAGATATGTTTATATGTTTGAGCCGGGTGTTTGAGTAAATAAAGTAGCCAGCTAGCTAACATAGCATCCCTCTGTTTGAGCCGGGTGTTTGAGTAACTAAACATGCCAGCTAGCTAACATAGCATCCCTCTGTTGGAGCCGGGTGTTTCAGTAACTAAACTAGCCAGCTAGCTAACATAGCATCCCTCTTTTTGAGCAGGGTGTTTGAGTAACTACACTAGCCAGCTAGCTAACATAGCATCCCTCTGTTGGAGCAGGGTGTTTGAGTAACTAAACTAGCCAGCTAGCTAACATAGCATCCCTCTGTTGGAGCAGGGTGTTTGAGTAACTAAACTAGTCAGCTAGCTAACATTGCATCACTCTGTTGGAGCAGCGTGTTTGAGTAACTAAACTAGCCAGCTAGCTTGATGGGAGTTGTACTATCGCTGTTGAGGCTACTGTAGACCTTCATTGCAAAACAGTGTGTTTTAATCAATTATTTGGTGACAGGTGAATATATTTAATATAGTTTTATCTATAAAGGATGACTTTTTCAATGTTTTACCATTTTTATGAAATTCACTGAGGAGGATGGTTCTCATCCCTTTCCTACTCAGAGGAGCCTCCACTGCTAGACAACCAGTCAAAATTGTAACTCGGCCACTCAGGAACATTCATTATCTTCTTGGTAAGCAACTCCAGCGTAGATTTGGCCTTGTGTTTTAGGTTATTGTCCTGCTGAAAGGTGAATGCATCTCCCAGAGTCTGGTGGAAGTAGACTGAACCAGGTTTTCCTCTAGGATTTTGCCTGTGCTTAGCACCATTCCATTTATTTTTATCCTGAAAAACTCCCCAGTCCTTAATGATTACAAGCATACCCATAACATGACGCAGCCACCACTAAGCTTGAACATTTGAAAAGTGGTAGTCAGTAATGTGTTCGATTGGATTTGCCCCTAACATAACACTTTGTATTCAGGACAAAAAGTTAATTGCTTTGCCAATTTTTTTTGCATTATTATTTTTATTATGTACAGGCTTCCTTCTTTTCACTCTGTCAATTAGGTTAGTATTGTGGAGTAACTACAATGTTGTTGATCCATTCTCAGTTTTCTCCTATCACAGCCATTAAACTCTGTAACTGTTTAAAAGTCAGCATTAGCCTCATTGTGAAATCCCTGAATGGTTTCCTTCCTCTCCGGCAACTGAGTTAGGAAGGATGTCTCTATCTTTGTAGAGGCTGGGTATATTGATACACCATCCAAAGTGTAATGAATGAAGGAATATTCAATGTCGTCTACCCATAGGTGCCCTTCCTTGCGAGGCATTGGAAAACTTCCCTGGTCTTTGTGGTTGAATCTCTCCGGCAACGTTAGTTGTGTGTTATTCGTCATGTTAGAGAACAGCTATTAGTTGTACAATAATCCACGGGGTTGAGTGTCTTGTTGTTTCAATTCAATAACATCATAGACTGATATGATTGAAATCTCTATCTTACCTTCTAGGCCTAACTCAATATTAGGGACCTAATAACACCATAGAGAATCAAATCAAGCTTTATTTATACAGCACATTTCAGACATGGAATGGAACACAATGTGCTTCATAGGAAAAAAACTAATAAAAACAATTAAAATAAAACTAAATATTTACTACACAAATATAAGAGGATAAAAAACTAAAGAATTACAATAAAAATGCACGACTAAAAAGCACCCTGAGGAAAAACACCACTAAAAAGGTGTGTTTTAAGATCTATTTTTTTAAATGCCACAGTTTCGTTCCCCCTCAGGTTCTCTGGCTATTCCAGAGGCTGGGAGGCATAGTAACTAAAGGCTGCCTCTCCATGCCTCTTGGTCCTAGGCTTTGGGATAGTTAAAACTCACTGCTGTTAATCAGATATCCACCCTCAGGCCTGGAAATATATCCACAGGTACACCTCCAATTGACTCAAATGATGTCAATTAGCCTATCAGAAGCTTCTAAAACCATGACATCATTTTCTGGAATTTTCCAAGCTGTTTAAAGGGACAGTCAACTTAGTGTATGTAACCTTCTGACCCACTGGAATTGTGATATAGTGAATTATAAGTGAAATAATCTGCCTGTAAACGATTGTTGGAAAAATTACTTGTGTCATGCACAAAGTAGATGTCCTAACCGACTTGCCAAAACGATAGTTTGTTAACAAGAAATTTGTGGAGTGGTTGAAAAACGAGTTAATGACTCCAACCTAAGTGTATGTAAACTTCCGACTTCAACTGTATATGACATGTAATAACTAGTAAGCACACAGACTGTGTTTAAAACCCTGCTGTTAATATACAGTCGTGGTCAAAAGTTTTGAGAATGTCAAAAATATACATTTTCACAAAGTCTGCTGCCTCAGGTATGATGGCAATTTGCATATACTCCAGACTGTTATGAAGAGTGATCAGATGAATTGCAATTAATTGCATTTTGCCATGAAAATGAACTTAATCCACAAAAAACATTTCCACTGCATTTCAGCCCTGCCACAAAAGGACCAGCTGACATCATGCCAGTGATTCTCTCGTTAACACAAGTGAAAGTGTTGACGAGGACAAGGCTGGAGATCACCCTGTCATGCTGATTGAGTTAGAATAACAGACTGGAAGCTTTAAAAGGAGGGTGGTGCTTGAAATCATTATTCTTCCTCTGTTAACCATGGTTACCTGCAAGGAAACACGTGCCGTCATCATTGCTTTGCACAAAAAGGGCTTCACAGGCAAGGATATTGCTGCTAGTAAGATTGCACCTAAATCAACCATTTATCGGATCATCAAGAACTTCAAGGAGAGAGGTTCAATTGTTGTGAAGAAGGCTTCAGGGCGCCCAAGAACGTCCAGCAAGCGCCAGGACCGTCTCCTAAAGTTGATTCAGCTGCGGGATCGGGGCACCACCAGTGCAGAGCTTGCTCAGGAATGGCAGCAGGCAGGTGTGAGTGCATCTGCACGCACAGTGAGGCAAAGACTTTTGGAGGATGGCCTGGTGTCAAGAAGGGCAGCGAGGAAGCCACTTCTCTCCAGGAAAAACATCAGGGACAGACTGATATTCTGCAAAAGGTACAGGGATTGAACTGCTGAGGACTGGGGTAAAGTAATTTTCTCTGATGAATCCCCTTTCCGATTGTTTGGGGCATCCAAAAAAAAGCTTGTCCGGAGAAGACAAGGTGAGCGCTACCATCAGTCCTTTGTAATGCCAACAGTAAAGCATCCTGAGACCATTCGTGTGTGGGGTTGCTTCTCAGCCAAAGGAGTGGGCTCATTCACAATTTTGCCTAAGAACACAGCCATGAATAAAGAATGGTATCAACACATCCTCAGAGAACAACTTCTCCCAACCATCCAAGAACAGTTTGGTGACAAACAATGCCTTTTCCAGCATGATGGAGCACCTTGCCATAAGGCAAATGTGGCTCGGGGAACAAAACATCGAAATGTTGGGTCCATGGCCAGGAAACTCCCCAGACCTTAATCCCATTGAGAACTTGTGGTCAATCCTCAAGAAGCGGGTGGACAAACAAAAACCCACCAATTCTGACAAACTCCAAGCATTGATTAGGCAAGAATGGGCTGCCATCAGTCAGGATGTGGCCCAGAAGTTAATTGACAGCATGCCATTGCAGAGGTCTTGAAATAGAAGGGTCAACAATGCAAATATTGACTCTTTGCATAAACAATGTAATTGTCAATAAAAGCCTTTGACACTTTTGGAATGCTTGTAATTATACTTCAGTATACCATAGTAACATCTGAGAAAAATATCTATAAACACTGAAGCAGCAAACTTTGTGAAGACCAATACATAAGATAAGGTAAGGTGAGCTGGATGGTAGACGGGGTTGATCATGGTGATGCTGAGTTGGCTGGTAAACAGGGTTGATCATGGTGAGTTGGATGGTAGACAGGGTTCATCATGGTGAATTGGATGGTAGACAGGTTTGATCATGGTGAGTTGGATGGTAGACAGGGTTGATCATGGTGATGGTGAGTTGGCTGGTAGACAGGGTTCATCATGGTGAGTCGGATGGTAGACAGGGTTGATCATGGTGATGGTGAGTCGGATGGTAGACAGGGTTGATCATGGTGAGTTGGATGGTAGACGGGGTTGATCATGGTGAGTTGGATGGTAGACAGGGTTGATCATGGTGATGGTGAGTTGGATGGTGGACAGGGTTGATCATGGTGAGGTGAATTGGATGGTAGACAGGGTTGATCATGGTGAGTTGGATGGTAGACAGGGTTGATCATGGTGATGGTGAGTCGAATGGTAGACAGGGTTCATCATGGTGAGTTGGATGGTAGACAGGGTTGATCATGGTGATGGTGAATTGTCCTCAGACATTGTTATCAGTCTTCAGATCCCTCTAGCTTGCTCGCTAAGCAAACCAAATAAATCTACCTGCCAACATTTCTGTAATCTCTGGTGAACAGACTTAACTGGTATCATAGCATCTGTCAACAGACTGTGGGACGGCAGCGACTTAAGGGACTTTTCTGACCACATCCCAACATGTTAAACGGACCCTTGCCTTAACCCTAACGATAGACTTGCAGAGAGAGGGGGAGGAGCTACCGCCCTGCTTTCTCTGAGCTGACCAATCCTGTTGTTGGGAAACACCCACACCATTCTGTTGTTGGGGTACGTACGCCCACACCATTCAAACACAGACTATTTCACTCACATTGCAATAACTAGAAATCTGGAAATAATGGATAGTTAGTTTTCAGAGGGTGGACCCCTTGTTGACAGTACATCAAATTACACTAAGGAAGGCCACATTAAGAACGCTTGAGGTGGCAAAACTCACCCTGTAGGGCTTTTCTCCGGTGTGTGTACACTAGTCTACCATTAACTGGACTGTGCTAACAAAAGTGGAAAGGTTACCCAACAGTGTGGTGTTTTCTCTTGTGTCTAGCCAGGTTTCCTGAGTGAGTGAATACAGTTACAAAAATGTATTTGGTGTCCATTAAGTCTTAAACAGCAAGGGGGCATTGTTACCACTCCGTTGTGGAGTCCCCATTTAATGCAAGACCTCGACAGACCATTGTTGTGTTGTTTTACCCTTAGAATACACACAGGAGAGAAGCCTTACCACTGCTCAGACTGTGGAATGAGCTTTACCACTTCAAGCGGACTTCTAGTACACCAGAGAACACACACAGGAGAGAAATCTTATAGCTGTGATCAATGTGGGAAGGGATTCACTCAGTCTGGAAGCCTGTATCGTATCTGAAGATTATGTCTTTGTTAAATGTTTTTCATGACGGAATGGAATGTTGGTTGTTCAGGCCAGAGGGGGGAGGTTTTATGATGTTATTTGAAATGTGCCGCTTGGAGGGTGACGGCCGAGGGGAGACTGGTGATTGGCCAGAAGAAGGGAGTAGCCCCTCCCTTTGCATTGTTTATAAATAGGGGGTAAACGATGAGACGACAGAACGACCATATCAATCTGGGGAGTCGTTCTCCAGGCAACGCGTGTCTGTAATTTATGCTGTAACCTCGTGGTATGAATAAAAACTTCTGACACGATGCAGCATAACGGACTTTTTGTTGACAGCAATAATGATCACCATTCATCATATACGACATAATGGCGCCCAACGTGGGGCCTGGGTTTGCGTCTCCTCCTTGTTTCAGTCAACCGCCGGCCTAACTCTCTCTGAAGCATGGCCGAAAAAGGGTGAGTGTGTTCTTACCGCTTCGGAGTTTGTTAGATTGGATATGACTTGTGTACATTGAAGAGATGTTCCATTATAACCTGGCCTCAGGTGGCGTTGTTGCTGGTCGACTGGAGTCTGATAATTTATTTCATTGGTAACGGATGGCAATGAGGATTTAGAGCATAAATTTATATTTAATTGGTAACTATGGGCAATGACAAATTTAGAGCAAAAGGAACGGTATGATTGGTAGATTATTTCATTGGTAACGGGTGACAATGATTGGTAAATTATTTCATTGGTAACTATGGTCAATGGTTGGTAAATTCAGATATGCGCATTCTTTAGAGCATTGCAGGTTTAGATAAGCCCTCGTGACGAACGGGGCGACCGCAGGGTGGGCCAAAATCCTGGACATGCGTTAGGAGTGTTCAGGTTCAGTCTGGGACTGGGGGTTGGTGGGACATTTCTTGGGGATGGCTTACTCAACTTCTGTTCGACGGGATAGTTGCATTGGGGGGGATCGCTCACTGAAATAGCCATATCCACGGCAGAATAAATTTAGGGCAAACGAAACAGTACTCAATTAAAGGAACGCAATGCTGGGTTTTGTTACATGTTGTAGGCAGCAGTTAGCAATGGCTGACTGCTAAATGCTAAGTGTGTTGTGTGCTACAAGATAACTGTAACCTTAGAGGTCCACTGCGATGGATTAAAGCCTCTTAAACTTGTTTGTATGTGATGGAACTGAAAGTTCTACGCAAATGTGAGCTCTGTTATGTGTAATTGTGTGAGTATAACGTATAAAATAGTGACGCTGTAGCGTAATGCTATCGGTCTATTGTGTGGTCAGCATGGGCTTAAGGGGTTGTGCGCATGTGCGTGTGATTTTACGGGGCTAAAAACTACGACATGAGGTGGCGCTGAGCCTCCAAAACAAAATGGTGGCTTAAGGTCAGAGGTCTTTGGGGTTTCTTTGCAGGGGTGTAATAGCTATCGAGGAGGAAAGTTGGACATGAATCTTTTAAAATCGTTAAAGTAACTGTTAGTTGAACGGGAAACTGTTTGGCGAGATGTAGTACATTTATAGATCAAATATATGTTGACGGAGTATAATTAATTAAAATAAGACGATTAAAATTAACTGAAATGGTTTGGAGCGATCTATTTAGTAAATGTATGGGGATGCGTTTAATTTTAAAATGATATTTGCGCATGCGTGGGATTCTGCAAAACAACACAGTGGTTAAACGGCAGGGGGAGACAGAGGAACACAGACGACGGAACAAATAGGCACAAGGAGATTTTCACACGATGATTCTAGTTTAAACGGTGGTGGGTTAAGATGAAACTTGTTTGGGTACCTATTGAATTTATACATTAAATATAGGATAACGGATTATAATAGATTGAATTAAATAATTAAATAACGGATTAAAAAAAAAGGTTTTTGAGCGATTTATTTAATTCTGAGTTTAGTCTTAGAGTGAATAAGGTAGAACGAATGAATATTGAATGGTTGGAAATACTCAGTGATGGCATGAACTACTAAAAGCTGTTCTTGTGTCTTTATCCCTTGTCATGAGAGACAGGAGAGAGAGGGGGAGCGAGGAGATACAGGAAGTGATCACGTCACGTGGCAGAGGATCAAGTCAAAAAAGGTTTTGGTACTGATTATGGTTACAAGATCTTTCCCTAACAGGATATGTGATGTTATGACGATTTTACAAGGGGCTTGGCAAATTCTATTTCATTAAAAATTGCATTTTGGAGGCTATGTGCATCACTGGGGTTTAATTACAGATGTGTTGGGAATCTAGGATGGATTGAGGATTCTTCTGTAAATTTATGATAATTAGGGGTTAGAGCAAGGGGTTAAAAGGCTTTGTTTAGGGGTATTTTAGTCTGAAGATGACTAACTTGCATTTACTGACAGTTGATGGGTTGTGGTGAGATATACTCAACACTAATTGATATTGGTGACATAGGATATAGGAATAAAAATTGGGTTTATTATTCAGGATTTATTTGGAGTTGTTAGGGTTATATTAATAATTACAGGGGGGAAGTCTATATAACTTAAATAGTCTAAAATAGGATAGTTCACAATAAAGGAATATAAAGGGCTTGATATAGGGGAAAATTGATTAAAATAGTCATTTTTTAATCAAAGTAGGGTTAGAGTAGTGTTAGGAGAGACTAATGGCAGATGTTAGTACACCTTTCTCACATGGATTCAGCAGAAAGACATCATCCAGCAGGGTGATTATGGCATCAGAGATGAAGACGAATACGAGCAGAAACAACGATGAAGATGAATTCAGAAGACGGAAGAAAACCGAGATGTCTGGGAACTTAAGGAGATGACGATGATGACGATGAGAGTGATTGATGAGAGGCCATGGGTGGAGGTGACTCTGTGATCAGAAGGAAGTGGCAAGAGAGGAAAGAAGGATACTGGAGACTTGATCTCGGATGAAAGTTGAACGAAGAAGAAGACAAGATATTCGAGTTCTGATGAAGAAAAGTAAGAAGATGATGGAAGATGATATTTCAAGAACAGAACTTAGAAGATAACCTTTTGAAGAATACTGATAGGTCCACGACGAGAAGAACCGGACGAAGAAAACTCTATCAAATACAACTTATAACTGGTGGTGGAGAAGAAGAAAAGAAGTGTTGGTTATGAAGAATCAGAGTGAATCAAATCAACAATCACTGTTACAGCTTTAACTGAACAATATCAAAGGCAATTGTACCAGCCAAGGGGGGACCAGATGTTCCATATCGACTGTCAGTTTCTGGACAGACACAGAATTGGAGAAGAAGAAACAGAGGAAGATCAACGAGCAAGTGAAGATCACCTGTGCTTCAGGTGAACACTAAATATTCTAGAGTGCCGAGAATATCCGGAAGGGGTGCATTGCTGAGAGCATCGATTAGAGAAGAAGAGAAAATAGCTAACAGTTGAAACAACCGACCATTAGAAGGGATAGTGAATAGGGGAAAACTTATCTGGGTTTAGGCCTAAAGAGGTTAAACATATCACTAATTGATAACGAATTAGGATAGGGATTTGAGGTAGTACTTACTCTTAAAGTACTAATATTAGAAGATACTGTTATTGTAGTGTTGGGAAGAGAATTGAATTGTACAATAAGATGTACACTAGATTGCCTGTTAGACAATCTGTCTGGGAAAAAACTTAATAGGGGTGACTGTTATTTTGGGTTACATTCTTACACTAAGAGATTTGAGGTTAGGCTAAAAGGTGTTTTGCCAAGTCTGTGTGTAATGAGTCAGAAGCAGGTGGGGAACTTTCCCAATCACATATTCTAAAAATTTGGTGGTAAGAGATTTTGTCAATAAATCAGGGGAAAAGGTTTTAAATGTTATGAGAGAAAAAGATTAGATTAAAATAAGTTAGGGGTAGGCTAGGTTGAAGGGACTCTGAGACAGTAAGCTAAGTTTCAAAGTTAGTAGTAAGACAGAGAGAGAACAGTGAGGAAGGACATTTTAAAGTTTAGTGGGAAGATATGGTAGGAGTTTAAATCGGTTAGGAGCAGATGCATTGAGAAAGTATGTGTTGCTGAATGATTTGAGGGTGATTGAGTATCTATATTTACAGTTTACAGTAGGGAGATCAATGTCATTATAGGTGTATTTTGTGTAATCAAAAGTTTAAAGTTTAGAGGTAGAACTGAAAAGGGAAAACTGGGGGAAAACTAGGAGTAAATAAGGACATTAACACTTCAGCCTATTAAAATAACAGGTAGAAGTAATTTAACTCTTTCAACATTGATAGGTATTAAAGTCATAAATATATCGCATTTGATTATAAGGGAACCAATACAGCACCAATTTTAGGGGAAAACACTTATTAGGGTTTAGGCTGGGGATGTTTCTCTCATGTGGAGAGATAATTAGGGAGGATAAGTATGGTTAGCAGGATCAGAAGTAGGAGCTGTTGCACCTACTCAAATAAGGGATTATTTTGCGTAAGGTTACAGATAAAGATCAGGGAGAATATGTGTACTTATCTAGTGAAAGCATAGACATTTGTTCCGGTTAAGAATTATTGGTTAAAGGGCTATGTAATTTGTAAGGTGATGCTTATAATGGAAGATTTGAAGTCTGTAAAACTTTCCACAGTCACAGAGGGAGTTAAGGATAAGTTTATTACAGTAGTCACTCCAACAGGGAATAATCGAATAGGATGTTGGTAGTTTCCCACTAGAGGGAATTAAGGGTTTTAATTCATCAACTAAATCAACTACTTTAAGGGTAACTTTGGAAGGGATTAATGATACGATGGTAATAGCAAATGTAGGAAGGATGACAACAACTTTTCTGAAATTAAAGGAGGCAGCAAGAGAGACTCAGGGGTTTAGGTTATTACGAATAGGGTTAAAATAGAGCAGATAGAAACAATATAGATTAATCTGAAATGGAGAATAGAGATTCATCATGGAAGCTGCAGTATGGGGTCTTTTGATTTTGATGACAGAGGGGGGGGGCATCTGATCAGTGCTGCTCGTTCCTCTGTTGTGAAGATTAGAGATAGATTAACTCATTCTGTAAGGTCAGTGAGGAATCTTGAGGGTTGATGTCTGTTGGGGATGCCAGCCCAAGACGTGTTAGACGGTCGCGCGGCCTCTGGCAGGTGTGGGTAAATGTTATGCTTTGTCATGACTGTGGTATCGGCAACAGTCATTGACCGATAAAATAATGTAGTTGTCAGACCAGTAGGGTTTAAGTGTTCTTGGGTGAAGGGATTACCCTATGGGAATTGTTAGATGGAAAGGAAAATCAGATAACAACGGAACCCTGAAGTATTCAGGTGAAATATTGAGGGCTAAAAGTTGTGTTTGTTCTAATAAAACATATGAGGTAAGGGGTATGTTTATGGAAAGATCAGATTGGGATGTTAGATGATAACTTTGGATAAGTATGACCTTAAGGGTAGTAATGACAAATAATAGGTTACTTTTTATATATCAGGTAGTAAGAAGAGCAGGACTTTGATGGTTAAAAGATTAGCTTTTGACTGACAATGTGACTATGTGAATTTTAGAGGATAAGGGGAAATTATGATAGAGTATATTCTTACCCTATGGGGGATAGGATGTTGTTACAGGTCAACGTTGAAGCTTCCATATGAGGTTTTACCATTATAAGAGGGATAGCATTGGACACAGCTAAATCTAGGGTTAAAAGGGTGACATTACATTTACATTTCAGTCATTTAGCAGACACATGGCGACATGTCATAGACTTCAAGTCTATCATTGAAGAATAAGTTTAAGGGAGAAGGGGGGACTTCATTCATGGTATGGTGTAACATTTGGGAAGATAATATTGATAAATATTAGTGTATTACTGTGAGTCCAGATAGTTCAGATAATATCACTGGGGTTATAGAGGCATTATAAGGGATGCATTTGAAAGGATTTGGTTGCAAGATCAATTAGGCCAGTAGGGGCAGTGATGGGTCAGATTCTAGTTTAAGCTTTGATAACACTGTGTGATGTTTGTACTGACTTTTGAGAAAGTTATGAGATTGAGATAGGTTGGAGAAGTGGTGCCTGGAGACAACACTCAGATGCCGGTGTGGACTGTTCCTGATCTGGATAAAGATGGACAAGTGGAACTGAGGGATAAATATCATTTTGGATTATTTTATGATTTTTCAAATTGGTTTTTCAATATTAGTATGATTTTTAGTGTGATTTATGAATCAAAGGGGGGAATGGATAATGTGATTCATGCATCATTTATGTATCATTTTTTAAATTCTTAGGTGAAATGGAGGTTTAATTTGAAAGTGGTTGTTTTGCAAAGGATACTGTTTGGTCGTTTATTTTCTTGTCATTCCAGAAGCATGTGGGAGAACATGTGGAGATTGGAATACTCAAACAAAGACAATATGACTGGAGGAGATGAAACAAGGAGGGTGTGGCTGATTCCATCATCAACAAGTCCATTGGAAGAGGACACTACAGGAAGAGGAAGTGTAGTGGACTACATTCCAGTGTCTGCAATGAAATATAGACATATTTGATGTGTAATACATAATTGTGTCATATTCTTAGGTATTGATTTTAGTAGAATGATGTTTGATGTTATTGAATGCAGATGAGGATCGTAGATGCTTTTGTTTATTTCGATGGGGTTAGGGACAGAAGGTTTAAGCAGGGAGAGATTCCCTTTCAGGTCCTATGGGTTGACCAGCCTGAGAGTGGATATTTATGGATAGGATTTTGTTTACATGTGTATTTAATGGCATCATAGTTTCAAATGCATTTACATGAGTTATGAGGTTATCTGGAGTACCGACGGTGGTTGCCGGGGGCAGAGGGACCGTGAGAGAATTTTACTGTCTTGATTGATATGGATGGATGGCTGCTGGACAGTTTTTCGCTCTCACACTCCATAGAGATTTATTCATAATTCATAGTAATGTGTTCATACTTCATAAACAGTTGTTCATATGTCATAGTAATGTATTCACACTTCATAAACAGGTATTTCATAGAAAGGTATTTACACTCTAGAGGAGAATGTTTTTGGGTTTAAGGTTAAGAATATTCAATGAGATAAATGGTTAATAGTCATAATCTTATTCTGTTTGTTTTCGAGACGTTTATTTCGTCTCGAAAGGGGGGAATATCGTATCTGAAGATTATGTCTTTGTTAAATGTTTTTCATGACGGAATGGAATGTTGGTTGTTCAGGCCAGAGGGGGGAGGTTTTATGATGTTATTTGAAATGTGCCGCTTGGAGGGTGACGGCCGAGGGGAGACTGGTGATTGGCCAGAAGAAGGGAGTAGCCCCTCCCTTTGCATTGTTTATAAATAGGGGGTAAACGATGAGACGACAGAACGACCATATCAATCTGGGGAGTCGTTCTCCAGGCAACGCGTGTCTGTAATTTATGCTGTAACCTCGTGGTATGAATAAAAACTTCTGACACGATGCAGCATAACGGACTTTTTGTTGACAGCAATAATGATCACCATTCATCATATACGACACCTGGCTTTACACAAGAGAATACACACAGGAGAGAAGCCTTTTGGTTGTGATCAATGTGGGAAGAGATTCACTCAGTCAGGAAGCCAATAACAAAAGGGATGGAAGTATAGACAGCGTTCCTTGATCTGATCTACAGGCTATTTGATCTGATCTTCAGGCTATTTGATCTGATCTACAGGCTATTTGATCTGATCTTCAGGATATGCATCAGACTATTTTGAAATGTTAACCTAATATAATCCATTGCCTTTAGAACGTCTGCACTCCCTTGAACCTTTTTCACATTTTGTTACGTTACAAAGTGGGATTGAAATATATGAAATTGTAATTTTTTGTAATTGATGTGCTAATTTAAATTGTCAATGTGTCAATTGGATAGTTGATGTTACGTTGGAAAGCTTCATGTTGATGACAGTTTGCGATAGAACACATAAAAAAAGGGTGGGTGTCATGTTTTGGCTGACAAATGTACTAAAATGTAATAACATCCAAACTATGAAATAACACATATGGAATAATGTTGTAACCAACAAAGTGTTAAACAAATCAGAATATATTCCAGGTGACTACCTCATGAAGCTGGTTGAGAGAATGCCAAGCGTGTGCAAAGCTGTCTTCAAGGCAAAGGGTGGCTATTTGAAGAATCTCAAATATAAAATATATATTTATTTGTTTAACACTTTCTTGGTTACTACATGATTCCATTTGTGTTATTTCATAGTTTAGATGTCTTCACTATTATTCTACAACGTAAAAATAAAGAAAAACCCTTGAATGAGTAGGTGTGTCCAAACTTTTGAATGGTACTGTATATATTTCTTTCCACTTTCAAATGGTACAACAAAGACGTTTGGAGGTAGAGGGCTGCGGGCTCTGACAGAGATCATTGCAGCGCGGTCTGTATTTTTCATGTTGAGGGCGGTCAGACAGAAAAATTTGTGGTAAATATACTTGTCCCGCAGATTATTTGGAAACGGTGTCTTTCTGCTGTGTATGCGTTAGCCTAGCTATTGTACTAAAAGACCTCTGTCGTATTATTCACACACTAGCCTACAAGGCTACCTATGAATGGGCGAATAAATCACGTAGCAGTTATCTTTCAAAGGAAATTCACTTAAATATAATTAGGCTATAGTTTACTACAGTGTCTGTTAATATAAATAATTTGGGGGCGCTCAACCAACGTGAATCGAGGTGAAATCCCAAAATCTTATCATCATAAAGCAAAAGGCGCAACATGGGGAATAAGCGTTGAGTCTTGTCCTTTTCAATATATATTAATTATCCATTTATTTGTCTCTGACTGAAAATATTCCCGCTCCTAAAAGACAGGCTATATCCTACGTGCAAAACATAGGTCAAGATAAAGTGCAACGGACCGCTCATCTTTCTTGCTGCTTGATGTTCGGCAGCCATACCTCTCCTCTCCTAGTTCGGCAGCCATACCTCTCCTCTCCTAGTTCGGCAGCCGTACCTCTCCTCTCCTAGTTCGGCAGCCATACCTCTCCTCTCCTAGTTCGGCAGCCATACCTCTCCTCTCCTAGTTCGGCAGCCATACCTCTCCTCTCCTAGTTCGGCAGCCATACATCTCCTCTCCTAGTTCAGCAGCCATACCTCTCCTCTCCTAGTTCGGCAGCCATACCTCTCCTCTCCTAGTTCAGCAGCCATACCTATCCTCTCCTAGTTCAGCAGCCATACCTCTCCTCTCCTGGTTCAGCAGCCATACCTCTCCTCTCCTAGTTCAGTAGCTATACCTCTCCTCTCCTAGTTCAGCAGCCTCTCCTCTCCTAGTTCAGCATTCTCTCCTAGGCCACTCCAGGACCATAATGTGCTTCTTCTTGAGCCACTCCTTTGTTGCCTTGGCCGTGTGTTTTGGGTCATTGTCATGCTGGAATACCCATTCAAGTTCAATTTTCAATGCCCTGGCTGAGGGAAGGAGGTTCTCACCCAAGATTTGACGGTACATGGCCCCGTCCATCGTACCTTTGATGCGGTGCAGTTGTCCTGTCCCCTTAACAGAAAAACACCCCCAAAGCCTAATGTTTCCACCTCCATGTTTGACCGTGGGGATGGTGTTCTTGGGGTCATAGGCAGCATTCTTCCTCCTCCAAACACTGAGTTGAGTTGATGCCAAAGAGTACGATTTGTCTCATCTGACCACAACACTTTCACACAGTTCTCCTCTGAATCATTCAGATGTTCATTGGCAAACGTCAGATGGGCCTGTATACAGTGGGGG
This sequence comes from Coregonus lavaretus, assembly GCF_964263955.1. Lineage (NCBI taxonomy): Eukaryota > Metazoa > Chordata > Actinopteri > Salmoniformes > Salmonidae > Coregonus > Coregonus lavaretus. Next base: position 199,968 of record NW_028162010.1, read on the forward strand.
GAAAAGGTATTTAGTCAGCCACCAATTGTGCAAGTTCTCCCACTTAAAAAGATGAGAGAGGCCTGTAATTTTCATCATAGGTACACGTCAACTATGACAGACAAAATGAGGAAAGAAAATCCAGAAAATCACATTGTAGGATTTTTTGTTGGCAATGACACAGGTCAAATGTTTTCTGTAAGTCTTCACAAGGTTTTCACACACTGTTGCTGGTATTTTGGCCCATTCCTCCATGCAGATCTCCTCTAGAGCAGTGATGTTTTGGGGCTGTCGCTGGGCAACACAGACTTTCAACTCCCTCCAAAGATTTTCTATGGGGTTGAGATCTGGAGACTGGCTAGGCCACTCCAGGACCTTGAAATGCTTCTTACGAAGCCACTCCTTTGTTGCCCGGGCGGTGTGTTTGGGATCATTGTCATGCTGAAAGACCCAGCCACGTTTCATCTTCAATGCCCTTGCTGATGGAAGGAGGTTTTCACTCAGAATCTCACGATACATGGCCCCATTCATTCTTTCCTTTACACAGATCAGTCACCCTGGTCCCTTTGCAGAAAAACAGCCCCAAAGCATGATGTTTCCACCCCCATGCTTCACAGTAGGTATGGTGTTCTTTGGATGCAACTCAGCATTCTTTGTCCTCCAAACACGACGAGTTGAGTTTTTACCAAAAAGTTATATTTCGGTTTCATCTGACCATATGACATTCTCCCAATCCTCTTCTGGATCATCCAAATGCACTCTAGCAAACTTTAGACGGGCCTGGACATGTACTGGCTTAAGCAGGGGGACACGTCTGGCACTGCAGGATTTGAGTCCCTGGCGGCGTAGTGTGTTACTAATGGTAGGCTTTGTGACTTTGGTCCCAGCTCTCTGCAGGTCATTCACTAGGTCCCTCCGTATGGTTCTGGGATTTTTGCTCACCGTTCTTGTGATCATTTTGACCCCACGGGGTGAGATCTTGCGTGGAGCCCCAGATTGAGGGAGATTATCAGTGGTCTTGTATGTCTTCCATTTCCTAATAATTGCTCCCACAGTTGATTTCTTCAAACCAAGCTGCTTACCTATTGCAGATTCAGTCTTCCCAGCCTGGTGCAGGTCTACAATTTTGTTTCTGGTGTCCTTTGACAGCTCTTTGGTCTTGGCCATGGTGGAGTTTGGAGTGTGACTGTTTGAGGTCGTGGACAGGTGTCTTTTATACTGATAACAAGTTCAAACAGGTGCCATTAATACAGGTAACGAGTGGAGGACAGCGGAGCCTCTTAAAGAAGAAGTTACAGGTCTGTGAGAGCCAGAAATCTTGCTTGTTTGTAGGTGACCAAATACTTATTTTCCACCATAATTTGCAAATAAATTCATAAAAAATCCTACAATGTGATTTTCTGGAGAAAAAAATGCTCAATGTCTGTCATAGTTGACATGTACCTATGATGAAAATTACAGGCCTCTCTCATCTTTTTAAGTGGGAGAACTTGCACAATTGGTGGCTGACTAAATACTTTTTTCCCCCACTGTATGTGCTTTCTTGAGCAGGGGGACCTTGCAGGCGCTGCAGGATTTCAGTCCTTCACGGCGTAGTGTGTTACCAATTGTTTTCTTGGTGACTATGGTCCCAGCTGCCTTGAGATCATTGACAAGATCCTCCCGTGCAGTGGCGGCTCCTGAAAAAATTCTCAGGAGGGGCAATTTTTCTGATGATTTAGGTGACCTACACACATTTTAAAAAAGATATGTCCAGCAACAACATGAAGACAGGGGCAGCATATAAGTCAATACCAGAAGCATTTATTGACTGATCTGGGGAGATGGATTCCAGTTTCTGTGACAGATTATAAATAATCTCTGATGCCTTTGTTATATTAGCTTTTGGTTGAATGTACTGTCGTAGTAAATATATAATGTTATAGCTTGGTCTGACTAAAATCTTGTGCATGACCCATTTTGTGTTGGGCGTTTGTTTTCAATCAATGCTGTTCCTATCCTATAACAATGGACAAAAGAGTCCTATCTTGTCAGCCTTGTCAGCAGGTGGCCAAGGACAACACCCACGCCATAGGTCTCTCAGTTCTTCCAACTCACGAGTTCTTGCTCTGAGGACACACACACACACACACACACACACACACACACACACACATCATCACTGATAACACACACACACACACACATCATCACTGTTAAACACACACACACACACACACACACAAAAATCCCCTCTCTTTAGGCTGAACATTTGAAGACAGAGAACCCGACTCAGAGCCAATGCAACAGTGGAGGGGACCTCGCCCAACTCATCAGGACCAATCAGAAGATCAGAACTACTAGATTCAACCTACATCATTTATTGTATAAAATGTCTGCACACAATGTTTTCGGGGCTCTCTTCTCCCTAAGAGTTTGAGAACGAGTCCGTGCACGCGATTCCAGATATCTTTACCTCTGAATAAACTGCCTTTATTATACCATATCCACCCTGTCCAAAGTCTCTACTTGGTCTCAGTTCTCCAGTAAACTTGTGATTATCAACAGTACACAACGGTAACAAACAATTGGGGGAACTCACGGGGCAGATAGTAAGGTCGCAATGACACAGAAAGCAGTTCAATGTCGGGGTACAGAGTTGCTCTCTTACCAGGATCGCGGTCCGCTCTGACCAGGGTGAAGCCGGCCGGCTCCACTTCTCTGTCCGGGACTCTGTCATCCAGCCAAGTCTCCCAGCTGTATTGGGATTCCGCTGCCAGCAGCGTTTTCATTATTTAGTCCGTTCGTAGCGGGTATGTACACGATCAACAAGATCAGTCCAAAACCAACCACTGGAAATCCATGGTTGGCAGAATGTTTGTAAACTAAGTCTACAAATTAAAAACATAAAATAACGCCACACTGCAGGTCGCAACAGAGACGCTGCTAGCCGCTATTGTCTTAGTTACGTTCATGGTTACGTCACGTATGACGAAAGCGCGTAAGTGCAAGCCCACAGACACCAATAGAGAATGTATTGAAAGCTTTGAAATTTGAAAAAAATAGATTTTACATGACAGGCTATGAGAGACTTCTGGGCGATTTTCAACCTGACTGAAATCGCCCAAAAAACGGGCGGGGCCATTTGAAGCACGACTTTAGCCTGATTTGACATTTAGTGGCTGGCAGATCAGACGTGAACACTGATAACTACTGTTGCCGTGATATAATTGATTAGAAAAAAAATCCCTTCCTTTTCCCGTTTGGCAGTGCGTCGCCCATATCGCCCTATTGAACAGGCCGTCCCTGCTCCCGTGTAGTTCTGGGCTGATTCTTCACCATTCTCATGATCATTAACAACACATCTGCCACACTGATCCTCAACACGGGGGCCCCTCAGGGGTGCGTGCTCAGTCCCCTCCTGTACTCTCTGTTCACCCATGACTGCATGGTCAGGCACGACTCCAACACCATCATTAAGTTTGCTGACGACACAACAGTGGTAGGCCTGATCACCGACAACGATGAGACAGCCTATAGGGAGGAGGTCAGAGATCTGGCCGTGTGGTGCCAGGACAACAACCTCTCCCTCAACGTGACCAAGACAAAGGAGATGATTGTGGACTACAGGAAAAAAAGAGGACTGAGCACGCCCCCATTCTCATCGACGGGGCTGTAGTGGAACAGGTTGAGAGCTTCAAGTTCCTTGGTGTCCACATCACCAACGAACTATCATGGTCCAAACACACCAAGACAGTCGTGAAGAGGGCACGACAAAGCCTATTCCCCCTCAGGAGACTGAAAAGATTTGGCATGGGTCCTCAGATCCTCAAAAAATTCTACAGCTGCACCATCGAGAGCATACTGACTGGTTGCATCACCGCCTGGTATGGCAACTGCTTGGCCTCCGACCGCAAGGCACTACAGAGGGTAGTGCGTACGGCCCAGTACATCACTGGGACAAAGCTTCCTGCCATCCAGGACCTCTATACCAGGCGGTGTCAGAGGAAGGCCCTCAAAATTGTCAAAGACTCCAGCCACCCTAGTCATAGACTGTTCTCTCTGCTACCGCACGGCAAGCGGTACCGGAGTGCCAAGTCTAGGTTCAAAAGACTTCTCAACAGCTTCTACCCCCAAGTCATAAGACTCCTGAACAGCTAATCATGGCTACCCAGACTATTTACACTGCCCCCCCCACCCCATCCTTTTTACGCTGCTGCTACTCTGTTAAGTATTTATGCATAGTCACTTTAACTCTACCCACATGTACATATTACCTCAACTACCTCAACTAGCCGGTGCCCCCGCACATTGACTCTGCAACGGTACCCCCCTGTATTTATATAGCCTCCCTACTGTCACTTTATTTTACTTCTGCTCTTTTTTTCCTCAACACTTTTTTTTGTTGTTTTATCTTTACTTTTTTTTGTTTAAAATAAATGCACTGTTGGTTAAGGGCTGTAAGTAAGCATTTCACTGTAATGTCTGCACCTGTTGTATTCGGCGCATGTGACCAATAAAATTTGATTTGATTTGATTGCAACTCCACGAGGTGAGATCTTGCATGGAGCCCCAGGCTGAGGGAGATACAGTTATTTTGTGTTTCTTCCATTTGCGAATAATCGCACCAACTGTTGTCACCTTCTCACCACGCTGCTTGGCGATGGTCTTGTAGCCCATTCCAGCCTTGTGTAGGTCTACAATCTTGTCCCTGACATCCTCAGAGAGCTCTTTGGTCTTGGCCATGGTGGAGAGTTTGGAATCTGATTGATCGATTGCTTTTATGGACACGTGTCTTTTATACAGGTAACAAACTGAGATTAGGAGCACTCCCTTTAAGAGTGTGCTCCTAATCTCAGCTCGTTACCTGCATAAAAAGACACCTGGGGCCAGAAATCTTTCTAATTGAGAGGGGTCAAATACTTATTTCCCTCAATAAAATGCGAATCAATTTATAACATTTTTGACATGTGTTTTTCTGGTTATTCTGTCTCTCACTGTTCAGATTCGGTGAGTGTTTGGTGTCAATTAAATAGAGTAGTCAATATATGAATGGATGGAGAAGCACGGCAGTTATCTTCCCAAGGAAATTAACTTCCTAAATATTATTAGGCTATACAGTTCCTATGTAAAGTCTACACCCACTATAACGTTTTTCACATTTTGTAGCTTTAAAAAGTGGGATTGAAATAGATTTGATAATAATTTTTCGTAATTCATCTACACAAGATAATGTGAAAGTGAAAACAAAATTCTACAAATGTGTACAAACAAATATAAAACAATAACTAAAATAGTAATTGCATAAATATTCACCCCCTTTGTTTAGGTAAGCCTAAATTTGTTCATAAGTAAAGTTGGTGTTAAGAAATCACATATTAAGTGATATGGACTGTAAAATAATAGCAGTTAACATGATTTTTTTGACTAACTAACCCTTCCTCTGTTAATAATGATGTTGTGTATGGTGTATTAAGCCACCCAGACACATCAAAGATGTTTACAATAATCCCCAATAATGACCACCTGCAACCCTGTACATGTGACTATTCACAATAATCCACAATAATGACCACCTGCAACCCTGTACATGTGACTATTCTAAATAATGACCTGCAACCCTGTACATGTGACTATTCTAAATAATGACCACCTGCAACCCTGTACATGTGACAACCCCCAATAATGACCACCTGCAACCCTGTACATGTGACTATCCCCAATAATGACCACCTGCAACCCTGTACATGTGACTATCCCCAATAATCCCCAGTAATGACTACCTGCAACCCTGTACATGTGACTATTCACAGTAATCCCCAATAATGACCACCTGCAACCCTGTACATGTGACTATTCTAAATAATGACCTGCAACCCTGTACATGTGACTATCCCCAATAATGACCACCTGCAACCCTGTATATGTGACTATTCACAGTAATCCACAACAATGACCACCTGCAACCCTGTACAAGTGAGTATCCCCAATAATGACCACCTGCAACCCCTGTACAAGTGACTATCCCCAATAATGACCACCTGCAACCCCTGAACAAGTGACTATTCCCAATAATGACCACCTGCAACCCTGTACAAGTGACTATTCACAATAATCCCCAACAATGACCACCTGCAACACTGAACATGTGACTATTCACAATAATGACCACCTGCAACCCTGTACATGTGACTATTCACAATAATGACCACCTGCAACCCTGTACATGTGACTATTAACAATAATCCACAATAATGACCTAAATGACCGAGTGAAAGGAGAATATAAATACACTGCTCAAAGAAATAAAGGGAACGGGCGGGCCAGTCCATAGCATCAATGCCTTCCTCTTGCAGGAACTGCTGACACACTCCAGCCACATGAGGTCTAGCATTGTCTTGCATTAGGAGGAACCCAGGGCCAACCGCACCAGCATATGGTCTCACAAGGGGTCTGAGGATCTCATCTCGGTACCTAATGGCAGTCAGGCTACCTCTGGCGAGCACATGGAGGGCTGTGCGGCCCCCCAAAGAAATGCCACCCCACACCATGACTGACCCACCGCCAAACCGGTCATGCTGGAGGATGTTGCAGGCAGCACATGGAACGGTGATGGGATCATGTTACCAACAGGTGCATATTGCTCCAAAAGATCAGAGTCCATCCAAGCGCATGCCTACACCAACAACAAAAAAATGATCTCTGGATTGGCCTTAACCCCCCACTTTACCCAGACCACGTGCTGTTTCCCTAGGTCAGGGATGTCAGAGACTAATTATAATATTCTTTACCCAGACCACGTGCTGTTTCCCTAGGTCAGGGATGTCAGAGACTAATTATAATATGCTACAGTAGGCCTACGCAACAAGTACCAAAAGAACCGATAGATATTAAGCAAATGTCTGGTATTAACAACTTGAGCTATTTGCTATAAAACCATTTTTGTCAGTCATGAATATATAACGAATCCATAATGAAACCAGAGTGTGTTATTGTTGTGTTAATAACATTAAGACTACGTTACCCAGCAGGCAATGCGAGGGTGGGGGAGTTGAAGAATGCCTTCCGTGGCTACACAAGGATATTGGTAGCTGTAGTATCTGATTATTAAAAGTAGTTCAACCTACGCCCCGGGTTGTCATTAAACAAGGAACAAACATAACATGGTGTCAGATTGGTAGTCGCTATGACGAGACAGAGAAAAGAAAGCACTAACTCTGAAAATGTACGCAAACATTCTACAAGTCAATAGACGTGAGTAGTCGAAGATGCTAGCTAGCAAAAAACGTGACAGCAGAGAGAACGAGATGCATTGGAATCTGTTGCCGAGCAACCTACCGAAGTAAGAGAAATTGAATCTGTACCTGTTCCCCGAGTGTTTCCTGTCATGGATAGGCTTAGTCCTCCTACTCCTATGCAGTTAAAAGGCAATCTAACCGACAATTGGAAACGTTTCAAGCAGAGATTCCATGTCTACCAGCAGCCAGTAGAGCAGGGGGAGATGATGACTAATTGAAAGCTTCCATTGTTCTGTATGTTATTGGAGAGAATGCATTGGACATGCAGTGCACTCACAGTATGCAGACCCCTTGACTTTTTCCACATTGCTATGTTACAGCCTTATTCTAAAATGGATGTCAAAAAAAATAACATATCTACACACAAATACCCCATAATGACAAAGTGAAAACAGGTTTTTAGAACTGTTTGCAAATGTATAAAAAAATTAAAAAATTAACTGAAAAATAGACATTTACATAATTATTCAGACCCTTTACTCAGTACTTTGTTGAAGTACCTTTGAGAGCGATTACAGCCTAGAGTATTCTTGGGTATGACGCTACAAGCTTGGCACACCTGTATTTGGGGAGTTTCTCAAGCTCTGTCAGGTTGGATGGGGCCTGTTGCTGCACAGATATTGTCAGGTTTCTCCAGAGATATTAGATCAGATTCAAGTCCGGGCTCTGGCTGGGCCACTCAAGGACATTCAGAGACTTGTCTTGACTCCTGCGTTGTCTTGGCTGTGTTCTTAGGATACTACGAAGAAAAAAAAACATTCACCGGAGCTGCTGGATGGAATTTAGCTAATGATAACAATTAGGTAGGTAGCTGATAGTATGATGGATATTAGAAAGTGGCTTCGACAGGGCACAACGGCAGCATCGGATCAAAGCCAAAGGCAAGGCCGCTGGGCCGACGCTAATCACTGAGGCCAAGGCCACCGAGTCCAGCAGCAAAGGCACCTGAGCAACCGTCTTGCAGCCTGGTGACATAGGAGGTAACCAACCCAAGGAGGGGACTGCAGCTGCCAAGACCGAACCTAGCAAGCAGCAGTACCGACAGTATATTACAAGCACCGACGCCTCCGTTAGTGACTGGCGACCTCGGGGATGAGGAGCCAGCGCAGGTTTGTCTGGGGAAATACCCAACCCGCCTGTACTGTGGGAGAAAACGGGCGCGTGGTTCAAAGGCAGAGGGTGACTGGAATATTCCTGCAAGGCAGATATAGTTTGATGAGTTATGGGAGAAATTCAAGCACACTTGGACACCCCCGCTCCAAGCAAACGGCAAAGAGTAGTGAGTAGTAATCTGAAAGAATATGTGGTGGAAACAACAATGGGCCAGCTAGAAGAGGACAATGAGAGGGAGTGTAACAGACTGTTTTTCAGCACTCTGGATGCTGTACTGGGAGAAATGTCAGCAAGATTTAATGAACGAAACAGCCAACTCGTTGAGGCCCTGTGTGCCTTGCACCCAGAGAATGAAACATTTATGGATGTGGAAAAAGTGAAACCACTGCTGGACTTAATCTCAGGAGATTTTGTGGAAGCTGAGTTTACTGTCTCACGCCAGTTTCTACAGACTGAAATCGCCCGATCTGGAGACGCAGAGCATTTTGGAGAGATACTCCGGGCCTCTAACAGCAAAGTCTACTGTGATGATGAGACCCCCTTTGCTATGAAATCCCTAAATAAGATCTGGTGCACCCAATTACCTTCAGAAGTCACATAATTAGTTAAATAAAGTCCACCTGTGTGCAATCTAAGTGTCACATGATCTCAGTATATATACACCAGTTCTGAAAGGCCCCAGAGTCTGCAACACCACTAAGCAAGGAGCACCACCAAGCAAGCGGCACAATGAAGACCAAGGAGCTCAGTTGCACAGGAGGAAAGCGCAGCTGATTCAACTGGCATTTGATCAATGGTTGAGTAACGATGTAGCTATAGTGTTGCCCCGTGTAGCTCAATTGGTAGGGCATGGAGCTTGCAACGCCAGTGATGTGGGTTCGATTCCCACGGGGGGCACTATGAAAAATGTATGCACTCACTAACTGTAAGTCGCTTTGGATAAGAGCATCTACTAAATGACTAAAACATTTTTTTAAATAAACTCGTAGCTATGGAATAGTAATTTTCTGTTATCATATGCAGCGTAGTATGGCACTCTAGTGGGAAGACAGCTTGGTACCGTTAAGTCGTTGGTAGTGCATTGTAAATTGTTTGCTTTCCGCGATTGGAAATGCATTTTATTGGCATGAGGAAGTGTTATTATGGTAATTAGCAACTGTTTTGCATTGGATTGTTGGGTATTGTGCATGTAGCGTTGTCATGACTTGCTATTTATGAATTGTCCATGTTTGTAAAGCGGTGCAGTAGCCTGTATTCTTGCTGCAAGACAGCCGTGCGTGGCTGCAAATACATTGTGGGTAAATGTACTATCGATTATTATCCATCCTGTGTTATCAGCAAGCGAAAATAGTTGTGCCCCCTTAATCATTTCTGATGCCCCCTTGCCATGTTCATCCTGCCGCTGGGCCTGGCTACGAGTAACCAGCTAAACTACACAAATGATTTTCCAAAAGTCAAGGACCATTAAATGCGCGCAGTGTAAAAGCATGAAGCAGGCTACAAAGACCCGTTATAAAAATGATTAAATTAATCAAAACTCACCTGATTCATTGTAGAAACGTGTGTTTATGGTCGATTGCAGAGTTCAGGCGAAGTTAACTAGATGTTTATCTCTAGTCTACGGACCTTTTAGATCAGGGAGGTAGAGGACCGAGACGTTATATTTCAACATGTGACTCTCTGCCTAAAGTCACAAGACAAAATGGAGAATAGAGAACATGTGACTCCACCTTCACTTCCGTTCGACTGAAAAATAGGACTTCAGCTAACATACAAATAATAATACAGCAGTAGGCTTCTGTTTAGCTCATTTTCAAAAGTTACAGTCCGATATCATTTTAACATTCCTCCTTTGTTCAATCATGTTGTCTGGTGTTCTACTCTGCACGGAGCGTAAAGTCACAAGAGAAAAGAGCCAGGCTCCGCCTTCACTTCCGTTCAGCTGAAACGTTGGGATTCGGCCAACATTCAAATAATGCTCCAGTCATAGGAAGCCTTCTGCTTTTAGCAACTCATTTTCTAAAGTTAACGCAGTTTCTCTGGACCCCGCAAGGTTGGACTTTGGGCTTCTCCCTAATATTAAAATAAAATCGAATGTTTCAGCCAGATATCTACTCACAAACCGATCGCTGTACATCGTGCTGAAATAGCGACATGTCTATGCGGCTTCATGCCTAATTAATCGATGATAGGGTTCCTGTGGTGCAAGAGAATGTAAAGCTTTGCTTTAGCTAATGGATAAAGGTTTATTGGTAGGCCTCTATTTGGTCGTCATTTTCTCATTTTAGTCATTTAGCAGACGCTCTTATCCAGAGCGACTTACAGTTAGTGAGTGCATATATAATTTTTTTTCATACTGGCCCCCCGTGGGAATCGAACCCACAATCCTGCCGTTGCAAACGACGTGCTCTACCAACTGAGCAACACAGCGCCTAACATTTCACGAAATCTATACATGGTGTCGTAATGCTGCAATTTCATAGCCTGCTGGCTGGTGGTAATAATGCCATTACTTGTTCAGTAATTAAAACTGGACATTCAAACATTGCAGATTTTAAAATAAATTGTCCATGTATACTAATCAGCTACCAATTGATGTTTAAAATAATATACAACTGTCCTGTAGCTGCTACCTGAACCTGCATGACATGAACCCTCCTCGTGCTCTCTCCCAGCTTGGATAGAATGCTGTTGTGCGTAAATCTATTTAAATTAAATACAGAAAAATCTAATTTACATTCACTACCGGTCAAAAGTTTTAGAACACCTACTCATTCAAGGCTTTTTTCAAATTTTTTACTATGCTCTATATTGTAGAATAATAGTGAAGACATCAAAACTACAGTGGGGAAAAAAGTATTTAGTCAGCCACCAATTGTGCAAGTTCTCCCACTTAAAAAGATGAGAGAGGCCTGTAATTTTCATCATAGGTACACGTCAACTGTGACAGACAAAATGAGAAATAAAAATCCAGAAAATCACATTGTAGGATTTTTTATGAATTTATTTGCAAATTATGGTGGAAAATAACAGCATTTGCACTAAAGAAATGTCTCTACTATTGCTAAGCATATTATAATATATGTAATGGAAAAAATACCTATAGAGCCATTTCATCATGGCTCTTTTTAAACCCTTTAATTGGTTCTTAATCCATAGGTATATAGGCGTTTAATTCTACAAAACTGTATAAATCATATAATTGGTTTGTTACGTTGTCTAAGTAGTTAACTAAAAATATCCAATACAAAAAGCTCTCAATACGAACAGCTCTTAGTTGTGTTATTCGCTCTTCACGTCATGTTAGAGAACAGCTCTTAGTTGTGTTATTCACTCCTCTTCACGTCATTTTAGACAACAGCTCTTAGTTGTGTTATTCACTCCTCTTCACGTCATGTTAGACAACAGATCTTAGTTGTGTTATTCACTCTTCACGTCATGTTAGAGAACAGCTCTTAGTTGTTCACAATAATCCACGGGGTTGAGTGCCTTGTTGTTTAAATTCAATAACACCATAGAGATTTCAATCATATCCGTCTATCTTACCTTATAGGCCTAACTCAATATTAGGGACCTAATAACACCATAGAGAATCAAATCAAGCTTTATTTATACAGCACATTTCAGACATGGAATGGAACACAATGTGCTTCACAGGAAAAAAACTAATAAAAACAATTAAAATAAAACTAAATATTTACTACACAAATATAAGAGGATAAAAAACGAAAGAATTACAATAAAAACTGCATGACTAAAAAGCACCCTGAGGAAAAGCACCACTAAAAAGGTGTTTTAAGATCTATTTTTAAAAATGCCACAGTTTCCATCCTCCTCCTCCTACTCTTCACCCTCCTTCTCCTCTTTCACTGTGACAGTCATCTCCCCCTCCTCCCCTTTCACTGTGACAGTCATCTCCCCCTCCTCCCCTTTCACTGTGACAGTCATCTCCTCCTCCTCTCCTTTCACTGTGACAGTCATCTCCTCCTCCTCTCCTTTCACTGTGACAGTCATCTCCCCCTCCTCCCCTTTCACTGTGACAGTCATCTCCTCCTCCTCCCCTTTCACTGTGACAGTCATCTCCCCATCCTCCTCTTTCACTGTGACAGTCATCTCCCCCTCCTCCCCTTTCACTGTGACAGTCATCTCCCCATCCTCCCCTTTCACTGTGACAGTCATCTCCCCCTCCTCCCCTTTCACTGTGACAGTCATCTCCCCCTCCTCCCCTTTCACTGTGACAGTCATCTCCCCATCCTCCCCTTTCACTGTGACATCCTCCTCTTCCTCTTTCACGACAATGTTCAGCCCCAGAGCTTCTTTCTCCAACCAGCACACATCTTCTTTTGTACGGGGCGAGTAGCTTATTGAGCTCCTGGCTGTGGACGTTAGTTGGCTAGCTAGTTAATTAGCATTAGCGTAGTGCTAGGCTATCTCAACAAGCTAGCTGAATAACAACATATATATATGACTAGTAAGCACACAGACTGTGTGTTTATAACCCTGCTGTTAATAGTGGTCCTCTGTAGCTCAATTGGTAGAGCATGGTGCTTGTAATGCCAGGGTAGTGGGTTCGATCCCCGGGACCACCCATACATAAAAATGTATGCGCACATGACTAAGTCGCTTTGGATAAAAGCGTCTGCTAAATGGCATATTATTATTATTATTATTTATTATAATATACACAAAATGCTTTTTCAGTTCTGCCCACAAATGTTCTATAGGATTGAGGTCAGGGCTTTGTGATGGCCACTCAAATTCCTTGACTTTGTTGTCCTTAAGCCATTTTGCCACAACTTTGGAAGTATGCTTGGGGTCATTGTCCATTTGGAAGACCTATTTGCGACCAAGCTTTAACTTCCTGACTGATGTCTTGAGATGTTGCTTTAATATATCCACATAATTTTCCTTCCGCATGATGCCATCTATTTTGTGAAGTGCACCAGTCCCTCCTTCAGCAAAACACCCCCACAGCATGATGCTGCCACCCCCACAGCATGATGCTGCCACCCCCGTGCTTCACAGTTGGGATGGTGTTCATCGGCTTGCAAGCGACCCGACCCCACCCCCTACCCCCTTTTTCCTCCAAACATAACGATGGTCATTATGGCCAAACAGTTCTATTTTTGTTTCATCAGACCAGAGGACATTTCTCCAAAAAGTACGATCTTTGTCCCCATGTGCAGTTGCAAACCGTAGTCTGGCTTTTTTTTATGACGGTTTTGGAGCAGTGGTTTCTTCCTTGCCGAGCGGCCTTTCAGTACCCGTTTCCTCCAGCATCTTCACAAGGTCCTTTGCTGTTTTTCTGGGATTGATTTGCACTTTTCGCACCAAAGTATGTTAATCTCTTTGAGACAGAACGCGTGTCTCCTTCGTGAGCGGTATGATGGCTGCGTGGTCCCATGGTGTTTACACTTGCGTACTATTGTTTGTACAGATTAACGTGATACCTTCAGGTGTTTGGAAATTGCTCCTTAGGATGAACCAGACCTGTGGAGGTCTACAATTTTTTTTCTGAGGTCTTGGCTGATTTCTTTTCATTTTCCCATGATATCAAGCAAAGAGGCACTGAGTTTGAAGGTAGGCCTGGAAATACATCCACTGGTACACCTCACTGGAATTGTGATATAGTGAATTATAAGTGAAATAATCTGCCTGTAAACAATTGTTGGAAAAATTACTTGTGTCATGCACAAAGTAGATGTCCTAACCGACTTGCCAAAACTATAGTTTGTTAACAAGACATTTGTGGAGTGGTTGAAAAACGAGTTTTAATGACTCCAACCTAAGTGTATGTAATCTTCCGACTTCAACTGTATATGAAATGTAATAACTGGTTAGCACACAGACTGTGTTTAAAACCCTGCTGTTAATATAAAGTCGTGGTCAAAAGTTTTGAGAATGACATATTAATTTTCATAAAGTCTGCTGCCTCAGTTCTTATGATGGCAATTTGCATATACTCCAGAATGTTATGAAGAGTGATCAGATGAATTGCGAAGTCCCTCTTTGCCATGAAAATGAACTTAATCCCCCAAAAACATTTCCACTGCATTTCAGCCCTGCCACAAAAGGACCAGCTGACATCATGTCAGTGATTCTCTCATTAACACAGGTGAGTGTTGACGAGGACAATGCTGGAGATCACCCTGTCATGCTGATTGAGTTAGAATAACAGACTGGAAGCTTTAAAAGGAGGGTGGTGCTTGAAATCATAATTGTTCTTCCTCTGTTAACCATGGTTACCTGCAAGGAAATACGTGCCGTCATCATTGCTTTGCACAAAAAGGGCTTCACAGGCAAGGATATTGCTGCTAGTAAGATTGCACCTAAATCAACCATTTAACGGATCACCCAGAACTTCAAGGAGAGAGGTTCAATTGTGTGAAGAAGGCTTCAGGGCGCCCAAGAAAATTCAGCAAGCGCCAGGACCGTCTCCTAAAGTTGATTCAGCTGCAGGATCGGGGCACCACCAGTGCAGAGCTTGCTCAGGAATGGCAGCAGGCAGGTGTGAGTGCATCTACACGCACAGTGAGGCAAATACTTTGGAGGATGGCCTGGTGTCAAGAAGGGCAGCGAGGAAGCCACTACTCTCCAGGAAAAACACCAGGGACAGACTGATATTCTGCAAAAGGTACAGGGATTGAACTGCTGAGGACTGGGGTAAAGTAATTTTCTCTGATTAATCCCCTTTCCGATTGTTTGGGGCATCCGGAAAAAACCTTGTCCGGAGAAGACAAGGTGAGCGCTACCATCAGTCCTGTGTCATGCCAACAGTAAAGCATCCTGAGATCATTCGTGTGTGGGGTTGCTTCTCAGCCAAGGGAGTGGGCTCACTCACAATTTTGCCTAAGAACACAGCCATGAATAAAGAATGGTACCAACACATCCTCAGAGAGCAATTTCTTCCAACCATCCAAGAACAGTTTGGTGACGACCAATGCCTTTTCCAGCATGATGGAGCACCTTGCTATAAGGCAAAAGTGATAACTAAGTGGCTCGGGGAACAAAACATCGAAATGTTGGGTCCATGGCCAGGAAACTCCCCAGACCTTAATCCCATTGAGAACTTGTGGTCAATCCTGAAGAGGCGGGTGGACAAACAAAAACCCACCAATTCTGACAAACTCCAAGCATTGATTAGGCAAGAATGGGCTGCCAACAGTCAGGATAATAATAATAATAGGTCATTTAGCAGACGCTCTTATCCAGAGTGACTTACAGGAGCAATTAGGGTTAAGTGCCTTGCTCAAGGGCACATCGACAGATTTTTCACCTAGTCGGCTCGGGGATTAGAACCAGCGACCTTTCGGTTACTGGCACAACGCTCTTAACCAGTAAGCTACCTGCCGCCCGATGTGGCCCAGAAGTTAATTGACAGCATGCCATTGCAGAGGTCTTGAAATTGAAGGGTCAACACTGCAAATATTGACTCTTTGCATAAACTTAATGTAATTGTCAATAAAAGCCTTTGACACTTATGGAATGCTTGTAATTATACTTCAGTATACCATAGTAACAGCTGAGAAAAATATCTAAAAACACTGAAGCAGCAAACTTTGTGAAGACCAATCCTTGTGTCATTCTCAAAACCTGACCACGACTGTACATGAAATGGTCAAAAGAGCGCCGATGTTTTGGTTTCTATGTTTGCTAGCAAGCTACAGAGGAGGCTGATGAGTCTGTGTTGTTGTTGAAAAAGCTTCCTGTCCACTGGACTATAAGTCACGCAAGAAACAGCTCTTGAAAGACTCACATCGTCATCTGCTGACTGGAGTGGGTAACGCAGTTTGGGAAAATATTCACTATACTGTGTTCATTCTGCCAAATAATATCATGTCATTTCAAAATATGGTGAGCTGGATGGTAGACGGGGTTGATCATGGTGATGCTGAGTTGGCTGGTAGACAGGGTTGATCATGGTGAGTTGGATGGTAGACAGATCATGGTGAGTTGGATGGTAGACAGGGTTGATCATGGTGATGGTGAGTTGGATGGTAGACAGGGTTGATCATGGTGAGTTGGATGGTGGACAGGGTTGATCATGGTGAGGTGAGTTGGATGGTGGACAGGGTTGATCATGGTGAGGTGAGTTGGATGGTAGACAGGGTTGATCATGGTGAGTTGGATGGTGGACAGGGTTCATCATGGCGAGTTGGCTGGTAGACAGGGTTGATCATGGTGAGTTGGATGGTAGACGGGGTCGATCATGGTGATGGTGAGTTGGATGGTGGACAGGGTTGATCATGGTGATGGTGAGTTGGCTGGTAGACAGGGTTCATCATGGTGAATTGGATGGTAGACAGGGTTGATCATGGTGAGTTGGATGGTAGACAGGGTTGATCATGGAGATGGCGAATTGTCCTCAGACATTGTTATCAGTCTTCAGATCCCTCTAGCTTGCTCGCTAAGCAAACCAAATAAATCTACCTGCCAACATTTCTGTAATCTCTGGTGAACAGACTTAACTGGTATCATAGCATCTGTCAACAGACTGTGGGACGGCAGCGACTTAAGGGACTTTTCTGACCACATCCCAACTAGTCAACATGTTAAACGGACCCTTTGCCTTAACCCTAACGATAGACTTCCAGAGAGAGGGGGAGGAGCTACCTCCCTGCTTTCTCTGAGCTGACCAATCCTGTTGTTGGGAAACACCCACACCATTTTGTTGTTGGGGTACGTACGCCCACACCATTCAAACAGACTATTTCACTCACATTGCAATTAATAGAAATCTGGAAATAATGGACAGTTATTTAAAGTTTTCAGAGGGTGGACCCCTTGTACGCCCACACCATTCAAACACAGACTATTTTACTCACATTGCAATTAATAGAAATCTGGAAATAATGGATAGTTATTTAAAGTTTTCAGAGGGTGGACCCCTTGTTGACATCAAATTACACTAAGGAAGGCCACATTAAGAACGCTTGAGGTGGCAAAACTCACCCTGTAGGGCTTCTCTCCGGTGTGTGTACACTAGTCTACCATTAACTGGATTGAGCTAACAAAAGTGGAAAGGTTACCCAACTGTGTGGAGTTTTCTCTTGTGACTAGCCAGGTGTCCTGACTGAGTGAATCTCTTCCCACACCGATCACAACCAAAAGGCTTCTCTCCTGTGTGTATTCTCTTGTGTAAAGCCAGGTTTCCTGAGTGAGTGAATCTCTTCCCACATTGATCACAACCAAAAGGCTTCTCTCCTGTGTGTATTCTCTGGTGTACTAGAAGTCCGTTTGAAGCGATAAAGCTCATTCCACAGTCTGAGCAAGTGTAAGGCTTCTCTCCTGTGTGTATTCTCTTGTGTAAAGCCAGGCTTCCAGACTGAGTTAATCTCTTCCCACATTGATCACAACCAAAAGGCTTCTCTCCTCTGTGTGTTCTCTGGTGTACTAGAAGTCTGCTTGAAGCGGTAAAGCTCATTCCACAGTCTGAGCAGTGGTAAGGCTTCTCTCCTGTGTGATTTCTCTTGTGTTCAACCAGGTGTCCTGAATGAGTGAATCTCTTCCCACATTGATCACAGCTATAAGGTTTCTCTCCTGTGTGTATTCTCTTGTGTTCAGCCAGGTGTCCTGACTGAGTGCATCTCTTCCCACACTGATCACAACCAAAAGGCTTCTCTCCTGTGTGTATTCTCTTGTGTTCAACCAGGTGTCCTGACTGAGTGAATCTCTTCCCACACTGATCACAACCAAAAAGCTTCTCTCCTGTGTGTATTCTCCTGTGTCTGGCCAGGTGTCCTGAATTAGTGAATCTCTTCCCACACTGATCACAACCAAAAGGCTTCTCTCCTGTGTGTATTCTCTTGTGTTCAGCCAGGTGTCCTAACTGAGTGAATCTCTTCCCACACTGATCACAACCAAAATGCTTCTCTCCTGTGTGTGTTCTCTGGTGTCCTAGAAGTCTGTTTGAAGTGTTGAAGCTCATTCCACAGTCTGAGCAGTGGTAAGGCTTCTCTCCTGTGTGTATTCTCTTGTGTCTGGCCAGGTGTCCTGAATGAGTGAATCTCTTCCCACACTGATCACAACCAAAAGGCTTCTCTCCTGTGTGTATTCTCTTGTGTTCAGCCAGGTGTCCTGGCTGAGTGAATCTCTTCCCACACTGATCACAACCAAAATGCTTCTCTCCTGTGTGTGTTCTCTGGTGTACTAGAAGTCCGTTTGAAGTGTTGAAGCTCATTCCACAGTCTGAGCAGTGGTAAGGCTTCTCTCCTGTGTGTATTCTCTTGTGCGTTTTAAGATTTGCTGAAGAGGTGAAACTCTTTCCACAGTCAAAGCAGCAGTGAGGTTTCTTCCCTGTAAGTCTCTGCTGGTGTTTCTTGAGGTGTTCTGATCTGGAGAGACTTGTCTCTGTCTCGTCAGCATCATGATGTCGGTTAGCTTCCCCAGATGATAAGCCCCTTCTACTGAGAGAGCGACGGTTAGGGCTGTCCCCTGTGAAACAAAGACAGACAGTTAGGGTTCCTTCTTCATATCGAAGAGTTCAAGGCCCAGCTTTCCAACTCTTGTGATCAGATTTGAGCATTTTGGATGCGTTAAAATCATCAATGTAACCAATGGGGTAGGAGTGCTTCTAATGACTCTACATTTTAAGAAGGTTAGTGATTGTATTTAATGGTAATTAAGGACATCTAGGGAGTGTCCCAAAATAAATGTATCTAAGAGCATAAACCCACTCTGTCCCGGTGTTTTCCTGCAGTCGACCAGCAGCACAGACACCCTCTTCAGACCCAGCAGTAAGTTACCAGGAGAGGCACGACCTGGGGACCCCAAGAGGGGGAGGGGGGAGGAGAGTTGGAGGGAGAGGGAGGAGGGGGGTGGAATAGGAGTTTCCTGTAAATCCCAAAAAGAGGGTAGTGGAGTTCAAGTTAGTACACTGAGGGTAAAACAACACAACAATGGTATGATGAGGTCTTGCATTTAAATGGGGACGGCCACAACGGAGTGGAAACAATGCCCCCTTGCTGTTTAAGACTTAATGGACACCAAATAAATGTTTTCCCAAACTCTGCTTCTTCATTCCGGTCCATTGAACAACAGGAAGTTACCAAACCACAGAAGATGAAAAATGTGTTTTTCAACGATGGGTTTATGATATAGCTTGCAACTTGTAAACGATTATCCATTCCTAAAAGTGAGTACTACTTTCACAGCATGTTAAAAATAATACACATTGTCTGTTTGCTTGCTACGCAGATTTGCAGCGCTCAAATTTTGTAACTGTATGTAACACGCAGGATATGAACCCGGGGCTCCCATGGGAGAAACCAATATCTTACACTTCAGACCAATAGGACATTTCGGGAAAAAGGGCAAATTGATTTAGCTTATTTTTGTTTTCGACCCCAATTACGTTTCTATGTGAGAATTCCAATAATATTTTTGGTCATTGCTGACGATGGAATCAGCCAATAACAAAAGGGATGGAAGTATAGACAGCGTTCCTTGATCTGATCTAGAGGATATTTGATCTGATCTACAGGCTATTTGATCTGATCTACAGGCTATTTGATCTGATCTACAGGATATGCATCAGACTATTTTGAAATGTTAACCTAATATAATACATTGCCTTTAGAATGTCTGCACTCCCTTGCACCTTTTTCACATTTTGTTACGTTACAAAGTGGGATTTACATTTATTAATTTGTTTTAAAAAATTGATGTGCTAATTTCAAATTGTCAATGTGGCTTTGATTGGATAGTTGATGTTACGTTGGAAAGCTTTATGTTTATGACAGTTTGCAATAGAACACATGAAAAAAAGGGTGGGTGACATGTTTTGGCTGACAAATGTACTAAAATGTAATAACATACAGTACCAGTCAAAAGTTTGGACACCTACACATTCAAGGTTTTTATTTTTAC
Organism: Coregonus lavaretus; assembly: GCF_964263955.1. Lineage (NCBI taxonomy): Eukaryota > Metazoa > Chordata > Actinopteri > Salmoniformes > Salmonidae > Coregonus > Coregonus lavaretus. The sequence goes on from NW_028162010.1 coordinate 220,205, forward strand.
TATTTTCTACATTGTAGAATAATAATGAAGACATCAAAACTATGAAATAACACATATGGAATCATGTTGTAACCAACAAAGTGTTAAACTAATCAAAATATATTCCAGGTGACTACCTCATGAAGATGGTTGAGAGAATGCCAAGAGTGTGCAAAGCTGTCATCAAGGCAAAGGGTGGCTATTTGAAGAACCTCAAATATAAAATATATGTTATTTCATAGTTTAGATGTCTTCACTATTATTCTACAATGTAAAAAATATTAAAAATAAATAAAAACCCTTGAATGAGTAGGTGTGTCCAAACTTTTGACTGGTACTGTATATATATTTTTTCACTTTCAAATGGTACAACAAAGATGTTTGGAGGCTGCGGGCTCCAACAGAGATCATTGTAGCGCGGTCCGTATTTTTCATGTTGAGGGCGGTCAGACAGAAAACGTTGTGATAAATATACTTGTCCCGCAGATTATTTGGAAACGGTGTCTTTCTGCTGTGTATGCGTTAGCCTAGCTATTGTACTAAAAGCACCTCTGTCACATTATTCACACACTAGCCTACCAGGCTACCTATGAATGGGCGAATAAATCACGTGGCAGTTATCTTTCCAAGGAAATTCACTTAAATATAATTAGGCTATAGTTTACTACAGTGTCTGTTAATAGAAAGAAGGTGGGGACGCTCAACCAATGTGAGTCGAGGTGAAATCCCAAAATGTGATTATCAATATAAAGCAAAAGGCGCAACATGGGGAGCGAGCGTCGAGTCTTCTTCTTTTCAATATATATTAATTATCCATTTATTTGTCTCTGACTGAAAATATACCTCTCCTGTCCTAGTTCAGCAGCCATACCTCTCCTCTCCTAGTTCAGCAGCCTTACATCTCCTCTCCTGTCCTAGTTCAGCAGCCATACCTCTCCTCTCCTGTCCTAGTTCATCAGCCATACCTCTCCTCTCCTAGTTCAGCAGCCATACCTCTCCTCTCCTAGTTCAGTAGCCATACCTCTCCTCTCCTAGTTCGGCAGCCATACCTCTCCTCTCCTAGTTCAGCAGCCATACCTCTCCTCTCCTAGTTCAGCAGCCTCTCCTAGTTCGGCAGCCATACCTCTCCTCTCCTAGTTCAGCAGCCATACCTCTCCTCTCCTAGTTCGGCAGCCATACCTCTCCTCTCCTAGTTCAGCAGCCATACCTCTCCTCTCCTAGTTCAGCAGCCATACCTCTCCTCTCCTAGTTCAGCAGCCATACCTCTCATCTCCTAGTTCAGCAGCCATACCTCTCCTGTCCTAGTTCAGCAGCCATACCTCTCCTCTCCTAGTTCAGCAGCCATACCTCTCCTCTCCTAGTTCAGCAGCCATACCTCTCCTCTCCTAGTTCAGCAGCCATACCTCTCCTCTCCTAGTTCAGCAGCCATACCTCTCCTCTCTTAGTTTAGCAGCCATACCTCTCCTCTCCTAGTTCAGCAGCCATACCTCTCCTCTCCTAGTTGGGCGTGCCAGATTAGGTGAGCGTATGGTCTCAATTAAATAGAGTAGTCTATATATGAATGGATGGAGAAGCACGGGCAGTTATCTTCCCAAGGAAATGAACTTCCTAAATATTATTAGGCTATACAGTTCCTATGGAAAGTCTACACCCACTATAACTCTTTTCACATTATGTTGCTTTACCAAGTGGGATTGAAATAGATTTGATTATAATTTTTTGTAATTGATCTACACAAAATACTCCATAATGTGAAAGTGAAAACAAAATTCTACAAATCTGTACAAACAAATAACTAAAATATAGTCATTGCATAAGTATTCACCCCCTTTGTTTAGGTAAGCCTAAATTAGTTCATAAGTAAAGGTGGTAAGAAATCACTTAATAATTGATATGGACTGTAAAATAATAGCGGTTAACATGATTTTTTTGAATGACTAACCCTTCCTCTGTTAATAATGATGTTGTGTATGGGGTATTAAGCCACCCAGACACATCAAAGATGTTCACAATAATCCCCAATAATGACCACCTGCAACCCTGTACATGTGACTATTCACAATAATGACCTGCAACCCTGTACATGTGACTATTCACAATAAGGACCACCTGCAACCCTGTACATGTGACTATCCACAATAATCCCCAATAATGACCCACCTGCAACCCTGTACATGTGACTATACACAATAATGACCACCTGCAACCCTGTACATGTGACTATACACAATAATCCCCAATAATGACTACCTGCAACCCTGTACATGTGACTATTCACAATAATCCACAATACCTGCAACTCTGTAAATCGCCAACTGGTAAGCTGCTAGTGGAGTAACCTACAGTCAACTGGTAAGCTGCTGGTGGAGTAGCCTACAGCCAACTGGTAAGCTGCTAGTAGTGTAGCCTACAGCCAACTGGTAAGCTGCTAGTAGAGTAGCCTACAGCCAACTGGCAAGCTGCTAGTGGAGTAGCCTACAGCCAACTGGCAAGCTGCTAGTAGAATAGCCTACAGCCAACTGGCAAGCTGCTGGTGGAGTAGCCTACAGCCAACTGGCAAGCTGCTAGTAGAGTAGCCTACAGCCAACTGGCAAGCTGCTAGTAGAGTAGCCTACAGCCAACTGGTAAGCTGCTAGTAGAGTAGCCTACAGCCAACTGGCAAGCTGCTAGTGGAGTAGCCTACAGCCAACTGGCAAGCTGCTGGTGGAGTAGCCTACAGCCAACTGGTAAGCTGCTAATGGTGTAGCCTACAGCCAACTGGCAAGCTGCTAGTAGAATAGCCTACAGCCAACTGGCAAGCTGCTGGTGGAGTAGCCTACAGCCAACTGGTAAGCTGCTAATGGTGTAGCCTACAGCCAACTGGCAAGCTGCTAGTGGAGTAGCCTACAGCCAACTGGCAAGCTGCTAGTAGAATAGCCTACAGCCAACTGGCAAGCTGCTGGTGGAGTAGCCTACAGCCAACTGGTAAGCTGCTAATGGTGTAGCCTACAGCCAACTGGCAAGCTGCTAGTAGAGTAGCCTACAGCCAACTGGCAAGCTGCTAGTAGAGTAGCCTACAGCCAACTGGCAAGCTGCTAGTAGAGTAGCCTACAGCCAACTGGCAAGCTGCTAGTAGAATAGCCTACAGCCAACTGGTAAGCTGCTAGTAGAGTAGCCTACAGCCAACTGGCAAGCTGCTAGTAGAGTAGCCTACAGCCAACTGGCAAGCTGCTAGTAGAGTAGCCTACAGCCAACTGGCAAGCTGCTAGTAGAGTAGCCTACAGCCAACTGGTAAGATGCTGGTGGAGTAGCCTACAGCCAACTGGCAAGCTGCTAGTGGAGTAGCCTACAGCCAACTGGCAAGCTGCTAGTAGAGTAGCCTACAGCCAACTGGCAAGCTGCTGGTAGAGCCAACTGGTAAGATGCTGGTGGAGTAGCCTACAGCCAACTGGTAAACTGATAGTGGAGTAGCCTACAGCCAACTGGTAAACTGCTAGTGGAGTAGCCTACAGCCAACTGGCAAGCTGCTGGTGGAGTAGCCTACAGCCAACTGGTAAGCTGCTAATGGTGTAGCCTACAGCCAACTGGCAAGCTGCTAGTGGAGTAGCCTACAGCCAACTGGCAAGCTGCTAGTAGAATAGCCTACAGCCAACTGGCAAGCTGCTGGTGGAGTAGCCTACAGCCAACTGGTAAGCTGCTAATGGTGTAGCCTACAGCCAACTGGCAAGCTGCTAGTAGAGTAGCCTACAGCCAACTGGCAAGCTGCTAGTAGAGTAGCCTACAGCCAACTGGCAAGCTGCTAGTAGAGTAGCCTACAGCCAACTGGCAAGCTGCTAGTAGAGTAGCCTACAGCCAACTGGTAAGCTGCTAGTAGAGTAGCCTACAGCCAACTGGCAAGCTGCTAGTGGAGTAGCCTACAGCCAACTGGCAAAGCTGCTAGTAGAGTAGCCTACAGCCAACTGGTAAGATGCTGGTGGAGTAGCCTACAGCCAACTGGCAAGCTGCTAGTGGAGTAGCCTACAGCCAACTGGCAAGCTGCTAGTAGAGTAGCCTACAGCCAACTGGCAAGCTGCTGGTAGAGCCAACTGGTAAGATGCTGGTGGAGTAGCCTACAGCCAACTGGTAAACTGCTAGTGGAGTAGCCTACAGCCAACTGGTAAACTGCTAGTGGAGTTAGCCTACAGCCAACTGGCAAGCTGCTAGTGGAGTAGCCTACAGCCAACTGGCAAGCTGCTAGTAGAGTTGTCAGCAAACTGGCAAGCTGCTAGTGGAGTAGCCTACAGCCAACTGGCAAGCTACTAGTGGAGTAGCCTACAGCCAACTGGTAAGCTGCTAGTGGAGTAGCCTACAGCCAACTGGTAAGCTGCTAGTAGAGTATCAACTGGCAAGCTGCTAGTAGAGTAGCCTACAGCCAACTGGCAAGCTGCTAGTAGAGTAGCCTACAGCCAACTGGCAAGCTGCTAGTAGAGTAGCCTACAGCCAACTGGCAAACTGCTAGTAGAGTAGCCTACAGCCAACTGGTAAGCTGCTGGTGGAGTAGCCTACAGCCAACTGGTAAGCTGCTAGTGGAGTAGCCTACAGCCAACTGGTAAGCTGCTAGTAGAGTAGCCTACAGCCAACTGGCAAGCTGCTAGTGGAGTAGCCTACAGCCAACTGGCAAGCTGCTGGTAGAATAGCCTACAGCCAACTGGCAAGCTGCTGGTGGAGTAGCCTACAGCCAACTGGTAAGCTGCTAATGGTGTAGCCTACAGCCAACTGGCAAGCTGCTAGTAGAGTAGCCTACAGCCAACTGGCAAGCTGCTAGTAGAGTAGCCTACAGCCAACTGGCAAGCTGCTAGTAGAGTAGCCTACAGCCAACTGGCAAGCTGCTAGTAGAGTAGCCTACAGCCAACTGGTAAGCTGCTAGTAGAGTAGCCTACAGCCAACTGGCAAGCTGCTAGTGGAGTAGCCTACAGCCAACTGGCAAAGCTGCTAGTAGAGTAGCCTACAGCCAACTGGTAAGATGCTGGTGGAGTAGCCTACAGCCAACTGGCAAGCTGCTAGTGGAGTAGCCTACAGCCAACTGGCAAGCTGCTAGTAGAGTAGCCTACAGCCAACTGGCAAGCTGGTAGTAGAGTTGTCAGCAAACTGGCAAGCTGCTAGTGGAGTAGCCTACAGCCAACTGGCAAGCTACTAGTGGAGTAGCCTACAGCCAACTGGTAAGCTGCTGGTGGAGTAGCCTACAGCCAACTGGTAAGCTGCTAGTGGAATAGCCTACAGCCAACTGGTAAGCTGCTGGAGTAGCCTACAGCCAACTGGTAGGCTGCTAGTGGAATAGCCTACAGCCAACTGGTAAGCTGCTGGAGTAGCCTACAGCCAACTGGTAGGCTGCTAGTGGAGTAGCCTACAGCCAACTGGTAAGCTGCTAGTGGAGTAGCCTACAGCCAACTGGCAAATTGCTAGTGGAGTAGCCTACAGCCAACTGGCAAGCTGCTAGTGGAGTAGCCTACAGCCAACTGGCAAGCTGCTAGTAGAGTAGCCTACAGCCAACTGGTAAGCTGCTAGTGTAGTAGCCTACAGCCAACTGGCAAGCTGCTAGTGGAGTAGCCTACAGCCAACTGGCAAGCTGCTAGTAGAGTAGCCTACAGCCAACTGGCAAGCTGCTAGTAGAGTAGCCTACAGCCAACTGGTAAGATGCTAGTGGAGTAGCCTACAGCCAACTGGTAAACTGATAGTGGAGTAGCCTACAGCCAACTGGTAAACTGCTAGTGGAGTAGCCTACAGCCAACTGGCAAGCTGCTAGTGGAGTAGCCTACAGCCAACTGGCAAGCTGCTAGTAGAGTTGTCAGCCAACTGGCAAGCTGCTAGTGGAGTAGCCTACAGCCAACTGGCAAGCTGCTAGTGGAGTAGCCTACAGCCAACTGGCAAGCTGCTAGTGGAGTAGCCTACAGCCAACTGGAAAGCTGCTAGTAGAGTAGCCTACAGCCAACTGGCAAGCTGCTAGTAGAGTAGCCTATAGCCAACTGGCAAGCTGCTAGTAGAGTTGTCATCCAACTGGCAAGCTGCTAGTAGTGTAGCCTACAGCCAACTGGCAAGCTGCTAGTGGAGTAGCCTACAGCCAACTGGCAAGCTGCTAGTAGAGTAGCCTACAGCCAACAGGCAAGCTGCTAGTAGAGTATCCTATAGCAAACTTGCAAGCTGCTAGTGGAGTAGCCTACAGCCAACTGGCAAGCTGCTAGTAGAGTAGCCTACAGCCAACTGGCAAACTGGTAGTAGAGTAGCCTATAGCCAACTGGCAAGCTGCTAGTAGAGTAGCCTACAGCCAACTGGCAAGCTGCTAGTGGAGTAGCCTACAGCCACCTGGTAAACTGCTAGTAGAGTAGCCTACAGCCAACTGGTAAGCTGCTAGTGGAGTAGCCTACAGCCAACTGGCAAGCTGCTAGTGGAGTAGCCTACAGCCAACTGGCAAGCTGCTAGTAGAGTAGCCTACAGCCAACTGGCAAGCTGCTAGTAGAGTAGCCTACAGCCAACTGGTAAGATGCTAGTGGAGTAGCCTACAGCCAACTGGTAAACTGCTAGTGGAGTAGCCTACAGCCAACTGGTAAACTGCTAGTGGAGTAGCCTACAGCCAACTGGCAAGCTGCTAGTGGAGTAGCCTACAGCCAACTGGCAAGCTGCTAGTAGAGTTGTCAGCCAACTGGCAAGCTGCTGGTGGAGTAGCCTACAGCCAACTGGTAAGCTGCTAGTAGAGTAGCCTATAGCCAACTGGCAAGCTGCTAGTGGAGTAGCCTATAGCTAACTGGTAAGCTGCTAGTGGAGTAGCCTACAGCCAACTGGCAAGCTGCTAGTAGAGTAACCTACAGCCAACTGGTAAGCTGCTAGTGGAATAGCCTACAGCCAACGGGTAAGCTGCTAGTAGTGTAGCCTACAGCCAACTGGCAAGCTGCTAGTAGAGTAGCCTACAGCCAACTGGTAAGCTGCTAGTAGAGTAGCCTACAGCCAACTGGCAAGCTGCTAGTGGAGTAGCCTACAGCCAACTGGCAAAGCTGCTAGTAGAGTAGCCTACAGCCAACTGGTAAGATGCTGGTGGAGTAGCCTACAGCCAACTGGCAAGCTGCTAGTGGAGTAGCCTACAGCCAACTGGCAAGCTGCTAGTAGAGTAGCCTACAGCCAACTGGCAAGCTGCTGGTAGAGCCAACTGGTAAGATGCTGGTGGAGTAGCCTACAGCCAACTGGTAAACTGCTAGTGGAGTAGCCTACAGCCAACTGGTAAACTGCTAGTGGAGTTAGCCTACAGCCAACTGGCAAGCTGCTAGTGGAGTAGCCTACAGCCAACTGGCAAGCTGCTAGTAGAGTTGTCAGCAAACTGGCAAGCTGCTAGTGGAGTAGCCTACAGCCAACTGGCAAGCTACTAGTGGAGTAGCCTACAGCCAACTGGTAAGCTGCTAGTGGAGTAGCCTACAGCCAACTGGTAAGCTGCTAGTAGAGTATCAACTGGCAAGCTGCTAGTAGAGTAGCCTACAGCCAACTGGCAAGCTGCTAGTAGAGTAGCCTACAGCCAACTGGCAAGCTGCTAGTAGAGTAGCCTACAGCCAACTGGCAAGCTGCTAGTAGAGTAGCCTACAGCCAACTGGTAAGCTGCTGGTGGAGTAGCCTACAGCCAACTGGTAAGCTGCTAGTGGAGTAGCCTACAGCCAACTGGTAAGCTGCTAGTAGAGTAGCCTACAGCCAACTGGCAAGCTGCTAGTGGAGTAGCCTACAGCCAACTGGCAAGCTGCTGGTAGAATAGCCTACAGCCAACTGGCAAGCTGCTGGTGGAGTAGCCTACAGCCAACTGGTAAGCTGCTAATGGTGTAGCCTACAGCCAACTGGCAAGCTGCTAGTAGAGTAGCCTACAGCCAACTGGCAAGCTGCTAGTAGAGTAGCCTACAGCCAACTGGCAAGCTGCTAGTAGAGTAGCCTACAGCCAACTGGCAAGCTGCTAGTAGAGTAGCCTACAGCCAACTGGTAAGCTGCTAGTAGAGTAGCCTACAGCCAACTGGCAAGCTGCTAGTGGAGTAGCCTACAGCCAACTGGCAAAGCTGCTAGTAGAGTAGCCTACAGCCAACTGGTAAGATGCTGGTGGAGTAGCCTACAGCCAACTGGCAAGCTGCTAGTGGAGTAGCCTACAGCCAACTGGCAAGCTGCTAGTAGAGTAGCCTACAGCCAACTGGCAAGCTGGTAGTAGAGTTGTCAGCAAACTGGCAAGCTGCTAGTGGAGTAGCCTACAGCCAACTGGCAAGCTACTAGTGGAGTAGCCTACAGCCAACTGGTAAGCTGCTGGTGGAGTAGCCTACAGCCAACTGGTAAGCTGCTAGTGGAATAGCCTACAGCCAACTGGTAAGCTGCTGGAGTAGCCTACAGCCAACTGGTAGGCTGCTAGTGGAATAGCCTACAGCCAACTGGTAAGCTGCTGGAGTAGCCTACAGCCAACTGGTAGGCTGCTAGTGGAGTAGCCTACAGCCAACTGGTAAGCTGCTAGTGGAGTAGCCTACAGCCAACTGGCAAATTGCTAGTGGAGTAGCCTACAGCCAACTGGCAAGCTGCTAGTGGAGTAGCCTACAGCCAACTGGCAAGCTGCTAGTAGAGTAGCCTACAGCCAACTGGTAAGCTGCTAGTGTAGTAGCCTACAGCCAACTGGCAAGCTGCTAGTGGAGTAGCCTACAGCCAACTGGCAAGCTGCTAGTAGAGTAGCCTACAGCCAACTGGCAAGCTGCTAGTAGAGTAGCCTACAGCCAACTGGTAAGATGCTAGTGGAGTAGCCTACAGCCAACTGGTAAACTGATAGTGGAGTAGCCTACAGCCAACTGGTAAACTGCTAGTGGAGTAGCCTACAGCCAACTGGCAAGCTGCTAGTGGAGTAGCCTACAGCCAACTGGCAAGCTGCTAGTAGAGTTGTCAGCCAACTGGCAAGCTGCTAGTGGAGTAGCCTACAGCCAACTGGCAAGCTGCTAGTGGAGTAGCCTACAGCCAACTGGCAAGCTGCTAGTGGAGTAGCCTACAGCCAACTGGAAAGCTGCTAGTAGAGTAGCCTACAGCCAACTGGCAAGCTGCTAGTAGAGTAGCCTATAGCCAACTGGCAAGCTGCTAGTAGAGTTGTCATCCAACTGGCAAGCTGCTAGTAGTGTAGCCTACAGCCAACTGGCAAGCTGCTAGTGGAGTAGCCTACAGCCAACTGGCAAGCTGCTAGTAGAGTAGCCTACAGCCAACAGGCAAGCTGCTAGTAGAGTATCCTATAGCAAACTTGCAAGCTGCTAGTGGAGTAGCCTACAGCCAACTGGCAAGCTGCTAGTAGAGTAGCCTACAGCCAACTGGCAAACTGGTAGTAGAGTAGCCTATAGCCAACTGGCAAGCTGCTAGTAGAGTAGCCTACAGCCAACTGGCAAGCTGCTAGTGGAGTAGCCTACAGCCACCTGGTAAACTGCTAGTAGAGTAGCCTACAGCCAACTGGTAAGCTGCTAGTGGAGTAGCCTACAGCCAACTGGCAAGCTGCTAGTGGAGTAGCCTACAGCCAACTGGCAAGCTGCTAGTAGAGTAGCCTACAGCCAACTGGCAAGCTGCTAGTAGAGTAGCCTACAGCCAACTGGTAAGATGCTAGTGGAGTAGCCTACAGCCAACTGGTAAACTGCTAGTGGAGTAGCCTACAGCCAACTGGTAAACTGCTAGTGGAGTAGCCTACAGCCAACTGGCAAGCTGCTAGTGGAGTAGCCTACAGCCAACTGGCAAGCTGCTAGTAGAGTTGTCAGCCAACTGGCAAGCTGCTGGTGGAGTAGCCTACAGCCAACTGGTAAGCTGCTAGTAGAGTAGCCTATAGCCAACTGGCAAGCTGCTAGTGGAGTAGCCTATAGCTAACTGGTAAGCTGCTAGTGGAGTAGCCTACAGCCAACTGGCAAGCTGCTAGTAGAGTAACCTACAGCCAACTGGTAAGCTGCTAGTGGAATAGCCTACAGCCAACGGGTAAGCTGCTAGTAGTGTAGCCTACAGCCAACTGGCAAGCTGCTAGTAGAGTAGCCTACAGCCAACTGGTAAGCTGCTAGTAGAGTAGCCTACAGCCAACTGGCAAGCTGCTAGTAGAGTAGCCTACAGCCAACTGGTAAGCTGCTAGTAGAGTAGCCTACAGCCAACTGGCAAGCTGCTAGTGGAGTAGCCTACAGCCAACTGGCAAAGCTGCTAGTAGAGTAGCCTACAGCCAACTGGTAAGATGCTGGTGGAGTAGCCTACAGCCAACTGGCAAGCTGCTAGTGGAGTAGCCTACAGCCAACTGGCAAGCTGCTAGTAGAGTAGCCTACAGCCAACTGGCAAGCTGGTAGTAGAGTTGTCAGCAAACTGGCAAGCTGCTAGTGGAGTAGCCTACAGCCAACTGGCAAGCTACTAGTGGAGTAGCCTACAGCCAACTGGTAAGCTGCTAGTGGAGTAGCCTACAGCCAACTGGCAAGCTGCTAGTAGAGTAGCCTACAGCCAACTGGCAAGCTGCTAGTAGAGTAGCCTACAGCCAACTGGTAAGCTGCTGGTGGAGTAGCCTACAGCCAACTGGTAAGCTGCTAGTGGAATAGCCTACAGCCAACTGGTAAGCTGCTGGAGTAGCCTACAGCCAACTGGTAGGCTGCTAGTGGAATAGCCTACAGCCAACTGGTAAGCTGCTGGAGTAGCCTACAGCCAACTGGTAGGCTGCTAGTGGAGTAGCCTACAGCCAACTGGTAAGCTGCTAGTGGAGTAGCCTACAGCCAACTGGCAAGCTGCTAGTGGAGTAGCCTACAGCCAACTGGCAAAGCTGCTAGTAGAGTAGCCTACAGCCAACTGGTAAGATGCTGGTGGAGTAGCCTACAGCCAACTGGCAAGCTGCTAGTGGAGTAGCCTACAGCCAACTGGCAAGCTGCTAGTAGAGTAGCCTACAGCCAACTGGCAAGCTGCTGGTAGAGCCAACTGGTAAGATGCTGGTGGAGTAGCCTACAGCCAACTGGTAAACTGCTAGTGGAGTAGCCTACAGCCAACTGGTAAACTGCTAGTGGAGTTAGCCTACAGCCAACTGGCAAGCTGCTAGTGGAGTAGCCTACAGCCAACTGGCAAGCTGCTAGTAGAGTTGTCAGCAAACTGGCAAGCTGCTAGTGGAGTAGCCTACAGCCAACTGGCAAGCTACTAGTGGAGTAGCCTACAGCCAACTGGTAAGCTGCTAGTGGAGTAGCCTACAGCCAACTGGCAAGCTGCTAGTAGAGTATCAACTGGCAAGCTGCTAGTAGAGTAGCCTACAGCCAACTGGCAAGCTGCTAGTAGAGTAGCCTACAGCCAACTGGCAAGCTGCTAGTAGAGTAGCCTACAGCCAACTGGCAAGCTGCTAGTAGAGTAGCCTACAGCCAACTGGTAAGCTGCTGGTGGAGTAGCCTACAGCCAACTGGTAAGCTGCTAGTGGAGTAGCCTACAGCCAACTGGTAAGCTGCTAGTAGAGTAGCCTACAGCCAACTGGCAAGCTGCTAGTGGAGTAGCCTACAGCCAACTGGCAAGCTGCTGGTAGAATAGCCTACAGCCAACTGGCAAGCTGCTGGTGGAGTAGCCTACAGCCAACTGGTAAGCTGCTAATGGTGTAGCCTACAGCCAACTGGCAAGCTGCTAGTAGAGTAGCCTACAGCCAACTGGCAAGCTGCTAGTAGAGTAGCCTACAGCCAACTGGCAAGCTGCTAGTAGAGTAGCCTACAGCCAACTGGTAAGCTGCTAGTAGAGTAGCCTACAGCCAACTGGCAAGCTGCTAGTGGAGTAGCCTACAGCCAACTGGCAAAGCTGCTAGTAGAGTAGCCTACAGCCAACTGGTAAGATGCTGGTGGAGTAGCCTACAGCCAACTGGCAAGCTGCTAGTGGAGTAGCCTACAGCCAACTGGCAAGCTGCTAGTAGAGTAGCCTACAGCCAACTGGCAAGCTGGTAGTAGAGTTGTCAGCAAACTGGCAAGCTGCTAGTGGAGTAGCCTACAGCCAACTGGCAAGCTACTAGTGGAGTAGCCTACAGCCAACTGGTAAGCTGCTAGTGGAGTAGCCTACAGCCAACTGGCAAGCTGCTAGTAGAGTAGCCTACAGCCAACTGGCAAGCTGCTAGTAGAGTAGCCTACAGCCAACTGGTAAGCTGCTGGTGGAGTAGCCTACAGCCAACTGGTAAGCTGCTAGTGGAATAGCCTACAGCCAACTGGTAAGCTGCTGGAGTAGCCTACAGCCAACTGGTAGGCTGCTAGTGGAATAGCCTACAGCCAACTGGTAAGCTGCTGGAGTAGCCTACAGCCAACTGGTAGGCTGCTAGTGGAGTAGCCTACAGCCAACTGGTAAGCTGCTAGTGGAGTAGCCTACAGCCAACTGGCAAATTGCTAGTGGAGTAGCCTACAGCCAACTGGCAAGCTGCTAGTGGAGTAGCCTACAGCCAACTGGCAAGCTGCTAGTAGAGTAGCCTACAGCCAACTGGTAAGCTGCTAGTGTAGTAGCCTACAGCCAACTGGCAAGCTGCTAGTGGAGTAGCCTACAGCCAACTGGCAAGCTGCTAGTAGAGTAGCCTACAGCCAACTGGCAAGCTGCTAGTAGAGTAGCCTACAGCCAACTGGTAAGATGCTAGTGGAGTAGCCTACAGCCAACTGGTAAACTGATAGTGGAGTAGCCTACAGCCAACTGGTAAACTGCTAGTGGAGTAGCCTACAGCCAACTGGCAAGCTGCTAGTGGAGTAGCCTACAGCCAACTGGCAAGCTGCTAGTAGAGTTGTCAGCCAACTGGCAAGCTGCTAGTGGAGTAGCCTACAGCCAACTGGCAAGCTGCTAGTGGAGTAGCCTACAGCCAACTGGCAAGCTGCTAGTGGAGTAGCCTACAGCCAACTGGAAAGCTGCTAGTAGAGTAGCCTACAGCCAACTGGCAAGCTGCTAGTAGAGTAGCCTATAGCCAACTGGCAAGCTGCTAGTAGAGTTGTCATCCAACTGGCAAGCTGCTAGTGGAGTAGCCTACAGCTAACTGGTAAGCTGCTAGTGGAATAGCCTACAGCCAACTGGTAAGCTGCTAGTAGAGTAGCCTACAGCCAACTGGCAAGCTGCTAGTGGAGTAGCCTACTGCCAACTGGCAAGCTGCTAGTAGAGTAGCCTACAGCCAACAGGCAAGCTGCTAGTAGAGTATCCTATAGCAAACTTGCAAGCTGCTAGTGGAGTAGCCTACAGCCAACTGGCAAGCTGCTAGTAGAGTAGCCTACAGCCAACTGGCAAACTGGTAGTAGAGTAGCCTATAGCCAACTGGCAAGCTGCTAGTAGAGTAGCCTACAGCCAACTGGCAAGCTGCTAGTGGAGTAGCCTACAGCCACCTGGTAAACTGCTAGTAGAGTAGCCTACAGCCAACTGGTAAGCTGCTAAGGGAGTAGCCTACAGCCAACTGGCAAGCTGCTAGTGGAGTAGCCTACAGCCAACTGGCAAGCTGCTAGTAGAGTAGCCTACAGCCAACTGGCAAGCTGCTAGTAGAGTAGCCTACAGCCAACTGGTAAGATGCTAGTGGAGTAGCCTACAGCCAACTGGTAAACTGCTAGTGGAGTAGCCTACAGCCAACTGGTAAACTGCTAGTGGAGTAGCCTACAGCCAACTGGCAAGCTGCTAGTGGAGTAGCCTACAGCCAACTGGCAAGCTGTTAGTAGAGTTGTCAGCCAACTGGCAAGCTGCTAGTGGAGTAGCCTACAGCCAACTGGTAAGCTGCTAGTAGAGTAGCCTATAGCCAACTGGCAAGCTGCTAGTGGTGTAGCCTATAGCTAACTGGTAAGCTGCTAGTGGAGTAGCCTACAGCCAACTGGCAAGCTGCTAGTAGAGTAACCTACAGCCAACTGGTAAGCTGCTAGTGGAATAGCCTACAGCCAACGGGTAAGCTGCTAGTAGTGTAGCCTACAGCCAACTGGCAAGCTGCTAGTAGAGTAGCCTACAGCCAACTGGTAAGCTGCTAGTAGAGTAGCCTACAGCCAACTGGCAAGCTGCTAGTAGAGTAGCCTACAGCCAACTGGTAAGCTGCTAGTAGAGTAGCCTACAGCCAACTGGCAAGCTGCTAGTGGAGTAGCCTACAGCCAACTGGCAAAGCTGCTAGTAGAGTAGCCTACAGCCAACTGGTAAGATGCTGGTGGAGTAGCCTACAGCCAACTGGCAAGCTGCTAGTGGAGTAGCCTACAGCCAACTGGCAAGCTGCTAGTAGAGTAGCCTACAGCCAACTGGCAAGCTGGTAGTAGAGTTGTCAGCAAACTGGCAAGCTGCTAGTGGAGTAGCCTACAGCCAACTGGCAAGCTACTAGTGGAGTAGCCTACAGCCAACTGGTAAGCTGCTAGTGGAGTAGCCTACAGCCAACTGGCAAGCTGCTAGTAGAGTAGCCTACAGCCAACTGGCAAGCTGCTAGTAGAGTAGCCTACAGCCAACTGGTAAGCTGCTGGTGGAGTAGCCTACAGCCAACTGGTAAGCTGCTAGTGGAATAGCCTACAGCCAACTGGTAAGCTGCTGGAGTAGCCTACAGCCAACTGGTAGGCTGCTAGTGGAATAGCCTACAGCCAACTGGTAAGCTGCTGGAGTAGCCTACAGCCAACTGGTAGGCTGCTAGTGGAGTAGCCTACAGCCAACTGGTAAGCTGCTAGTGGAGTAGCCTACAGCCAACTGGCAAATTGCTAGTGGAGTAGCCTACAGCCAACTGGCAAGCTGCTAGTGGAGTAGCCTACAGCCAACTGGCAAGCTGCTAGTAGAGTAGCCTACAGCCAACTGGTAAGCTGCTAGTGTAGTAGCCTACAGCCAACTGGCAAGCTGCTAGTGGAGTAGCCTACAGCCAACTGGCAAGCTGCTAGTAGAGTAGCCTACAGCCAACTGGCAAGCTGCTAGTAGAGTAGCCTACAGCCAACTGGTAAGATGCTAGTGGAGTAGCCTACAGCCAACTGGTAAACTGATAGTGGAGTAGCCTACAGCCAACTGGTAAACTGCTAGTGGACTAGCCTACAGCCAACTGGCAAGCTGCTAGTGGAGTAGCCTACAGCCAACTGGCAAGCTGCTAGTAGAGTTGTCAGCCAACTGGCAAGCTGCTAGTGGAGTAGCCTACAGCCAACTGGCAAGCTGCTAGTGGAGTAGCCTACAGCCAACTGGCAAGCTGCTAGTGGAGTAGCCTACAGCCAACTGGAAAGCTGCTAGTAGAGTAGCCTATAGCCAACTGGCAAGCTGCTAGTAGAGTAGCCTATAGCCAACTGGCAAGCTGCTAGTAGAGTTGTCATCCAACTGGCAAGCTGCTAGTGGAGTAGCCTACAGCTAACTGGTAAGCTGCTAGTGGAATAGCCTACAGCCAACTGGTAAGCTGCTAGTAGTGTAGCCTACAGCCAACTGGCAAGCTGCTAGTAGAGTAGCCTACAGCCAACTGGCAAGCTGCTAGTAGAGTAGCCTACAGCCAACTGGTAAGATGCTAGTGGAGTAGCCTACAGCCAACTGGTAAACTGCTAGTGGAGTAGCCTACAGCCAACTGGTAAACTGCTAGTGGAGTAGCCTACAGCCAACTGGCAAGCTGCTAGTGGAGTAGCCTACAGCCAACTGGCAAGCTGCTAGTAGAGTTGTCAGCCAACTGGCAAGCTGCTAGTGGAGTAGCCTACAGCCAACTGGTAAGCTGCTAGTAGAGTAGCCTATAGCCAACTGGCAAGCTGCTAGTGGAGTAGCCTATAGCTAACTGGTAAGCTGCTAGTGGAGTAGCCTACAGCCAACTGGCAAGCTGCTAGTAGAGTAACCTACAGCCAACTGGTAAGCTGCTAGTGGAATAGCCTACAGCCAACCGGTAAGCTGCTAGTGGAATAGCCTACAGCCAACCGGTAAGCTGCTAGTAGTGTAGCCTACAGCCAACTGGCAAGCTGCTAGTAGAGTAGCCTACAGCCAACTGGTAAGCTGCTAGTAAAGTAGCCTACAGCCAACTGGCAAGCTGCTAGTAGAGTAGCCTACAGCCAACTGGTAAGCTGCTAGTAGAGTAGCCTATAGCCAACTGGCAAGCTGCTAGTGGAGTAGCCTATAGCTAACTGGTAAGCTGCTAGTGGAGTAGCCTACAGCCAACTGGCAAGCTGCTAGTAGAGTAACCTACAGCCAACTGGTAAGCTGCTAGTGGAATAGCCTACAGCCAACCGGTAAGCTGCTAGTAGAGTAGCCTACAGCCAACTGGCAAGCTGCTAGTAGAGTAGCCTACAGCCAACTGGCAAGCTGCTAGTAGAGTAGCCTACAGCCAACTGGCAAGCTGCTAGTAGAGTAGCCTACAGCCAACTGGTAAGCTGCTAGTAGAGTAGCCTACAGCCAACTGGCAAGCTGCTAGTGGAGTAGCCTACAGCCAACTGGCAAGCTGCTAGTGGAGTAGCCTACAGCCAACTGGTAAGCTGCTGGTGGAGTAGCCTACAGCCAACTGGTAAGCTGCTGGTGGAGTAGCCTACAGCCAACTGGTAAGCTGCTAGTGGAGTAGCCTACAGCCAACTGGTAAGCTGCTAGTGGAGTAGCCTACAGCCAACTGGCAAGCTGCTAGTAGAGTAGCCTACAGCCAACTGGCAAGCTGCTAGTAGAGTATCCTATAGCAAACTTGCAAGCTGCTAGTGGAGTAGCCTACAGCCAACTGGCAAGCTGCTAGTAGAGTAGCCTACAGCCAACTGGCAAGCTGGTAGTAGAGTAGCCTATAGCCAACTGGCAAGCTGCTAGTAGAGTAGCCTACAGCCAACTGGCAAGCTGCTAGTGGAGTAGCCTACAGCCACCTGGTAAACTGCTAGTAGAGTAGCCTACAGCCAACTGGTAAGCTGCTAGTGGAGTAGCCTACAGCCAACTGGCAAGCTGCTAGTGGAGTAGCCTACAGCCAACTGGCAAGCTGCTAGTAGAGTAGCCTACAGCCAACTGGCAAGCTGCTAGTAGAGTAGTCTACAGCCAACTGGCAAGCTGCTAGTAGAGTAGCCTACAGCCAACTGGTAAGATGCTAGTGGAGTAGCCTACAGCCAACTGGCAAGCTGCTAATGGAGTAGCCTACAGCCAACTGGCAAGCTGCTAGTAGAGTAGCCTATAGCCAACTGGTAAGCTGCTAGTAGAGTAGCCTACAGCCAACTGGCAAGCTGCTAGTAGAGTAGCCTATAGCCAACTGGCAAGCTGCTAGTAGAGTTGTCAGCCAACTGGCAAGCTGCTAGTGGAGTAGCCTATAGCTAACTGGTAAGCTGCTAGTGGAGTAGCCTACAGCCAACTGGCAAGCTGCTAGTAGAGTATCCTACAGCCAACTGGTAAGCTGCTAGTGGAATAGCCTACAGCCAACTGGTAAGCTGCTAGTAGTGTAGCCTACAGCCAACTGGCAAGCTGCTAGTGGAGTAGCCTACAGCCAACTGGCACGCTGCTAGTAGAGTAGCCTACAGCCAACTGGCAAGCTGCTAGTAGAGTAGCCTACAGCCAACTGGCAAGCTGCTAGTGGAGTAGCCTACAGCCAACTGGCAAGCTGCTAGTAGAGTAGCCTACAGCCAACTGGCAAGCTGCTGGTGGAGTAGCCTACAGCCAACTGGTAAACTGCTAGTGGAGTAGCCTACAGCCAACTGGTAAACTGCTAGTGGAGTAGCCTACAGCCAACTGGCAAGCTGCTAGTGGAGTAGCCTACAGCCAACTGGCAAGCTGCTAGTGGAGTAGCCTACAGCCAACTGGCAAGCTGCTAGTAGAGTAGCCTACAGCCAACTGGCAAGCTGCTAGTAGAGTAGTCTACAGCCAACTGGTAAGATGCTAGTGGAGTAGCCTACAGCCAACTGGCAAGCTGCTAATGGAGTAGCCTACAGCCAACTGGCAAGCTGCTAGTAGAGTAGCCTATAGCCAACTGGTAAGCTGCTAGTAGAGTAGCCTACAGCCAACTGGCAAGCTGCTAGTAGAGTAGCCTATAGCCAACTGGCAAGCTGCTAGTAGAGTTGTCAGCCAACTGGCAAGCTGCTAGTGGAGTAGCCTATAGCTAACTGGTAAGCTGCTAGTGGAGTAGCCTACAGCCAACTGGCAAGCTGCTAGTAGAGTAACCTACAGCCAACTGGTAAGCTGCTAGTGGAATAGCCTACAGCCAACTGGTAAGCTGCTAGTAGTGTAGCCTACAGCCAACTGGCAAGCTGCTAGTGGAGTAGCCTACAGCCAACTGGCACGCTGCTAGTAGAGTAGCCTACAGCCAACTGGCAAGCTGCTAGTAGAGTAGCCTACAGCCAACTGGCAAGCTGCTAGTGGAGTAGCCTACAGCCAACTGGCAAGCTGCTAGTAGAGTAGCCTACAGCCAACTGGCAAGCTGCTGGTGGAGTAGCCTACAGCCAACTGGTAAACTGCTAGTGGAGTAGCCTACAGCCAACTGGCAAGCTGCTAGTGGAGTAGCCTACAGCCAACTGGCAAGCTGCTAGTAGAGTTGTCAGCCAACTGGCAAGCTGCTAGTGGAGTAGCCTACAGCCAACTGGCAAGCTGCTAGTGGAGTAGCCTACAGCCAACTGGCAAGCTGCTAGTGGAGTAGCCTACAGCCAACTGGCAAGCTGCTAGTAGAGTAGCCTACAGCCAACTGGCAAGCTGCTAGTAGAGTAGCCTATAGCCAACTGGCAAGCTGCTAGTAGAGTTGTCATCCAACTGGCAAGCTGCTAGTGGAGTAGCCTACAGCTAACTGGTAAGCTGCTAGTGGAATAGCCTACAACCAACTGGTAAGCTGCTAGTAGTGTAGCCTACAGCCAACTGGCAAGCTGCTAGTGGAGTAGCCTACAGCCAACTGGCAAGCTGCTAGTAGAGTAGCCTACAGCCAACTGGCAAGCTGCTAGTAGAGTATCCTATAGCAAACTTGCAAGCTGCTAGTGGAGTAGCCTACAGCCAACTGGCAAGCTGCTAGTAGAGTATCCTATAGCAAACTTGCAAGCTGCTAGTAGAGTAGCCTACAGCCAACTGGCAAGCTGCTAGTAGAGTAGCCTACAGACAACTGGCAAGCTGCTAGTAGAGTTACATTTACATTTTAGTCATTTAGCAGACGCTCTTATCCAGAGCGACTTACAGGAGCAATTAGGGTTAAGTGCCTTGCTCAAGGGCACATTTACGCCATTTAGCAGACGCTCTTATCCAGAGCGACTTACAAATTGGTGCATTCACCCTATAGCCAGTGGGATAACCACTTTACAATTTTTTAAATTTTTTTGGGGGGGTTGGGTTGGGGTAAGGGGGGGTAGAAGGATTACATTATCCTATCCCAGGTATTCCTTAAAGAGGTGGGGTTTCAAATGTCTCCGGAAGGTGGTGAGTGACTCCGCTGTCCTGGCGTCATGAGGGAGCTTGTTCCACCATTGGGGTGCCAGAGCAGCGAACAGTTTTGACTGGGCTGAGCGGGAGCTATGCTTCCGCAGAGGAAGGGGAGCCAGCAGGCCAGAGGTGGATGAACGCAATGCCCTCGTTTGGGTGTAGGGACTGATCAGAGCCTGAAGGTACGGAGGTGCCGTTCCCCTCACTGCTCCATAGGCAAGCACCATGGTCTTGTAACGGATGCGAGCTTCAACTGGAAGCCAGTGGAGTGTGCGGAGGAGGGGGGTGACGTGAGAGAACTTGGGAAGGTTGAACACCAGACGGGCTGCGGCATTCTGGATGAGTTGTAGGGGTTTAATGGCACAGGCAGGGAGCCCAGCCAACAGCGAGTTGCAGTAATCCAGACGGGAGATGACAAGTGCCTGGATTAGGACCTGTGCCGCTTCCTGTGTAAGGCAGGGTCGTACTCTCCGAATGTTGTAGAGCATGAACCTGCAGGATCGGGTCATCGCCTTTATGTTAGCGGAGAACGACAGGGTGTTGTCCAGGGTCACGCCAAGGCTCTTCGCACTCTGGGAGGAGGACACAACGGAGTTGTCAACCGTGATGGCGAGATCATGGAACGGGCAGTCCTTCCCCGGGAGGAAGAGCAGCTCCGTCTTGCCAGGGTTCAGCTTGAGGTGGTGATCCGTCATCCATACTGATATGTCTGCCAGACATGCAGAGATGCGATTTGCCACCTGGTTATCAGAAGGGGGAAAGGAGAAGATTAGTTGTGTATCGTCAGCGTAGCAATGATAGGAGAGGCCATGTGAGGATATGACAGAGCCAAGTGACTTGGTGTATAGGGAGAATAGGAGAGGGCCTAGAACTGAGCCCTGGGGGACACCAGTGGTGAGAGCACGTGGTGCGGAGACAGCTTCTCGCCACGCCACTTGGTAGGAGCGACCGGTCAGGTAGGACGCAATCCAGGAGTGAGCCGCGCCGGAGATGCCCAGCTCGGAGAGGGTGGAGAGGAGGATCTGATGGTTCACAGTATCAAAGGCAGCAGACAGGTCTAGAAGGACAAGAGCAGAGGAGAGAGAGTTAGCTTTAGCAGTGCGGAGAGCCTCCGTGACACAGAGAAGAGCAGTCTCAGTTGAATGACCAGTCCTGAAACCTGACTGGTTTGGATCAAGAAGGTCATTCTGAGAGAGATAGCAAGAGAGTTGGCTAAAGACGGCACGCTCAATAGTTTTGGAAAGAAAAGAAAGAAGGGATACTGGTCTGTAGTTGTTGACGTCAGTGGGATCGAGTGTTGGTTTTTTGAGAAGGGGTGCAACTCTCGCTCTCTTGAAGACGGAAGGGACATAGCCAGCGGTCAAGGATGAGTTGATCAGCGAGGTGAGGTAGGGGAGAAGGTCACCGGAGATGGTCTGGAGAAGAGAGGAGGGGATGGGGTCAAGCGGGCAGGTTGTTGGGCGGCCTGCAGTCACAAGTCGCAGGATTTTATCTGGAGAGGGGAGAAAGAAGTCAAAGCATAGGGTAGGGCAGTGTGAGTAGGACCAGCAGTGTCATTAGACTTAATAAACGAGGATCGGATGTCGTCAACCTTCTTTTCAAAGTGGTTGACGAAGTCATCCACAGAGAGAGAGGAGGGGGGGGGATTCAGCAGGGAGGAGAATGTGGCAAAGAGCTTCCTAGGGTTAGAGGCAGATGCTTGGAATTTAGAGTGGTAGAAAGTGGCCTTAGCAGCAGAAACAGATGAAGAAAATGTAGAGAGGAGGGAGTGAAAAGATGCCAGGTCGGCAGGGAGTTTAGTTTTCTTCCATTTCCGCTCCGCTGCCCGGAGCTCTGTTCTGTGAGCTCGCAATGAGTTATCAAGCCACGGAGCTGGAGGGGAGGACCGAGCCGGCCGGGAGGATAGGGGACACAGAGTGTCAAAGGATGCAGAAAGGGAGGAGAGGAGGGTTGAGGAGGCAGAATCAGGAGATTGGAGGGAGAAGGATTGAGCAGAGGGAAGAGATGATAGGATGGAAGAGGAGAGAGTAGTGGGAGAGAGAGAGCGAAGGTTGCGGCGGCGCATTACCATCTGTGTAGGGGCAGAGTGAGTAGTGTTGGAGGAGAGCGAGAGAGAAAAGGACACAAAGTAGTGGTCGGAGACATGGAGGGGAGTTGCAGTGAGATTAGTAGAAGAGCAGCATCTAGTAAAGATGAGGTCAAGCGTATTGCCTGCCTTGTGAGTAGGGGGGGGGGGGGGCGGTGAGAGGGTGAGGTCAAAAGAGGAGAGGAGTGGAAAGAAGGAGGCAGAGAGAAATGAGTCAAATGTAGACGTAGGGAGGTTGAAATCCCCCAGAACTGTGAGGGGTGAGCCATCCTCAGGAAAGGAGCTTATCAAGGCGTCAAGCTCATTGATGAACTCTCCAAGGGAACCTGGAGGGCGATAGATGACAAGGATATTAAGCTTAAATGGGCTAGTGACTGTGACAGCATGGAATTCAAATGAGGAGATAGACAGATGGGTTAGGGGAAAAATTGAGAATGTCCACTTGGGAGAGATGAGGATTCCTGTGCCACCACCCCTCTGACCAGATGCTCTCGGGGTATGCGAGAACACATGGTCAGACGAGGAGAGAGCAGTAGGAGTAGCAGTGTTTTCAGTGGTAATCCATGTTTCCGTCAGCGCCAGGAAGTCGAGGGAATGGAGGTTAGCATAGGCTGGGATGAAGTCAGCTTTGTTGGCAGCAGAACGGCAGTTCCAGAGGCTGCCTGAGACCTGGAACTCCAGGTGTGGGGTGCGTGCAGGGACCACCAGGTTAGAGAGGCAGCAGCCACGCGGTGTGAGGCGTTTGTGTGGCCTGTGCGGAGAGGAGAGAACAGGGATAGGCAGAGGCATAGTTGACAGGCTGTAGCAAATGGCTACAATAATGCAGAGGAGATCGGAATGAAATGAGCTAAACATCAGGGAAAGGAGAGAGTAGGGCCTCCCTCGCCAAAACTTCCACCTCAGAAACTATAATTGTTTCACTGAACCACCCGAATAAAAACTCTCCCAACTTCCACTTTAGAAATTAGAATTGTTGTGAACTACAGCAGTGCAATGTTTCAAGGAATAGACTCAACTTGCTTTGTTCAGCTAGCTAAATATGACACCATGGCTGACTAGCATGCTAGCATCCAATAACACACAGTTTAGCACCAATACTTGGTTACAACAAACTACCAGTAGTGTGTTAATACACTAAACAGATAATTCGTGTGTTAACGAATTACGTTGGCTAGCTAGCACAAATATATTGTATTTAGCAGCTACAGTACAGTTGGCTGGTCGTGTTGGCTAGCTAGCAATGGCTATTGTGTTGACTTTGTTTGGAAAAAACGGCTAGCTAGCTAGCTTCGTGCTACCTACAATAACTACCCACAATAGCTACCCACAACAGCCCACGATGCCTAGCTATGACGCTATAGCCAACTAGCATGCTAGCATCCAATAACACACAGTTTAGCACCAATACTTAGTAACAACAAACTACCAATAGTGTGTTAACACACTAAACAGATAATTCGTGTCCGTGTCTAGTTCCTATCATAACGCAGCAATAATTAAACGTTGGCTAGCTAGCACAAATATATTGTATTTAGCTGCTGCAGTACAGTTAGCTAGTCGTGTTGGCTAGCTAGCAATGGCTACTGTGTTGACTTTGTTTGAGACACGGCTAGCTAGCTGGCTAGCTTCGTGCTACTCCCGGCACAGCCGAATACAATACTAACCTACAATAGCTACCCACAACAGCCTGCGATGCCTACCTACAATATCCAACTACGTTCTAAATACATAATTAAGCCTTACTCGACAAAGCCCAAGCTATGTACAAAGCCAAACTTACCCGACGCCAGCTGATATTTGTCTTCTGCAATCAGTAGGTGTAATTAAGTACAGTAGCTACTAACTACCTAACGTTGATGCCTCAGATAATGAAGTTAGAAAAACGGCTGAAATGGTAGGTAGCTAGCTGGCTTAATTACAGGTACTCTTAAGCGTGAATAACATTGGAAACAGCTATCCACCGTTGCTAAACGTTACCAGTAGCTACCCGCTAGCTAGCTAGTCTCGTGCTCCGCCGTATACAATAGTTACCTACAATAGTTACCTACAGAAACCTACAATAACTCGCTAAATAACTACCTAAATAAACTAACCTACAATACTTAACTACAACTACCTACCTACAATCAAATACATGGGTTAAGCTTTACTCAGCGCCATAAAAGAAGCCAAGCTTACCTCCTGCTAGAGAAAACACAACCTCTCCCAACGAGATCCAGCCACAGTTGTCAGCCAACTGGCAAGCTGCTAGTAGAGTTGTCAGCCAACTGGCAAGCTGCTAGTGGAGTAGCCTACAGCCAACTGGTAAGCTGCTAGTGGTGTAGCCTACAGCCAACTGGTAAGCTGCTAGTGGAGTAGCCTACAGCCAACTGGTAAGCTGCTAGTGGTGTAGCCTACAGCCAACTGGCAAGCTGCTAGTAGAGTAGCCTACAGCCAACTGGCAAGCTGCTAGTGGAGCCTACAGCCAACTGGTAAGCTGCTAGTGGTGTAGCCTACAGCCAACTGGCAAGCTGCTAGTAGAGTAGCCTACAGCCAACTTGTAAGCTGCTAGTGGAGTAGCCTAAAGCCAACTGGCAAGCTGCTAGTGGAGTAGCCTATAGCCAACTGGTAAGCTGCTAGTGGAGTAGCCTACAGCCAACTAGTAAGCTGCTAGTGGAGTAGCCTAAAGCAAACTGGCAAGCTGCTAGTAGAGTAGCCTACAGCCAACTTGTAAGCTGCTAGTGGAGTAGCCTACAGCCAACTGGCAAGCTGCTAGTGAAGTAGCCTACAGCCAACTGGCAAGCTGCTAGTGGAGTAGCCTACAGCCAACTGGTAAGCTGCTAGTGGAGTAGCCTACAGCCAACTGGTAAACTGCTAGTGGAGTAGCCTACAGCCAACTGGCAAGCTGCTAGTGGAGTAGCCTACAGCCAACTGGTAAGCTGCTAGTAGAGTTGTCAGCCAACTGGCAAGCTGCTAGTGGAGTAGCCTACAGCCAACTGGTAAGATGCTAGTGGTGTAGCCTACAGCCAACTGGCAAGCTGCTAGTGGAGTAGCCTACAGCCAACTGGTAAGCTGCTAGTGGAGTAGCCTATAGCCAACTGGTAAGCTGCTAGTAGAGTTGTCAGCCAACTGGTAAGATGCTAGTGGAGTAGCCTACAGCCAACTGGTAAGATGCTAGTGGTATAGCCTACAGCCAACTGGCAAGCTACTAGTGGAGTAGCCTACAGCCAACTGGTAAGCTGCTAGTAGAGTAGCCTACAGCCAACTGGTAAGCTGCTAGTGGTGTAGCCTACAGCCAACTGGTAAGCTGCTAGTGGAGTAGACTACAGCCAACTGGCAAGCTGCTAGTAGAGTAGCCTACAGCCAACTGGTAAGCTGCTAGTAGAGTTGTCAGCCAACTGGCAAGCTGCTAGTGGAGTAGCCTACAGCCAACTGGCAAGCTGCTAGTGGAGTAGCCTACAGCCAACTGGTAAGCTGCTAGTGGAGTAGCCTACAGCCAACTGGTAAGCTGCTAGTGGTGTAGTCTACAGCCAACTGGCAAGCTACTAGTAGAGTAGCCTACAGCCAACTGGTAAGCTGCTAGTAGAGTTGTCAGCCAACTGGTAAGCTGCTAGTAGAGTAGCCTACAGCCAACTGGCAAGCTGCTGGCGGAGTAGCCTACAGCCAACTGGCAAGATGCTAGTAGAGTAGCCCACAGCCAACTGGCAAGCTGTTGTAGAGTAGCCTACAGCCAACTGGTAAGCTGCTAGCGGAGTAGCCTACAGCCAACTGGTAAGCTGCTAGCGGAGTAGCCTACAGCCAACTGGTAAGCTGCTAGCGGAGTAGCCTACAGCCAACTGGTAAGCTGCTAGCAGAGGGCAAGCTGTTGTAGAGTAGCCTACAGCCAACTGGTAAGCTGCTAGTGGAGTAGCCTACAGCCAACTGGCAAGCTGCTAGTAGAGTAGCCTACAGCCAACTGGTAAGCTGCTAGCGGAGTAGCCTACAGCCAACTGGTAAGCTGCTAGCAGAGGGCAAGCTGTTGTAGAGTAGCCTACAGCCAACTGGTAAGCTGCTAGTGGTGTAGCCTACAGCCAACTGGTAAACTGCTAGTAGAGTAGCCGACAGCCAACTGGTAAGCTGCTAGTGGAGTAGCCTACAGCCAACTGGTAAGCTGCTAGTGGAGTAGCCTACAGCCAACTGGCAAGCTGCTAGTGGAGTAGCCTACAGCCAACTGGCAAGCTGCTAGTGGAGTAGCCTAAAGCCAACTGGTAAGCTGCTAGTGGAGTAGCCTACAGCCAACTGGTAAGCTGCTAGTGGTGTAGCCTACAGCCAACTGGCAAGCTGCTAGTAGAGTAGCCTACAGCCAACTGGTAAGCTGCTAGTGGAGTAGCCTAAAGCCAACTGGTAAGCTGCTAGTAGAGTAGCCTACAGCCAACTGGTAAGCTGCTAGTAGAGTAGCCTACAGCCAACTGGTAAGCTGCTAGCAGAGTAGCCTACAGCCAACCGGCAAGCTGCTAGTGAAGTACCCTACAGACAACTGGTAAGCTGCTAGTAGAGTAGCCTACAGCCAACTGGTAAACTGCTAGTGGAGTAGCCTACAGCCAACTGGCAAGCTGCTAGTAGGTTAGCCTACAGCCAACTGGTAAGCTGTTAGTGGAGTAGCCTACAGCCAACTGGCAAGCTGCTAGTGGAGTAGCCTACAGCCAACTGGCAAGCTGCTAGTAGAGTAGCCTACAGCCAACTGGCAAGCTGCTGGCGGAGTAGCCTACAGCCAACTGGCAAGATGCTAGTAGAGTAGCCCACAGCCAACTGGCAAGCTGTTGTAGAGTAGCCTACAGCCAACTGGTAAGCTGCTAGCGGAGTAGCCTACAGCCAACTGGTAAGCTGCTAGCGGAGTAGCCTACAGCCAACTGGTAAGCTGCTAGCAGAGTAGCCTACAGCCAACTGGCAAGCTGCTAGTAGAGTTGTCAGCCAACTGGTAAGCTGCTAGTGGAGTAACCTACAGCCAACTGGCAAGCTGCTAGTAGAGTTGTCAGCCAACTGGCAAGCTGCTAGTGGAGTAGCCTACAGCCAACTGGCAAGCTGCTAGTGGAGTAGCCTACAGCCAACTGGCAAGCTGCTAGTGGAGTAGCCTACAGCCAACTGGCAAGCTGCTAGTGGAGTAGCCTAAAGCCAACTGGTAAGCTGCTAGTGGAGTAGCCTACAGCCAACTGGTAAGCTGCTAGTGGTGTAGCCTACAGCCAACTGGCAAGCTGCTAGTAGAGTAGCCTACAGCCAACTGGTAAGCTGCTAGTGGAGTAGCCTAAAGCCAACTGGTAAGCTGCTAGTAGAGTAGCCTACAGCCAACTGGTAAGCTGCTAGTAGAGTAGCCTACAGCCAACTGGTAAGCTGCTAGCAGAGTAGCCTACAGCCAACCGGCAAGCTGCTAGTGAAGTACCCTACAGACAACTGGTAAGCTGCTAGTAGAGTAGCCTACAGCCAACTGGTAAACTGCTAGTGGAGTAGCCTACAGCCAACTGGCAAGCTGCTAGTAGGTTAGCCTACAGCCAACTGGTAAGCTGTTAGTGGAGTAGCCTACAGCCAACTGGCAAGCTGCTAGTGGAGTAGCCTACAGCCAACTGGCAAGCTGCTAGTGGAGTAGCCTACAGCCAACTGGCAAGCTGCTAGTGGAGTAGCCTACAGCCAACTGGCAAGCTGCTAGTGGAGTAGCCTACAGCCAACTGGCAAGCTGCTAGTAGAGTAGCCTACAGCCAACTGGCAAGCTGCTGGCGGAGTAGCCTACAGCCAACTGGCAAGATGCTAGTAGAGTAGCCCACAGCCAACTGGCAAGCTGTTGTAGAGTAGCCTACAGCCAACTGGTAAGCTGCTAGCGGAGTAGCCTACAGCCAACTGGTAAGCTGCTAGCGGAGTAGCCTACAGCCAACTGGTAAGCTGCTAGCAGAGTAGCCTACAGCCAACTGGCAAGCTGCTAGTAGAGTTGTCAGCCAACTGGCAAGCTGCTAGTGGAGTAGCCTACAGCCAACTGGCAAGCTGCTAGTAGAGTTGTCAGCCAACTGGCAAGCTGCTAGTGGAGTAGCCTACAGCCAACTGGTAAGCTGCTAGTGGAGTAGCCTACAGCCAACTGGTAAGCTGCTAGTGGAGTAGCCTACAGCCAACTGGCAAGCTGCTAGTGGAGTAGCCGACAGCCAACTGGCAAGCTGCTAGTGGAGTAGCCTACAGCCAACTGGTAAGCTGCTAGTGGAGTAACCTACAGCCAACTGGCAAGCTGCTAGTAGAGTTGTCAGCCAACTGGCAAGCTGCTAGTGGAGTAGCCTACAGCCAACTGGCAAGCTGCTAGTGGAGTAGCCTACAGCCAACTGGCAAGCTGCTAGTGGAGTAGCCTACAGCCAACTGGCAAGCTGCTAGTAGGTTAGCCTACAGCCAACTGGTAGGCTGTTAGTGGAGTAGCCTACAGCCAACTGGCAAGCTGCTAGTGGAGTAGCCTACAGCCAACTGGCAAGCTGCTAGTGGAGTAGCCTACAGCCAACTGGCAAGCTGCTAGTGGAGTAGCCTACAGCCAACTGGCAAGCTGCTAGTTGAGTAGCCTACAGCCAACTGGCAAGTTGCTAGTGGAGTAGCCTACTACCAACTGGCAAGCTGCTAGTGAAGTAGCCTACAGCCAACTGGCAAGCTGCTAGTAGAGTTGTCAGCCAACTGGCAAGCTGCTAGTGGAGTAGCCTACAGCCAACTGGTAAGCTGCTAGTGGAGTAGCCTACAGCCAACTGGTAAGCTGCTAGTGGAGTAGCCTACAGCCAACTGGCAAGCTGCTAGTGGAGTAGCCTACAGCCAACTGGTAAGCTGCTAGTGGAGTAACCTACAGCCAACTGGCAAGCTGCTAGTAGAGTTGTCAGCCAATTGGCAAGCTGCTAGTGGTGTAGCCTACAGCCAACTGGCAAGCTGCTAGTGGAGTAGCCTACAGCCAACTGGTAAGCTGCTAGTGGAGTAGCCTACAGCCAACTGGTAAGCTGCTAGTGGTGTAGCCTACAACAAACTGGCAAGCTGCTAGTAGAGTAGCCTACAGCCAACTGGCAAGCTGCTAGTGGAGTAGCCAACAGCCAACTGGTAAGCTGCTAGTGGAGTAACCTACAGCCAACTGGCAAGCTGCTAGTAGAGTTGTCAGCCAACTGGCAAGCTGCTAGTGGAGTAGCCTACAGCCAACTGGCAAGCTGCTAGTGGAGTAGCCTACAGCCAACTGGTAAGCTGCTAGTGGAGTAGCCTACAGCCAACTGGTAAGCTGCTAGTGGTGTAGCCTACAACAAACTGGCAAGCTGCTAGTAGAGTAGCCTACAGCCAACTGGCAAGCTGCTAGTAGAGTAGCCTACAGCCAACTGGTAATCTGCTGGCGGAGTAGCCTACAGCCAACTGGCAAGCTGCTAGTAGAGTTGTCAGCCAACTGGCAAGCTGCTAGTAGAGTAGCCTACAGCCAACTGGCAAGCTGCTAGTGGAGTAGCCTACAGCCAACTGGTAAGCTGCTAGTGGAGTAGCCTACAGCCAACTGGCAAGCTGCTAGTGGAGTAGCCTACAGCCAACTGGCAAGCTGCTAGTGGAGTAGCCTACAGCCAACTGGCAAGCTGCTAGTGGAGTAGCCTACAGCCAACTGGCAAGCTGCTAGTGGAGTAGCCTACAGCCAACTGGCAAGCTGCTAGTGGAGTAGCCTACAGCCAACTGGCAAGCTGCTAGTGGAGTAGCCTACAGCCAACTGGCAAGCTGCTAGTGGAGTAGCCTACTACCAACTGGCAAGCTGCTAATGAAGTAGCCTACAGCCAACTGGCAAGCTGCTAGTAGAGTTGTCAGCCAACTGGCAAGCTGCTAGTGGTGTAGCCTACAGCCAACTGGTAAGCTGCTAGTGGAGTAGCCTACAGCCAACTGGTAAGCTGCTGGCGGAGTAGCCTACAGCCAACTGGTAAGCTGCTGGCGGAGTAGCCTACAGCCAACTGGTAAGCTGCTGGTAGGTTAGCCTACAGCCAACTGGTAAGCTGCTAGCGGAGTAGCCTACAGCCAACTGGTAAGCTGCTAGTAGGTTAGCCTACAGCCAACTGGTAAGCTGCTAGCGGAGTAGCCTACGGCCAACTGGTAAGCTGCTAGTGGTGTAGCCTACAGCCAACTGGCAAGCTGCTAGTAGAGTAGCCTACAGCCAACTGGTAAGCTGCTAGTGGAGTAGCCTAAAGCCAACTGGTAAGCTGCTAGTAGAGTAGCCTACAGCCAACTGGTAAGCTGCTAGTAGAGTAGCCTACAGCCAACTGGTAAGCTGCTAGCAGAGTAGCCTACAGCCAACCGGCAAGCTGCTAGTGAAGTACCCTACAGACAACTGGTAAGCTGCTAGTAGAGTAGCCTACAGCCAACTGGTAAACTGCTAGTGGAGTAGCCTACAGCCAACTGGCAAGCTGCTAGTAGGTTAGCCTACAGCCAACTGGTAAGCTGTTAGTGGAGTAGCCTACAGCCAACTGGCAAGCTGCTAGTGGAGTAGCCTACAGCCAACTGGCAAGCTGCTAGTGGAGTAGCCTACAGCCAACTGGCAAGCTGCTAGTGGAGTAGCCTACAGCCAACTGGCAAGCTGCTAGTGGAGTAGCCTACAGCCAACTGGCAAGCTGCTAGTAGAGTAGCCTACAGCCAACTGGCAAGCTGCTGGCGGAGTAGCCTACAGCCAACTGGCAAGATGCTAGTAGAGTAGCCCACAGCCAACTGGCAAGCTGTTGTAGAGTAGCCTACAGCCAACTGGTAAGCTGCTAGCGGAGTAGCCTACAGCCAACTGGTAAGCTGCTAGCGGAGTAGCCTACAGCCAACTGGTAAGCTGCTAGCAGAGTAGCCTACAGCCAACTGGCAAGCTGCTAGTAGAGTTGTCAGCCAACTGGCAAGCTGCTAGTGGAGTAGCCTACAGCCAACTGGCAAGCTGCTAGTAGAGTTGTCAGCCAACTGGCAAGCTGCTAGTGGAGTAGCCTACAGCCAACTGGTAAGCTGCTAGTGGAGTAGCCTACAGCCAACTGGTAAGCTGCTAGTGGAGTAGCCTACAGCCAACTGGCAAGCTGCTAGTGGAGTAGCCGACAGCCAACTGGCAAGCTGCTAGTGGAGTAGCCTACAGCCAACTGGTAAGCTGCTAGTGGAGTAACCTACAGCCAACTGGCAAGCTGCTAGTAGAGTTGTCAGCCAACTGGCAAGCTGCTAGTGGAGTAGCCTACAGCCAACTGGCAAGCTGCTAGTGGAGTAGCCTACAGCCAACTGGCAAGCTGCTAGTGGAGTAGCCTACAGCCAACTGGCAAGCTGCTAGTAGGTTAGCCTACAGCCAACTGGTAGGCTGTTAGTGGAGTAGCCTACAGCCAACTGGCAAGCTGCTAGTGGAGTAGCCTACAGCCAACTGGCAAGCTGCTAGTGGAGTAGCCTACAGCCAACTGGCAAGCTGCTAGTGGAGTAGCCTACAGCCAACTGGCAAGCTGCTAGTGGAGTAGCCTACAGCCAACTGGCAAGTTGCTAGTGGAGTAGCCTACTACCAACTGGCAAGCTGCTAGTGAAGTAGCCTACAGCCAACTGGCAAGCTGCTAGTAGAGTTGTCAGCCAACTGGCAAGCTGCTAGTGGAGTAGCCTACAGCCAACTGGTAAGCTGCTAGTGGAGTAGCCTACAGCCAACTGGTAAGCTGCTAGTGGAGTAGCCTACAGCCAACTGGCAAGCTGCTAGTGGAGTAGCCTACAGCCAACTGGTAAGCTGCTAGTGGAGTAACCTACAGCCAACTGGCAAGCTGCTAGTAGAGTTGTCAGCCAATTGGCAAGCTGCTAGTGGTGTAGCCTACAGCCAACTGGCAAGCTGCTAGTGGAGTAGCCTACAGCCAACTGGTAAGCTGCTAGTGGAGTAGCCTACAGCCAACTGGTAAGCTGCTAGTGGTGTAGCCTACAACAAACTGGCAAGCTGCTAGTAGAGTAGCCTACAGCCAACTGGCAAGCTGCTAGTGGAGTAGCCAACAGCCAACTGGTAAGCTGCTAGTGGAGTAACCTACAGCCAACTGGCAAGCTGCTAGTAGAGTTGTCAGCCAACTGGCAAGCTGCTAGTGGAGTAGCCTACAGCCAACTGGCAAGCTGCTAGTGGAGTAGCCTACAGCCAACTGGTAAGCTGCTAGTGGAGTAGCCTACAGCCAACTGGTAAGCTGCTAGTGGTGTAGCCTACAACAAACTGGCAAGCTGCTAGTAGAGTAGCCTACAGCCAACTGGCAAGCTGCTAGTAGAGTAGCCTACAGCCAACTGGTAATCTGCTGGCGGAGTAGCCTACAGCCAACTGGCAAGCTGCTAGTAGAGTTGTCAGCCAACTGGCAAGCTGCTAGTAGAGTAGCCTACAGCCAACTGGCAAGCTGCTAGTGGAGTAGCCTACAGCCAACTGGTAAGCTGCTAGTGGAGTAGCCTACAGCCAACTGGCAAGCTGCTAGTGGAGTAGCCTACAGCCAACTGGCAAGCTGCTAGTGGAGTAGCCTACAGCCAACTGGCAAGCTGCTAGTGGAGTAGCCTACAGCCAACTGGCAAGCTGCTAGTGGAGTAGCCTACAGCCAACTGGCAAGCTGCTAGTGGAGTAGCCTACAGCCAACTGGCAAGCTGCTAGTGGAGTAGCCTACAGCCAACTGGCAAGCTGCTAGTGGAGTAGCCTACTACCAACTGGCAAGCTGCTAATGAAGTAGCCTACAGCCAACTGGCAAGCTGCTAGTAGAGTTGTCAGCCAACTGGCAAGCTGCTAGTGGTGTAGCCTACAGCCAACTGGTAAGCTGCTAGTGGAGTAGCCTACAGCCAACTGGTAAGCTGCTGGCGGAGTAGCCTACAGCCAACTGGTAAGCTGCTGGCGGAGTAGCCTACAGCCAACTGATAAGCTGCTGGTAGGTTAGCCTACAGCCAACTGGTAAGCTGCTAGCGGAGTAGCCTACAGCCAACTGGTAAGCTGCTAGTAGGTTAGCCTACAGCCAACTGGTAAGCTGCTAGCGGAGTAGCCTACGGCCAACTGGTAAGCTGCTAGTAGGTTAGCCTACAGCCAACTGGTAAGCTGCTAGCGGAGTAGCCTACAGCCAACTGGTAAGCTGCTAGCGGAGTAGCCTACAGCCAACTGGTAAGCTGCTAGCGGAGTAGCCTACAGCCAACTGGTAAGCTGCTAGTGGAGTAGCCTACAGCCAACTGGTAAGCTGCTAGTGGTGTAGCCTACAGCCAACTGGCAAGCTGCTAGTAGAGTAGCCTACAGCCAACTGGTAAGCTGCTAGTAGAGTAGCCTACAGCCAACTGGTAAGCTGCTAGTGGAGTAGCCTACAGCCGCTGCTAGCAGAGTAGCCTACAGCCAACTGGCAAGCTGTTGTAAAGTAGCCTACAGCCAACTGGCAAGCTGCTAGTAGAATAGCCTACAGCCAACTGGTAAGCTGCTAGCGGAGTAGCCTACAGCCAACTGGTAAGCTGCTAGCGGAGTAGCCTACAGCCAACTGGTAAGCTGCTAGCGGAGTAGCCTACAGCCAACTGGTAAGCTGCTAGTGGAGTAGCCTACAGCCAACTGGTAAGCTGCTAGTGGTGTAGCCTACAGCCAACTGGCAAGCTGCTAGTAGAGTAGCCTACAGCCAACTGGTAAGCTGCTAGTAGAGTAGCCTACAGCCAACTGGTAAGCTGCTAGCAGAGTAGCCTACAGCCAACTGGCAAGCTGTTGTAAAGTAGCCTACAGCCAACTGGTAAGCTGCTAGCAGAGTAGCCTACAGCCAACTGGCAAGCTGTTGTAAAGTAGCCTACAGCCAACTGGCAAGCTGCTAGTAGAGTAGCCTACAGCCAACTGGTAAGCTGCTAGCGGAGTAGCCTACAGCCAACTGGTAAGCTGCTAGCGGAGTAGCCTACAGCCAACTGGTAAGCTGCTAGTGGAGTAGCCTACAGCCAACTGGTAAGCTGCTAGTGGTGTAGCCTACAGCCAACTGGCAAGCTGCTAGTAGAGTAGCCTACAGCCAACTGGTAAGCAGCTAGTAGAGTAGCCTACAGCCAACTGGTAAGCTGCTAGCAGAGTAGCCTACAGCCAACTGGCAAGCTGTTGTAAAGTAGCCTACAGCCAACTGGTAAGCTGCTAGTAGAGTAGCCTACAGCCAACTGGTAAGCTGCTGGCAGAGTAGCCTACAGCCAACTGGTAAGCTGCTAGTGGTGTAGCCTACAGCCAACTGGTAAACTGCTAGTAGAGTAGCCGACAGCCAACTGGCAAGCTGCTAGTGGAGTAGCCTACAGCCAACTGGCAAGCTGCTAGTAGGTTAGCCTACAGCCAACTGGTAAGCTGCTAGTGGAGTAGCCTACAGCCAACTGGCAAGCTGCTAGTAGAGTAGCCTACAGCCAACTGGTAAGCTGCTAGTGGAGTAGCCTACAGCCAACTGGCAAGCTGCTAGTAGAGTAGCCTACAGCCAACTGGCAAGCTGCTAGTGGAGTAGCCTACAGCCAACTGGCAAGCTGCTAGTGGAGTAGCCTACAGCCAACTGGCAAGCTGTTTTAGAGTAGCCTACAGCCAACTGGTAAGCTGCTGGTGGAGTAGCCTACAGCCAACTGGCAAGCTGCTAGTAGGTTAGCCTACAGCCAACTGGTAAGCTGCTAGTGGAGTAGCCTACAGCCAACTGGTAAGCTGCTATTGGAGTAGCCTACAGCCAACTGGTAAGCTGCTAGTAGAGTAGCCGACAGCCAACTGGCAAGCTGCTAGTGGAGTAGCCTACAGCCAACTGGCAAGCTGCTAGTAGGTTAGCCTACAGCCAACTGGTAAGCTGCTAGTGGAGTAGCCTACAGCCAACTGGCAAGCTGCTAGTAGAGTAGCCTACAGCCAACTGGCAAGCTGTTTTAGAGTAGCCTACAGCCAACTGGTAAGCTGCTGGTGGAGTAGCCTACAGCCAACTGGCAAGCTGCTAGTAGGTTAGCCTACAGCCAACTGGTAAGCTGCTAGTGGAGTAGCCTACAGCCAACTGGTAAGCTGTTTTAGAGTAGCCTACAGCCAACTGGTAAGCTGCTGGTGGAGTAGCCTACAGCCAACTGGCAAGCTGCTAGTAGGTTAGCCTACAGCCAACTGGTAAGCTGCTAGTGGAGTAGCCTACAGCCAACTGGTAAGCTGCTATTGGAGTAGCCTACAGCCAACTGGTAAGCTGCTAGTAGAGTAGCCGACAGCCAACTGGCAAGCTGCTAGTGGAGTAGCCTACAGCCAACTGGCAAGCTGCTAGTAGGTTAGCCTACAGCCAACTGGTAAGCTGCTAGTGGAGTAGCCTACAGCCAACTGGCAAGCTGCTAGTAGAGTAGCCTACAGCCAACTGGCAAGCTGCTAGTGGAGTAGCCTACAGCCAACTGGTAAGCTGCTAGCAGAGTAGCCTACAGCCAACCGGCAAGCTGCTAGTGAAGTACCCTACAGACAACTGGTAAGCTGCTAGTAGAGT
Organism: Coregonus lavaretus; assembly: GCF_964263955.1. Classification (NCBI taxonomy): domain Eukaryota; kingdom Metazoa; phylum Chordata; class Actinopteri; order Salmoniformes; family Salmonidae; genus Coregonus; species Coregonus lavaretus. The sequence goes on from NW_028162010.1 coordinate 254,891, forward strand.
AGCCTACAGCTAACTGGCAAGCTGCTAGTAGGTTAGCCTACAGCCAACTGGCAAGCTGTTAGTGGAGTAGCCTACAGCCAACTGGCAAGCTGCTAGTGGAGTAGCCTACAGCCAACTGGTAAGCTGCTAGTGGAGTAGCTTACAGCCAACTGGTAAGCTGCTAGTGGTGTAGCCTACAACAAACTGGCAAGCTGCTAGTAGAGTAGCCTACAGCCAACTGGCAAGCTGCTAGTGGAGTAGCCTACAGACAACTGGCAAGCTGCTAGTGGAGTAGCCTACAGCCAACTGACAAGCTGCTAGTAGAGTAGCCTACAGCCAACTGGCAAGCTGCTAGTAGAGTAGCCTACAGCCAACTGGCAAGCTGCTAGTGGAGTAGCCTACAGCCAACTGGTAAGCTGCTGGCGGAGTAGCCTACAGCCAACTGATAAGCTGCTAGTGGAGTAGCCTACAGCCAACTGGCAAGCTGCTAGTGGAGTAGCCTACAGCCAACTGGCAAGCTGCTAGTGGAGTAGCCTACAGCCAACTGGCAAGCTGCTAGTGGAGTAGCCTACAGCCAACTGGCAAGCTGCTAGTGGAGTAGCCTACAGCCAACTGGCAAGCTGCTAGTGGAGTAGCCTACTACCAACTGGCAAGCTGCTAGTGAAGTAGCCTACAGCCAACTGGCAAGCTGCTAGTAGAGTTGTCAGCCAACTGGCAAGCTGCTAGTGGAGTAGCCTACAGCCAACTGGCAAGCTGCTAGTAGAGTTGTCAGCCAACTGGCAAGCTGCTAGTGGAGTATTCTACAGCCAACTGGTAAGCTGCTAGTGGGGTAGCCTACAGCCAACTGGTAAGCTGCTAGTGGAGTAGCCTACAGCCAACTGGCAAGCTGCTAGTGGAGTAGCCTACAGCCAACTGGCAAGCTGCTAGTAGAGTTGTCAGCCAACTGGCAAGCTGCTAGTGGAGTATTCTACAGCCAACTGGTAAGCTGCTAGTGGAGTAGCCTACAGCCAACTGGTAAGCTGCTAGTGGAGTAGCCTACAGCCAACTGGCAAGCTGTTATAGAGTAGCCTACAGCCAACTGGTAAGCTGCTAGTGGAGTAGCCTACAGCCAACTGGCAAGCTGCTAGCGGAGTAGCCTACAGCCAACTGGTAAGCTGCTAGCGGAGTAGCCTACAGCCAACTGGTAAGCTGCTAGTGGAGTAGCCTACAGCCAACTGGCAAGCTGCTAGCGGAGTAGCCTACAGCCAACTGGTAAGCTGCTAACGGAGTAGCCTACAGCTAACTGGTAAGCAGCTAGCAGAGTAGCCTACAGCCAACTGGCAAGCTGTTGTAGAGTAGCCTACAGCCAACTGGTAAGCTGCTAGTGGAGTAGCCTACAGCCAACTGGCAAGCTGCTAGTAGAGTAGCCTACAGCCAACTGGTAAGCTGCTAGCGGAGTAGCCTACAGCCAACATGTAAGCTGTTAGCAGAGTAGCCTACAGCCAACTGGCAAGCTGTTGTAGAGTAGCCTACAGCCAACTGGTAAGCTGCTAGTGGTGTAGCCTACAGCCAACTGGTAAACTGCTAGTAGAGTAGCCGACAGCCAACTGGTAAGCTGCTAGTGGAGTAGCCTACAGCCAACTGGTAAGCTGCTAGTGGAGTAGCCTACAGCCAACTGGCAAGCTGCTAGTGGAGTAGCCTACAGCCAACTGGTAAGCTGCTGGCAGAGTAGCCTACAGCCAACTGGTAAGCTGCTAGTAGAGTAGCCTACAGCCAACTGGTAAGCTGCTAGTAGAGTAGCCTACAGCCAACTGGTAAGCTGCTAGCAGAGTAGCCTACAGCCAACTGGCAAGCTGTTGTAGAGTAGCCTACAGCCAACTGGTAAGCTGCTAGTGGAGTAGCCTACAGCCAACTGGCAAGCTGCTAGTAGAGTAGCCTACAGCCAACTGGTAAGCTGCTAGCAGAGTAGCCTACAGCCAACTGGCAAGCTGTTGTAGAGTAGCCTACAGCCAACTGGTAAGCTGCTAGTGGTGTAGCCTACAGCCAACTGGTAAACTGCTAGTAGAGTAGCCGACAGCCAACTGGCAAGCTGCTAGTGGAGTAGCCTACAGCCAACTGGCAAGCTGCTAGTAGGTTAGCCTACAGCCAACTGGTAAGCTGCTAGTGGAGTAGCCTACAGCCAACTGGCAAGCTGCTAGTAGAGTAGCCTACAGCCAACTGGTAAGCTGCTAGTGGAGTAGCCTACTGCCATCTGGCAAGCTGCTAGTAGAGTAGCCTACAGCCAACTGGTAAGCTGCTGGCGGAGTAGCCTACAACCAACTGGCAAGCTGCTAGTGGAGTAGCCTACAGCCAACTGGTAAGCTGCTAATGGAGTAGCCTACAGCCAACTGGCAAGCTGCTAGTGGAGTAGCCTACAGCCAACTGGCAAGCTGCTAGTGGAGTAGCCTACAGCCAACTGGCAAGCTGCTAGTGGAGTAGCCTACAGCCAACTGGCAAGCTGCTAGTGGAGTAGCCTACAGCCAACTGGCAAGCTGCTAGTGGAGTAGCCTACTACCAACTGTTAAGCTGCTAGTGAAGTAGCCTACAGCCAACTGGCAAGCTGCTAGTAGAGTAGCCTACAGCCAACTGGTAAGCTGCTAGCGGAGTAGCCTACAGCCAACTGGCAAGCTGCTAGTGGAGTAGCCTACAGCCAACTGGCAAGCTGCTAGTGGAGTAGCCTACAGCCAACTGGCAAGCTGCTAGTGGAGTAGCCTACAGCCAACTGGCAAGCTGCTAGTAGAGTAGCCTACTACCAACTGGCAAGCTGCTAGTGAAGTAGCCTACAGCCAACTGGCAAGCTGCTAGTAGAGTTGTCAGCCAACTGGCAAGCTGCTGGCGGATTAGCGTACAGCCAACTGGTAAGCTGCTAGCGGAGTAGCCTACAGCCAACTGGTAAGCTGCTAGTGGAGTAGCCTACTACCAACTGGCAAGCTGCTAGTGAAGTAGCCTACAGCCAACTGGCAAGCTGCTAGCGGAGTAGCCTACAGCCAACTGGTAAGCTGCTAGTGGAGTAGCCTACTACCAACTGGCAAGCTGCTAGTGAAGTAGCCTACAGCCAACTGGCAAGCTGCTAGCGGAGTAGCCTACAGCCAACTGGTAAGCTGCTAGTGGAGTAGCCTACTACCAACTGGCAAGCTGCTAGTGAATTAGCCTACAGCCAACTGGTAAGCTGCTAGCGGAGTAGCCTACAGCCAACTGGTAAGCTGCTAGTGGAGTAGCCTACTACCAACTGGCAAGCTGCTAGTGAAGTAGCCTACAGCCAACTGGTAAACTGCTAGCGGAGTAGCCTACAGCCAACTGTTAAGCTGCTAGCGGAGTAGCCTACAGCCAACTGGTAAACTGCTAGCGGAGTAGCCTACAGCCAACTGGTAAGCTGCTGGCGGATTAGCCTACAGCCAACTGTTAAGCTGCTAGCGGAGTAGCCTACAGACAACTGGTAAGCTGCTAGCGGAGTAGCCTACAGCCAACTGGTAAGCTGCTGGCGGATTAGCGTACAGCCAACTGGTAAGCTGCTGGCGGAGTAGCCTACAGCCAACTGGTAAGCTGCTGGCGGAGTAGCCTACAGCCAACTGGTAAGCTGCTAGTAGAGTAGCCTACAGCCAACTGGTAAGCTGCTAGCGGAGTAGCCTACAGCCAACTGGTAAGCTGCTAGCGGAGTAGCCCACAGCCAACTGGTAAGCTGCTAGCGGAGTAGCCTACAGCCAACTGGTAAGCTGCTAGCAGAGTAGCCTACAGCCAACCGGCAAGCTGCTAGTGAAGTACCCTACAGACAACTGGCAAGCTGCTAGTAGAGTAGCCTACAGCCATCTGGTAAACTGCTAGTGGAGTAGCCTACAGCCAACTGGCAAGCTGCTAGTGGAGTAGCCTACAGCCAACAGGTAAGCTGCTAGTGGAGTAGCCTACAGCCAACTGGTAAACTGCTAGTGGAGTAGCCTACAGCCAACTGGCAAGCTGCTAGTGGAGTAGCCTACAGCCAACTGGCAAGCTGCTAGTGGAGTAGCCTACTGCCAACTGGTAAGCTGTTAGTGGAGTAGCCTAAAGCCAACTGGTAAGCTGCTAGTGGTGTAGCCTACAGCCAACTGGCAAGCTGCTAGTAGAGTAGCCTACAGACAACTGGTAAGTTGCTAGTAGTGTAGCCTACAGCCAACTGGCAAGCTGCTAGTGGAGTAGCCTACAGCCAACTGGCAAGCTGCTAGTAGAGTTGTCAGCCAACTGGCAAGCTGCTAGTGGAGTAGCCTACAGCCAACTGGTAAGCTGCTAGTGGAGTAGCCTACAGCCAACTGGTAAGCTGCTAGTAGTGTAACCTACAGCCAACTGGCAAGCTGCTAGTGGAGTAGCCTACAGCCAACTGGCAAGCTGCTAGTAGAGTTGTCAGCCAACTGGCAAGCTGCTAGTGGAGTAGCCTACAGCCAACTGGTAAGCTGCTAGTGGAGTAGCCTACAGCCAACTGGTAAGCTGCTAGTGGTGTAGCCTACAGCCAACTGGCAAGCTGCTAGTAGAGTAGCCTACAGCCAACTGGCAAGCTGCTAGTAGAGTAGCCTACAGCCAACTGGCAAGCTGCTAGTAGAGTAGCCTACAGCCAACTGGTAAGCTGCTAGTGGAGTAGCCTACAGCCAACTGGCAAGCTGCTAGTGGAGTAGCCTACAGCCAACTGGTAAGCTGCTAGTGGAGTAGCCTACAGCCAACTGGCAAGCTGCTAGTGGAGTAGCCTACAGCCAACTGGCAAGCTGCTAGTGGATTAGCCTACAGCCAACTGGTAAGCTGCTAGTGGAGTAGCCTACAGCCAACTGGTAAGCTGCTAGTGGTGTAGCCTACAGCCAACTGGCAAGCTGCTAGTAGAGTAGCCTACAGCCAACTGGCAAGCTGCTAGTAGAGTAGCCTACAGCCAACTGGCAAGCTGCTAGTGGAGTAGCCTACAGCCAACTGGTAAGCTGCTAGCGGAGTAGCCTACAGCCAACTGGTAAACTACTAGTGGAGTACCCTACAGCCAACTGGTAAGCTGCTAGTAAAGTTGTCAGCCAACTTGTAAGCTGCTAGTAGAGTTGTCAGCCAACTGGCAAGCTGCTTGTGGAGTAGCCTACAGCCAACTGGCAAGCTGCTAGTGGAGTAGCCTACAGCCAACTGGCAAGCTGCTAGTGGAGTAGCCTACAGCCAACTGGTAAGCTGTTAGTGGAGTAGCCTACAGCCAACTGGTAAACTACTAGTGGAGTAGCCTACAGACAACTGGCAAGCTGCTAGTGGAGTAGCCTACAGCCAACTGGTAAGCTGCTAGTAGAGTAGCCTACAGCCAACTGGTAAGCTGCTGGCGGAGTAGCCTACAGCCAACTGGTAAGCTGCTGGCGGAGTAGCCTACAGCCAACTGGTAAGCTGCTAGTGGTGTAGCCTACAGCCAACTGGCAAGCTGCTAGTGGTGTAGCCTACAGCCAACTGGCAAGCTGCTAGTGGTGTAGCCTACAGCCAACTGGCAAGCTGCTAGTGGAGTAGCCTACAGCCAACTGGCAAGCTGCTAGTAGAGTAGCCTACAGCCAACTGGTAAGCTGCTAGTAGAGTTTTCAGCCAACTGGTAAGCTGCTAGTAGAGTTGTCAGCCAACTGGCAAGCTGCTAGTGGAGTAGCCTACAGCCAACTGGCAAGCTGCTAGTAGAGTAGCCTACAGCCAACTGGTAAGCTGCTGGCGGAGTAGCCTACAGCCAACTGGTAAGCTGCTGGCGGAGTAGCCTACAGCCAACTGGTAAGCTGCTAGTGGAGTAGCCTACAGCCAACTGGCAAGCTGCTAGTGGAGTAGCCTACAGCCAACTGGCAAGCTGCTAGTGGAGTAGCCTAAAGCCAACTGGTAAGCTGCTAGTGGAGTAGCCTACAGCCAACTAGTAAACTGCTAGTGGAGTAGTCTACAGCCACCTGGCAAGCTGCTAGTGGAGTAGCCTACAGCCAACTGGCAAGCTGATAGTGGAGTAGCCTACAGCCAACTGCTTAGCTGTTAGTGGAGTAGTCTACAGCCAACTGGTAAGCTGCTAGTGGTGTAGCCTACAGCCAACTGGCAAGCTGCTAGTAGAGTAGCCTACAGACAACTGGTAAGCTGCTAGTAGAGTAGCCTACAGCCAACTGGAAAGCTGCTATTGGAGTAGCCTACAGCCAACTGGCAAGCTGCTAGTAGAGTTGTCAGCCAACTGGCAAGCTGCTAGTGGAGTAGCCTACAGCCAACTGGCAAGCTGCTAGTGGAGTAGCCTACAGCCAACTGGCAAGCTGCTAGTGGAGTAGCCTACAGCCAACTGGTAAGCTGCTAGCGGAGTAGCCTACAGCCAACTGGTAAGCTGCTAGCGGAGTAGCTTACAGCCAACTGGCAAGCTACTAGTGGAGTAGCCTACAGCCAACTGGCAAGCTGCTAGTAGAGTTGTCAGCCAACTGGCAAGCTGCAAGTGGAGTAGCCTACAGCCAACTGGTAAGCTGCTAGTGGAGTAGCCTACAGCCAACTGGTAAGCTGCTGGTGGAGTAGCCTACAGCCATTTGGTAAGCTGCTAGTGGAGTAGCCTACAGCCAAATGTTAAGCTGCTAGTGGAGTAGCCTTAAGCAAACTGGTAAGCTGCTAGTAGAGTTGTCAGCCAACTGGCAAGCTGCAAGTGGAGTAGCCTACATCCAACTGGCAAGCTGCTAGTGGAGTAGCCTACAGCCAACTGGCAAGCTGCTAGTGGAGTAGCCTACAGCCAACTGGCAAGCTGCTAGTAGAGTAGCCTACAGCCAACTGGCAAGCTGCTAGTAGAGTAGCCTACAGCCAACTGGTAAGCTGCTGGTGGAGTAGCCTACAGCCAACTGGTAAGCTGCTGGTGGAGTAGCCTACAGCCAACTGGTAAGCTGCTGGTGGAGTAGCCTAGAGCCAACGGGCAAGCTGCTAGTGGAGTAGCCTACAGCCAACTGGCAAGCTGCTAGTAGAGTTGTCAGCCAACTGGCAAGCTGCTAGTGGAGTAGCCTACAGCCAACTGGCAAGCTGCTAGTGGAGTAGCCTACAGCCAACTGGTAAGCTGCTAGTGGAGTAGCCTAAAGCAAACTGGTAAGCTGCTAGTAGAGTAACTTACAGCCAACTGGTAAGCTGCTAGTGGAGTAGCCTACAGCCAACTGGTAAGCTGCAGGTGGAGTAGCATACAAGCTGCTAGTAGAGTAGCCTACAGCCAACTGGCAAGCTGCTAGTAGAGAAGCCTACAGCCAACTGGCAAGCTGCTAGTGGAGTAGCCTACAGCCAACTGGTAAGCTGCTAGTAGAGTAGCCTACAGCCAACTGGCAAGCTGCTAGTGGAGTAGCCTACAGCCAACTGGTAAGCTGCTGGTGGAGTAGCCTACAGCCAACTGGTAAGCTGCTGGCGGAGTAGCCTACAGCCAACTGGTAAGCTGCTGGTGGAGTAGCCTACAGCCAACTGGTAAGCTGCTGGCGGAGTAGCCTACAGCCAACTGGCAAGCTGCTAGTGGAGTAGCTTACAGCCAACTGGCAAGCTGCTAGTGGAGTGGCCTACAGCCAACTGGCAAGCTGCTAGTGGAGTAGCCTACAGCCAACTGGTAAGCTGCTAGTAGAGTAGCCTACAGCCAACTGGCAAGCTGCTAGTGGAGTAGCCTACAGCCAACTGGCAAGCTGCTAGTAGAGTTGTCAGCCAACTGGCAAGCTGCTAGTGGAGTAGCCTACAGCCAACTGGCAAGCTGCTAGTGGAGTAGCCTACAGCCAACTGGAAAGCTGCCAGTGGAGTAGCCTACAGCCAACTGGCAAGCTGCTAGTGGAGTAGCCTACAGCCAACTGGTAAGCTGCTAGTAGAGTAGCCTACAGCCAACTGGCAAGCTGCTAGTGGAGTAGCCTACAGCCAACTGGCAAGCTGCTAGTAGAGTTGTCAGCCAACTGGCAAGCTGCTAGTGGAGTAGCCTACAGCAAACTGGCAAGCTGCTAGTGGAGGAGCCTACAGCCAACTGGCAAGCTGCTAGTGGAGTAGCCTACAGCCACCTGGTAAGCTGCTGGAGTAGCCTACAGCCAACTGGTAAGCTTTTAGTGGTGTAGCCTACAGCCAACTGGCAAGCTGCTAGTAGAGTAACCTACAGCCACACTGGCAAGCTGCTAGTGGAGTAGCCTACAGCCAACTGGTAAGCTGCTAGTAGATTAGCTTACAGCCAACTGGTAAGCTGCTAGTGGAGTAGCCTACAGCCAACTGGAAAGCTGCTAGTGGTGTAGCCTACAGCCAACTGGCAAGCTGCTGGTGGAGTAGCCTACAACCAACTGCCAAGCTGCTAGTAAAGTAGCCTACAGCCAACTGGCAAGCTGCTAGTAGAGTAGCCTACAGCCAACTGGCAACCTGCTAGTAGAGTAGCCTTAAGCCAACTGGCAAGCTGCTAGTGGAGTAGCCTACAGCCAACTGGTAAACTGCTAGTAGAGTAGCCTACAGCCAACTGGCAAGCTGCTAGTGGGGTAGCCTACAGCCAACTGGTAAGCTGCTAGTAGAGTAGCCTACAGCCAACTGGCAAGCTGCTAGTAGAGTAGCCTACAGCCAACTGGTAAGCTGCTAGTAGAGTAGCCTACAGCCAACTGGCAAGCTGCTAGTGGAGTAGCCTACAGCCAACTGGTAAGCTGCTAGTGGAGTGGCCTACAGCCAACTGGTAAGCTGCTAGTAGAGTAGCCTACAGCCAAATGGCAATCTGCTAGTGGAGAAGCCTACAGCCAACTGGTAAGCTGCTGGTGGAGTAGCCTACAGCCAACTGGTAAGCTAATAGTGGAGTAGCCTAAAGCCAACTGGTAAGCTGCTAGTAGAGTAGCCTACAGCCAACTGGTAAGCTGCTAGTGGAGTAGCCTACAGCCAACTGTTAAGCTGCTAGTGGAGTAGCCTACAGCCAACTTGTAAGCTGCTAGTGGTTTAGCGTACAGCCAACTGGCAAGCTGCTAGTGGAGTAGCCTACAGCCAACTGGTAAGCTAATAGTGGAGTAGCCTAAAGCCAACTGGTAAGCTGCTAGTAGAGTAGCCTACAGCCAACTGGTAAGCTGCTAGTAGAGTAGCCTACAGCCAACTGGTAAGCTGCTGGTGGAGTAGCCTACAGCCAACTGGTAAGGTGCTGGTGTAGTAGCCTACAGCCAACTGGTAAGCTAATAGTGGAGTAGCCTAAAGCCAACTGGTAAGCTGCTAGTAGAGTAGCCTACAGCCAACTGGTAAGCTGCTAGTGGAGTAGCCTACAGCCAACTGTTAAGCTGCTAGTGGAGTAGCCTACAGCCAACTTGTAAGCTGCTAGTGGTTTAGCGTACAGCCAACTGGCAAGCTGCTAGTGGAGTAGCCTACAGCCAACTGGCAAGCTGCTAGTAGAGTAGCCTACAGCCAACTGGCAAGCTGCTAGTAGAGTAGCCTACAGCCAACTGGCAAGCTGCTAGTAGAGTAGCCTACAGCCAACTGGTAAGCTGCTAGCGGAGTAGCCTACAGCCAACTGGTAAACTGCTAGTGGAGTAGCCTACAGCCAACTGGTAAACTGCTAGCGGAGTAGCCTACAGCCAACTGGTAAACTGCTAGTGGAGTAGCCTACAGCCAACTGGTAAACTGCTAGTAGAGACTACAGCCAACTGGCACAAAACAATGTAAATTTAATACAAACCTAAACTTGTATTACATGGAGCTATTATTCAAATATGCCATTTCTTTGAAATGAGCTAACAGTGGTGATGTTTTCAACAGGATCATTTTTTGCTTTTATCCCAAATGGAGAGTCACTGCTATCCCCATTGTGAATATTGCTATTCGGGGGTCTAGGCACACATGGAACGGTGAGGGTATCATGTTACCAACAGGTGCATATTGCTCCAAAAGTTCAGAGTCCACCCAAGCCCCTGCCCACACCAACAATAAAAAAGTGATCTCTGGATTGGCCTTAACCCCCCACTTCACCCAGACCACGTGCTGTTTCCCTAGGTCAGGGATGTCAGAGACTAATTATAATATTCTTTACCCAGACCACGTGCTGTTTCCCTAGGTCAGGGATGTCAGAGACTATTTATAATATGCTTTACCCAGGCCACGTGCTGTTTCCCTAGGTCAGGGATGTCAGAGACCAATTATAATATTATTTACCCAGACCGCGTGCTGTTTCCCTAGGTCAGGGATGTCAGAGACTAATTATAATATTCTTTAGCCGGACCACGTGCTGTATCCCTAGGTCAGGGATGTCAGAGACTAATTATATAATATTATTTACCCAGACCACGTGCTGTTTCCCTAGGTCAGGGATGTCAGAGACTAATTATATTATGCTTTACCCAGACCATATTCCACTCCTGCGTTGTCTTGGCTGTGTGCTTAGGGTCGTTGTCCTGTTGGAAGGTGAACCTTCGCCCCAGTCAAAGATCCTGAGTGCTCTGGAGCAGGTTTCATCAAGGATCTCTCTGTACTTTGCGGTGTTCATCTTTCCCTCAATCCTGACAAGTCTCCCTACCACTGAAAAGGATCCCCACAGCATGATGCTGCCACCACCATACTTCACCGTAGGGATGGTGCCAGGTTTCCTCCAGACGTGACGCTTGGCATTCAGGCCAAAGAGTTAAATTTTGGTTTCATTAGACCAGAGAAACTTGTTTCTCATGGTCTGAGAGTCATTTAGGTGCCTTTTGGCAAACTCCAAGCAGGCTGTCGTGCCCTTTACTGAGGAGTGGCTTCCGTCTGGCCACTATACCATAAAGGCCTGATTGGTGGAGTGCTGTAGATATGGTTGTCCTTCTGGAAGGTTCTCTCATCTCCACAGAGGAACTCTGCAGCTCTGTCAGAGTGACCATCGGGTTCTTGGTCACCTCCCTGACCAAGGCCCTTCTCCCCCGATTGCTAAGTTTGGCCTGGCAGCCAACTCTAGGAAGAGTCTTGGTGGTTCCAAACTTTTTCCATTTAAGAACGATGGAGGCCACTGTGTTCATGGGAACTTTCAATGCTGCAGAATTGTTTTGGTACCGTCCCCAGATCTGTGCCTCGACACAATCATAGCAAAGGGTCAGAAAACATATGTTTTCACTTTGTCATTATGGGGTAGTGTGTGGATTGATGAGGGGAAAAAATGATTTAATCAATTTTAGACTAAGACTAACGTAACAAAATCTGGAAAAAGTCAAGGGGTCTGAATACTTCCTGAATGCACTGTATACAATAGCTTTCAGCTAGACGAGGCAAACTTGACATTGACTGTGCTCATGTCTACATTTGAGGAGTACTTTGAAGCAAGCCAGAACATCACATTTGAGAAATACACGTTTTTCTCTCATGATCAGAAACAGGAAGTCAGTTTTGACCAGTACTTGGCTGAGCTGAACACAATGAGCAAAACGTGTGAATTTGAAAAATCTGAAAGACTCACTAGTGAAAGGATAGTCTGAGGCATACTTGATAATGGATTCAATGAGAGATTGCTGCGTGAGCAAGATGTAACTTTGGATAAAGCAGTGAATACAGTACCAGTCAAAAGTTTGGACACACCTACTCATTGAAGGGTTATTTATTTATTTTGAAAATGTTTTACATTGTACATTATACACATTTTACTGGTTGAAAAATGTGACGGTTTAGGTTTACTTTCAAAGTTACGTATTACGAAGGGAAAAAAAACATTCACGCGCAGCTGGATGGAATTTAGCTAATGTTAACAATTAGGTAGGTAGCTGATAGTATGATGGATATTAGAAAGTGGCTTCGACAGGGCACAACGGCAGCATCGGATCAAAGCGGCTGGGAGAAGCCTGCCACAGAGGCCAAAGGCAAGGCCGCTGGGCCGACGCTAATCACTGAGGCCAAGGCCGCCGAGCCCAGCAGCAAAGGCACCTGAGCAACCGTCTTGCAGCCTGGTGACATAGGAGGTGATGAGGACCCAGCGCAGGTTTGTCTGGGGAAATACCCAACCCGCCTGGACTGGGAGAGAAAACTGGCATTTTGTAGCACGTGGTTCAAAGGCAGATGCAGTTTGACGAGTTATGGGAGAAATGCAAGCACACTTGGACACCCCCCCCCCCCCCCCCTCCAAGCAAATGGCAAAGAGTAGTGAGTAGTAATCTGAAAGAATATGTGGTGGATCTATATCTGGATATGAGAGGGATCTTACAAGCACATTCCGTGGGGAACAAGAGACTGCTGAGGAGGTTCAACACAGCATCAAGGCAGCTACAACTCTTGAATCTGGGTGAGAACAGGCAGCCTGGCTGGGCTTGGGTTATTTTGTTATTTGCTAGCTTTTGGAAATGCGTGGCAAACGTCAGAAATAGGCGTAGACGTGATTTTCTTTATTGGCGTTGCTGCTAAGTTTACTGCTTGATTTCTTTGATTGGAATGGAAATGTTTGGTTTATAATATAATTGGATTGGTTTATAATGTAGAAGAGGTGCTTTGCATTACATTGATGAGGGTGAGCAGACCTTGAACAACTGGTAGCTATGGAATAGTAATTCCTCTGTTATCATACCAGCGTAGGACGGCACTCTTGTGGGAAGACAGCTTGGTAGCTGCGTCCAAGCTGCATTGTACCGATAAGTCGTTGGTAGTGCATTGTCCATTATTGTTTGCTTTCCGCGATTGGAAATGCATTGTATTGGCATGAGGAAGTGTTATTACGGTAATTAGCAACTGTTTTGCATTGGATTGAAAAAAAACATTCAGGCGCATCTGGATGGAATTTAGCTAATGTTAACAGTTAGGCAGGTAGCTGATAGTATGATGGATATTACAAAGTGGCTTTGACGGGGCACAACGGCAGCATTGTCGTTCTGGATAACATTATCTACTAAATGACTAAAACATTTTTAAATAAACAACTCGTAGCTATGGAATACTAATGTATCTGTTATCACACGCAGCGTAGTATGACACTCTTGTGGGAAGACAGCTTGGTAGCTGCGTCCAAGCTGCATTGTACCCATACGTCGTTGGTAGTGCATTGTCCATTATTGTTTGCTTTCCGCGATTGGAAATGCATTGTATTGACATGAGGAAGTGTTATTACGGTAATTAGCCACTGTTTTGCATTGGATTGTTGGGTATTGTGCATGTAGCTGTGTAGCGTTGTCATAACTTGCGATTTATGAATTGTCCATGTTTGTAAAGCGGTGCACTAGCCTGTATTCTTGCTGCAAGACAGCCGTGCGTGGCTGCAAATACATTGTGTGTAATTGTACTATCGATTATTATCAATCCTGTGTTATCAGCAAGCGAAAATAGTTGTGCCCCCTTAGTCATTTCTGATGCCCCCTTGCCGAGTTCATCCTGGCGCCGGGCTTGGCTACGAGTAACCAGCTAAACTACACAAACGATTTTCCAAAAGTCAAGGACCATTAAATGCGTGCAGTGTAAAAGCATGAAGTAGGCTACAAAGAACCGTTATAAAAATGTGTAAAATTAATCTAAACTCACCTGATTCATTGTAGAAACGTGTGTTTATGGTCGATTGCAGAGTTCAGGCGAAGTTCTGCCTAAAGTCAAAAGACAAAATGGAGAATAGAGAACATGTGACTCCGAAAAATAGGACTTTCCACATATCTTCCCATATCCTTTTTTCCAGGAACTTAGTGATGATTTCCAGATGTTTCAGCAAGCAGAGCCAAGTTTCCTCTATTCCAAGAAACCTCTGTAGCAATGCTTTTCCAAATGCTTAAGCAAAGTAGAGTAAAGTTCATCTATTACACCATTTGCAAACATCAGCAAAATCCTAGAGCCAAGTTTCCTCTAACACACTTTTTGCAAAGGTCAGCACAATCACAGACTCTAAGACACTACAAGAGACATGTCTATGCGGCTTCATGCCTAATTAATAGATGATAGGGTTCCTGTGTTGCAAGAGCATGTAAAGCTTTGCTTTAAATAATATACATAAAGGTTTATTGGTAGGCTTCTATTTGGTTGTCATTTTCTCATTTTAGTCATTTAGCAGACAATCTTATCATGAGCGACTTACAGTTCGTTAGTTTATACATTATTTTATTTGTTCATACTGCCCCCGTGGGAATCGAACCCACATCCCTGGCGTTGCAAACCAACTGAACTACACGGGGTCTAACGTTTCACGAAATCTATATACGGTGTCATAATGCTGCAATTTTATAGCCTGCTGGCTGGTGGTAATAATGTCATTTATTGTTCAGTAATTAAAACTGGATATTCAAACATTGCAGATTTTTAAATAAATTATCCATGCATACTAATCAGCTACCAATTGATGTTTAAAATAATATACAACTGTCCTGTAGCTGCTACCTGAACCTGCATGACATGAACCCTCCTCGTGCTCTCTCCCAGCTTGGATAGAACGCTGTTGTGCATAAAACCCGTCTATTAATGCCAAATAATACTGTCAGCACGCCCTCGAAACATTAGCTAACTAGGGATTGTTTCATTATTCAGTGTACTATCTATAGCTACTGTGCCTTCAGAATTGTGGTCCTTTGTAGCTCAGCTGGTAGAGCACGGTGCTTGTAACGCCAGGGTAGTTGGTTCGATCCCCGGGACCACCCATACACAAATAATGTATGGATGAAAATGGCATATTATTATTATTATTATCGAATGGATTCATACCCCTAGACTTACTCCACATTTTGTTGTGTTACAGCCTGAATTCAAAATGAATTACATAATTTTTTTTCCCCCTTACACAATACCCCATGATGGCTAAGTGAAAACATGTTGTTAAAAATGCTAATCTATTGAAATACAGAAATATCTAATTTACATACACTACCGGTTAAATGTTTTAGAACACCTACTCATTCAAGGATTTCTCTTCATTTTTACTATGTTCTACATTGTGGACTAATAGTGAAGACATCAAAACTATGAAATAACACATATGGAATCATGTAGTAACCAAAAAAGTATTTGTATTTGTATTTATTAGGGATTCCCATTAATTGCTGCCACTCTTCCTGGGCTCCAAAAATCTAAACAAATCTAAATATATTTTATATTTGAGATTCTTCAAATAGCCACCCTTTGCCTTGATGACAGCTTTGCACACACTTGGCATTCTCTCAACCAGCTTCATGAGGTAGTCACCTGGAATGCATTTCAATTAACAGGTGTGCCTTCTTAAAAGTTAATTTGTGGAATTTCTTTCCTTCTTAATGAGTTTGAGCCAATCAGTTGTGTTGTGACAAGGTAAGCAAAGAGAAACTACAGTCCATCATTACATTTTTACATTTACATTTTAGTCATTTAGCGGACGCTCTTATCCAGAGCGACTTACAGGAGCAATTAGGGTTAAGTGCCTTGCTCAAGGGCACATTAACGTCATTAAGCAGACGCTCTTAGCCAGAGCGACTCACAAATTGGTGCGTTCATCCTATAGCCAGTGGGATAACCACTTTACAATTGGGGGGGGGGGGGGGGGGGGGGGGGGGGTAGAAGGATTCCTTTATCCTATCCCAGGTATTCCTTAAAGAGGTGGGGTTTCAAATGTCTCCGGAAGGTGGTGAGTGACTCCGCTGTCCTGGCGTCGTGAGGGAGCTTGTTCCACCATTGGGGTGCCAGAGCAGCGAACAGTTTTGACTGGGCTGAGCGGGAACTATGCTTCCGCAGAGGAAGGGGAGCCAGCAGGCCAGAGGTGGATGAGCGCAATGCCCTCATTTGGGTGTAGGGACTGATCAGAGCCTGAAGGTACAGAGGTGCCGTTCCCCTCACTGCTCCATAGGCAAGCACCATGGTCTTGTAGCGGATGCGAGCTTCAACTGGAAGCCAGTGGAGTGTGCGGAGGAGGGGGGTGACGTGAGAGAACTTGGGAAGGTTGAACACCAGACGGGCTGCGGCATTCTGGATGAGTTGTAGGGGTTTAATGGCACAGGCAGGGAGGCCAGCCAACAGCGAGTTGCAGTAGTCCAGACGGGAAATGACAAGTGCCTGGATTAGGACCTGTGCCGCTTCCTGTGTAAGGCAGGGTCGTACTCTCCGAATGTTGTAGAGCATGAACCTGCAGGAGCGGGTCACCGCCTTGATGTTGGCGGAGAACGACAGGGTGTTGTCCAGGGTCACGCCTAGGCTCTTCGCACTCTGGGAGGAGGACACAGCGGAGTTGTCAACCGTGATGGCGAGATCATGGAACGGGCAGTCCTTCCCCGGGAGGAAGAGCAGCTCCGTCTTGCCAGGGTTCAGCTTGAGGTGGTGATCCGTCATCCATACTGATATGTCTGCCAGACATGCAGAGATGCGATTCGCCACCTGGTTATCAGAAGGGGGAAAGGAGAAGATTAGTTGTGTATCGTCAGCGTAGCAATGATAGGAGAGACCATGTGAGGATATGACAGAGCCAAGTGACTTGGTGTATAGGGAGAAAAGGAGAGGGCCTAGAACTGAGCCTTGGGGGACACCAGTGGTGAGAGCACGTGGTGCGGAGACAGCTTCTCGCCACGCCACTTGGTAGGAGCGACCGGTCAGGTAGGACGCAATCCAGGAGTGAGCCGCGCCGGAGATGCCCAGCTCGGAGAGGGTGGAGAGGAGGATCTGATGGTTCACAGTATCAAAGGCAGCAGACAGGTCTAGAAGGACAAGAGCAGAGGAGAGAGAGTTAGCTTTAGCAGTGCGGAGAGTCTCCGTGACACAGAGAAGAGCAGTCTCAGTTGAATGACCAGTCCTGAAACCTGATTGGTTTGGATCAAGAAGGTCATTCTGAGAGAGATAGCAAGAGAGTTGGCTAAAGACGGCACGCTCAATAGTTTTGGAAAGAAAAGAAAGAAGGGATACTGGTCTGTAGTTGTTGACATCAGTGGGGTCGAGTGTTGGTTTTTTGAGAAGGGGAGCAACTCTCGCTCTCTTGAAGACGGAAGGGACATGGCCAGCGGTCAAGGATGAGTTGATCAGCGAGGTGAGGTAGGGGAGAAGGTCACCGGAGATGGTCTGGAGAAGGGAGGAGGGGATGGGGTCAAGCGGGCAGGTTGTTGGGCGGCCTGCAGTCACAAGTCGCAGGATTTTATCTGGAGAGAGAGGGGAGAAAGAAGTCAAAGCATAGGGTAGGGCAGTGTGAGCAGGACCAGCAGACATGAAGGTAAGTCACTCCGGAAAATTTCAAGAACTTTGAAAGTTTCTTCAAGTGCAGTTGCAAAAACCATCAAGCGCTATGATGAAACTGGCTCTCATGACGACCGACACAAGAATGGATGACCCAGAGTTACCTCTGCTGCAGAGGATAAGTTCATTAGAGTTACCAGCCTCAGAAATTGCAGCCCAAATAAATGCTTCACAGAGTTCAAGTAACAGACACATCTCAACATCAACTGTTCAGAGAAGACTATGTGATTCAGGCCTTCATGGTTGAATTGCTGCAAAGAAACCACTACTAAAGGACACCAATAATAAGAAGAGACTTGCTTGGGCCAAGAAACACAAGCAATGGACATTAGACCGGTGGAAATGTGTCCTTTGGTCTGGAGTCCAAATTGGAGATATTTGGTTCCAACCGCCATGTCTTTGTGAGATGCGGTGTGGGTGAACAGATGATCGCAATTGTATTTCCCACCGTAAAGCATGGAGGAGGAGGTGTTATGGTGTGGGGGTGCTTTGCTGGTGACAATGTCTGTGATTTATTTAGAATTCAAGGCACACTTAACCAGCATGGCTACCACAGAATTCTGCAGCGACACGCCATCCCATCTGGTTTGGGCTTAGTGGGACTATCATTTGTTTTTCAACAGGACAATGACCCAACACACCTCCAGGCTATGTAAGGGCTATGTTACCAAGAAGAAGATTGATGTAGTGCTGCATCAGATGACCTGGCCTCCACAATCCCCCGACCTCAACCAAATTGAGATGGTTTGGGATGAGTCGAACCGCAGAGTGAAGGAAAAGCAGCCAACAAGTTCTCAGCATATGTGGGAACTCCTTCAAGACTGTTGGAAAAGCTGAGCCCGCGGTTTGTGGGGCCGTTCAAAGTCCTGAGGAGAATCAACGAGGTCACTTATAGGTTATTCCTTCCCCTCTGATTAGCGTATTAACCCCTCGTTTCATGTGTCTCTCCTCAGGCCAGTGGTGGTTGGTCCACTCCAGGAGTCTGAGGTGCGGGAGGTTCCTCCACCTCCTCTGGACATCGAGGGGGCCCCGGCGTACTCTGTCCGTTCCATCCTGGATTCAAGGTGTCGGGTGGGGGGCCTTCAGTACCTCGTGGAGTGGGAGGGGTACGGTCCAGAGGAAAGGTGCTGGGTCCCGGTGAGGGATATCCTCGATCCCTCCCTGTTGCGGGATTTCCACCGTCGCCATCCGGCTCGCCCTGCTCCGCGTCCTCCTGGCCGTCCCCAGGCCGGGGTCGGCGTGCTGTTGGAGCTGCACGTTAAGGGGGGGGGGGGGGGTACTGTCACGACTTCCGCCGAGGCTGCCTCCCATCCTTGTTCGGGCAGGCTTCGGCGTTCGTCGTCACCGGCTTACTAGCCACTGCCGCTCCATATATCATCATTCCATTTGTCTTGTCAATTACACACACCTGGTTCTTTTCCCCTCATTAGTCCGTGTATAAGTGTTCCCTCTGCCTCCCTTGTCCTTGTGGGTGATTGTTTATTGTGAGAGAGTAGTGTAGCTCGGTGGAGCTACTCACCCTTTGTATTGCCGGGGTAGATATTTCCCCTGTGCCTGTAATTTGTTGGAGTATCCTGTACCGTGTATTGCCAGGGTAGAAAGTTTCCACTGTGCCTGTTTTCGTGTGTCGCTATCCAGCACAATTGTGTACGACGGAATAAACTCTGTATTCGGTGATTTACCCTCCTGCGCCTGACTCCTTCTATCCACTCATCACATTCTCTCTCTTTGAGTCAACTACTCACCACATTTTATGCACTGCAGTGATAGCTAGCTAGCTGTACCTTGTGCTTTCAGTACTAGAGGAATTCTCTGATCCTTTGATTGGGTGGACAACATGTCAGTTCATGCTGCAAGAGCTCTGATAGGTTGGAGGACTTCCTCCAGAAGTAATTACTGTGTAAGTCTATGGAAGGGGCTGAGAACCAAGAGCCTCCTAGGTTTTGTATTGAAGTCAATGTATCAAGAGGAGGACGGAAGCTAGCTGTCCTCCAGCTACACGATGGTACTACCCTACAGAGTGCTGTTGAGGCGACTGTAGACCTTCATTGCAAAACAGTGTGTTTTAATCAATTATTTGGTGACGTGAATATATTTAGTATAGTTTTATCTAAAAAGGATAACTTTTTCAATGTTTTACCATTTTTATTTTTATGAAATTCTCTGAGGATGGTTCTCATCCCTTTCCTACTCGGAGGAGCCTCCACTGTTAGACACTCATTTTCAGGTCTTGCCATAGATTTTTAAGTAGATTTAAATCAAACCTGTAACTCGGCCACTCAGGAACATTCACTATCTTCTTGGGAAGCAACTCCAGCGTAGATTTGGCCTTGTGTTTTAGGTTATTGTCCTGCTGAAAGGTGAATGCATCTCCCAGTGTCTGATGGAAAGCAGACTGAAACAGGTTTTCCTCTAGGATTTTGCCTGTGCTTAGCACCATTCCATTTATTTTTATCCTGAAAAACTCCCCAGTCCTTAATGATTACAAGCATACCCATAACGTGATGCAGCCACCACTAAGCTTGAACATTTGAAGAGTGGTACTCAGTAATGTGTTGGATTGGATTTGCCCCTAACATAACACTTTGTATTCAGGACAAAAAGTTAATTGCTTTGCCAATTTTTTTTGCATTATTACTTTAGGTCCTTGTTGCAAACAGGATGCATGTTTTGGAATATTTGTATTCTGTACAGGCTTCCTTCTTTTCACTCTGTCATTTAGGTTAGTATTGTGGAGTAACTACAATGTTGTTGATCCCTGAGCGGTTTCCTTCCTCTCCGGCAACTGAGTTAGGAAGGATGCCTGTATCTTTGTAGTGGCTGGGTATATTGATACACCATTCAAACTGTAATGAATGAAGGGATATTCAGTGTTGTTGTTTTTTTTTACCCACCTACCAACAGGTGCCCTTCCTTGCGAGGCATTGGAAAACTTCCCTGGTCTTTGTGGTTGAATCTGTGTTTGAAATTCACTGCTCGACTGAGAGAACTTACAGATAATTGTACCGTATGTCTGAATGAGGTAGTCATTCAAAAATCATATTAAACACTATTATTTCACACAGAGTGAGTCCATGCAACTTATGTGACTTGTTGAGCAAATCTTTACTCCTGAACTTACTTAAGCTTGTCATAACAAATGGGTTGAATACATTTCAGCCTTTCATTTTTAATTAATTTGTAAAAACTTCGAAAAACATGATTCCCCTCGACATTTTGGGGTATTGTGTGTATGCAAGTGACAAAATAAATCTCAATTTAATCCATTTTAAATTCATGTCATGATTTAACTGGATTGGAACCCACATGCAGACAACTACACCAAGCCAGAGAAGGTTTAACAGGTTTATTACAATGTTCAATAGTCCAGGTTCCCAATAGTAGGGCAAGAGCAAGTCCAGGTTACAGGGAGGGTAACAGATCCAGGTCAGGGCAGGTGTGGTACCGTAATGTCCTAGTGTCCGTGGTGAGTCCAAGAGGGAGTTCCGGTAGTGGAAAGCAGGATGGTGGTGGCAGGAGTGAAGCGGAGGCAGGAGTCAGGTTCCAACAATCTGTGGCACAGGAGAAAAGTAAATAGAACAGGCCAAAAACACAAAGAGCGAAAACAAACAGGTTGAGTCGACAGCGAGACTAACATGGTCGTCTTGACTATGATCTGACGATGAGTGGCAAGTTTGACCGGGTCTAAAAAGGCTGAGGTGATTATGGTGAATGAGCTGCAGCTGGAACCCTGACTCCCGCACACCAGACTTCACTCCTGCAATCAAGGACAGACAGAGGGGAGGGGGAGAGCAGAGAGAGCTACCTAGCAGCAGTAGGCCTAACAATTCAGGGTTGTAACAACAAAATGTGAAAAAGTGGAAGGGGTATGAATACTTTCTGAAGGCACTGTATATACAGTATTTAGCGGCTATTTAGCTGCTATTGTTGTAGTAAATTATCCCTATACTTATTAAAACAAACAAAGTACTTTCAGAGTTTTTGTAGAATCAAGGTAGACTTTATTTCACAAGCAATAGAGCCGAGCTGGTCTGCAGAGCAACTGCCGTCCCAGACTTGGACCTCTCTTTATACAGCTTCATCATTTCATATCATATCGGAGCCACTATGGTTTCTTTGTCTAGCTTCTTTCCTGTCTATCCCCATGTCTGCTTGGTCTCCTTTTCATATCATATCGGAACCCCCTCTTTATCCAAACAGCCACCCTCCCTTGAACTTGAGCCACTATGGTTTCTTCTTGTGGCTATGTGTATCGGGTCATAGCGCACAAACAAGTGGAAACGTTAGGAGTAGTAACGGAACCATCTCCACACAGCTGCACCCTTGGAAGATAGTAAAAGACAGGATGAAGTGAAAAACCATGGTCACTGAGGGTCTTCGGTTTGACCGTGTGACCGGGTTACTCTGAAACAACGAGAAATGGAAACAATACAGGTCTATCTGTTCCTGAAGTTTATCTCTATCCCATGTCCTTGACTACAGGCCCAGACCAGATGCAGGGAGCTAGAGGGAACCATCATTTATCTGCCTCTAACCCTGTTACAGGGGCTGAGTCACTGGCTTGCTGGTGCTCTTTCATGCCGTCCCTAGGAGGGGTGCGTCACTTGAGTGGGTTGAGTTACTGACGTGATCTTCCTGTCTGGGTTGGCGCCCCCCCTTGGTTTGTGCTGTGGTGGAGACCTCTGTGGGCTATACTCGGCCTTGTCTCAGGATTGTAAGTTGGTGGTTGAGGATATCCCTCTAGTGGTGCGGGGGCTGTGCTTTGGCAGAGTGGGTGGGGTTATATCCTTCCTGTTTGGCCCTGTCCGGGGGTTTCTTCGGATGGGGCCACAGTGTCTCCGGACCGCTCCTGTCTCAGCCTCCAGTATTTATGCTGCAGTAGTTTATGTGTCGGGGGGCTGGGGTTAGTTGGTTATACCTGGAGTACTTCTCCTGTCTTATCCAGTGTCCTGTGTGAATTTAAGTATGCTCTCTCTAATTCTCACGTTCTCTCTTTCTCTCTGAGAACCTGAGCCCTAGGACCATACGTCAGGACTACCGGGCATGCTGACACCTTGCTGTCCCCAGTCCGCCTGGCCTTGCTGCTATTCCAGTTTCAACTGTTCTGCCTGCGGTTACGAAACCCCTACCTGTCCCAGACCTGCTGTTTTCAACTCTTAATGATCGGCTATGAAAAGCCAACTGAGAGACCTGAGCCCTAGGACCATACGTCGGGACTACCGGCCGTGGTGACTCCTTGCTGTCCCCAGTCCGCCTGGCCTTGCTGCTATTCCAGTTTCAACTGTTCTGCCTGCGGTTATGGAACCCCTACCTGTCCCAGACCTGCTGTTTTCAACTCTTAATGATCGGCTATGAAAAGCCAACTGAGATTTATTCCTGATTATTAT
This sequence comes from Coregonus lavaretus, assembly GCF_964263955.1. NCBI lineage: Eukaryota > Metazoa > Chordata > Actinopteri > Salmoniformes > Salmonidae > Coregonus > Coregonus lavaretus. Next base: position 277,297 of record NW_028162010.1, read on the forward strand.
TTGACCATGCTTGTCACTTATGAAAATTTTTGAACATCTTGGCATGGTTCTGTTATAATCTCCACCCGGCACAGCCAGAAGAGGACTGGCCACCCCTCATAGCCTGGTTCCTCTCTAGGTTTCTTCCTAGGTTTTGGCCTTTCTAGGGAGTTTTTCCTAGCCACCGTGCTTCTACACCTGCATTACTAGCTGTTTGGGGTTTTAGGCTGGGTTTCTGTACAGCACTTCGAGATATTAGCTGATGTACGAAGGGCTATATAAAATAAAATTGATTGATTGATCAGAAGCACAGTATTTGCACTAAAGAAATGTCTCTACTATTGCTAAGCATATTATAATATATGTAATGGAAAAATACCTACTGTATAAATCATATAATTGGTTTGTTACGTTGTCTAAGTAGTTAACTAAAAATCTCCAATATGAACAGCTCTTAGTTGTGTTATTCGCTCTTCATGTCATGTTAGAGAACAGCTCTTAGTTGTGTTATTCACTCCTCTTCACGTCATGTTAGACAACAGCTCTTAGTTGTGTTATTCACTCCTCTTCACGTCATGTTAGACAACAGCTCTTAGTTGTTCACAATAATCCACGGGGTTGAGTGCCTTGTTGTTTAAATTCAATAACACCATAGAGATTTCAATCATATCAGTCTATCTTACCTTATAGGCCTAACTCAATATTAGGGACCTAATAACACCATAGAGAATCAAATCAAGCTTTATTTATACAGCACATTTCAGACATGGAATGGAACACAATGTGCTTCACAGGAAAAAAACTAATAAAAACAATTAAAATGAAACTAAATATTTACTACACAAACATAAGAGGATAAAAAACGAAAGAATTACAATAAAAAATGCACGACTAAAAAGCACCCTGAGGAAAAGCACCACTAAAAAGGTGTGTTTTAAGATCTCTTTTTTAAAATGCCACAGTTTCCTTCCCCCTCAGGTTCTCTGGCTATTCCAGAGGCTGGGAGGCATAGTAACTAAAGGCTGCCTCTCCATGCCTCTTGGTCCTAGGCTTTGGGATAGTTAAAAAGGCCAGTGACACTGCAGGCCTTTTCTCTAATCAGAGCTTTCTGCCCCTCCCCAAGACAAAACTCACTGCTGTTAATCAGATATCCAACCTCCTCCCCCTCCTTCTCCTCTTTCACTGTGACAGTCATCTCCCCCTCCTCCCCTTTCACTGTGACAATCATCTCCCCCTCCTCCCCTTTCACTGTGAAATCCTCCTCTTCCTCTTTCACAACAATGTTCAGCCCCAGATCTTCTTTCTCCGACCAGCAGACCTCTTCTTTTGTACAGGGCGAGTAGCTTATTGAGCTCATGGTTGTGGACGTTAGTTGGCTAGCTAGTTAATTAGCATTAGCGTAGTGCTAGGCTATCTTAACAAGCTAGCTGAATAACAACATATATATATGACTAGTAAGCACACAGACTGTGTGTTTATAACCCTGCTGTTAATAGTGGTCCTCTGTAGCTCAATTGGTAGAGCATGGCGCTTGTAACGCCAGGGTAGTGGGTTCGATCCCCGGGACCACCCATACGTAAAAATGTATGCGCACATGACTAAGTCGCTTTGGATAAAAGCATCTGCTAAATGGCATATTATTATTATTATTATAATATACACAAAATGCTTTTTCAGTTCTGCCCACAAATGTTCTATAGGATTGAGGTCAGGAGTTTTAATGACTCCAACCTAAGTGTACGTAAACTTCCGACTTCAACTGTATATGACATGTAATAACTAGTAAGCACACAGACTGTGTTTAAAACCCTGCTGTTAATATACAGTCGTGGTCAAAGGTTTTGAGAATGACACAAATATAAATGTTCACAAAGTCTGCTGCCTCAGTTATGATGGCAATTTGCATATACTCCAGACTGTTATGAAGAGTGATCAGATGAATTGCAATTAATTGCAAAGTCCCTCTTTGCAATGAAAATGAACTTAATCCCCCAAAAACATTTCCACTGCATTTCAGCACTGCCACAAAAGGACCAGCTGACATCATGTCAGTGATTCTCTCGTTAACACAGGTGAGAGTGTTGACGAGGACAAGGCTGGAGATCACCCTGTCATGCTGATTGAGTTAGAATAACAGACTGGAAGCTTTAAAAGGAGGGTGGTGCTTGAAATCATTGTTCATCCTCTGTTAACCATGGTTACCTGCAAGGAAACACGTGCCGTCATCATTGCTTTGCACAAAAAGGGCTTCACAGGCAAGGATATTGCTGCTATTAAGATTGCACGTAAATCAACCATTTATCGGATCATCAAGAACTTCAAGGAGAGAGATTCAATTGTTGTGAAGAAGGCTTCAGGGCGCCCAAGAACGTCCAGCAAGTGCCAGGACCGTCTCCTAAAGTTGATTCAGCTGCGGGATCGGGGCACCACCAGTGCAGAGCTTGCTCAGGAATGGCAGCAGGCAGGTGTGAGTGCATCTGCACGCACAGTGAGGCAAAGACTTTTGGAGGATGGCCTGGTGTCAAGAAGGGCAGCGAGGAAGCCACTTCTCTACAGGAAAAACATCAGGGACAAACTGATATTCTGCAAAAGGTACAGGGATTGAACTGCTGAGGACTGGGGTAAAGTAATTTTCTCTGATGAATCCCCTTTCCGATTGGGGCATCCAGAAAAAAGCTTGTCCGGAGAAGACAAGGTGAGCGCTACCATCAGTCCTGTGTCATGCCAACAGTAAAGCATCCTGAGACCATTCGTGTGTGGGGTTGCTTCTCAGCCAAGGGAGTGGGCTCACTCACAATTTTGCCTAAGAACACAGCCATGAATAAAGAATGGTACCAACACATCCTCAGAGAACATCTTCTCCCAACCATCCAAGAACAGTTTGGTGACAAACAATGCCTTTTCCAGCATTATGGAGCACCTTGCCATAAGGCAAAAGTGATAACTAAGTGGCTCGGGGAACAAAACATCGAAATGTTGGGTCCATGGCCAGGAAACTCCCCAGACCTTAATCCCATTGAGAACTTGTGGTCAATCCTGAAGAGGCGGGTGGACAAACAAAAACCCACCAATTCTGACAAACTCCAAGCATTGATTAGGCAAGAATGGGCTGCCATCATTCAGGATGTGGCCCAGAAGTTAATTGACAGCATGCCATTGCAGAGGTCTTGAAATAGAAGGGTCAACACTGCAAATATTGACTATTTGCATAAACAATGTAATTGTCAATAAAAGCCTTTGACACTTATGGAATGCTTGTAATTATACTTCAGTATACCATAGTAACATCTGAGAAAAATATCTAAAAACACTGAAGCATCAAACTTTGTGAAGACCAATACTTGTGTCATTCTCAAAACCTTTGACCACGACTGTACATGAAATGGTCAAAAGAGCGCCGATGTTTTGGTTTCTATGTTTGCTAGCAAGCTACCGAGGAGGCTGATGAGTCTGTGTTGTTGTTGAAAAAGCTTCCTGTCCACTGGACTAAACGTCACGCAAGAAACAGCTCTTGAAAGACTCACATCGTCATCTGCTGACTGGAGTGGGTAACGCAGTTTGGGAAAATATTCACTATACTGTGTTCATTCTGCCAAATAATATCATGTCATTTCAAAATATGGTGAGCTGGATGGTAGACGGGGTTGATCATGATGAGTTGGATGGTAGACAGGGTTGATCATGGTGATGCTGTGTTGGCTGGTAGACAGGGTTGACCATGGTGAATTGGATGGTAGACAGGGTTGATCATGGTGAGTTGGATGGTAGACAGGGTTGATCATGGTGAGTTGGATGGTAGACAGGGTTGATCATGGTGAGTTGGATGGTAGACAGGGTTGATCATGGTGATGGTGAATTGTCCTCAGACATTGTTATCAGTCTTCAGATCCCTCTAGCTTGCTCGCTAAGCAAACCAAAGAAATCTACCTGCCAACATTTCTGTAATCTTTGGAGAACAGACTTAACTGGTATCATAGCATCTGTCAACAGACTGTGGGACAGCAGCGACTTAAGGGACTTTTCTGACCACTTCCCAACTAGTCAACATGTTAAACGGACCCTTGCCTTAACCCTAACGATAGACTGGAAGAGAGAGGGGGAGGAGCTACCGCCCTGCTTTCTCTGAGCTGACCAATCCTGTTGTTGGGAAACACCCACACCATTTTGTTGTTGGGGTACGTACGCCCACACCATTCAAACAGACTATTTCACTCACATTGCAATTAATTGAAATCTGGAAATAATGGATAGTTAGTTTTCAGAGGGTGGCCCCCTTGTTGACAGTACATCAAATTACACTAAGGAAGGCCACATTAAGAACGCTTGAGGTGGCAAAACTCACCCTGTAGGGCTTCTCTCCGGTGTATGTACACTAGTGTACCACTAACTGGACTGAGCTAACAAAAGTGGAAAGGTTACCCAACAGTGTGGTGTTTTCTCTTGTGTAAAGCCAGGTTTCCTGACTGAGTGAATCTCTTCCCACACTGATCACAACCAAAAGGCTTCTCTCCAGTATGTATTCTCTGGTGTACTAGAAGTCCCTTTGAAGTGGTTGAGCTCATTCCAGAGTCTGATCAGTGGTAAGGCTTCTCTCCTGTGTGTATTCTCTTGTGTAAAGCCAGGCTTCCTGACCGAGTGAATCTCTTCCCACACTGATCACAACCAAAAGGCTTCTCTCCTGTGTGTATTCTCTTGTGTCCAGCCAGGCTTCCTGACTGAGTGAATCTCTTCCCACACTGATCACAACCAAAAGGCTTCTCTCCAGTGTGTGTTCGCTGGTGAACTTTTAAATGCCCTGAAGTACTACAACTATGCCCACAGTCTGAGCAGTGCTAAGGCTTCTCTCCTGTGTGTGTTCTCTTGTGTATTACAAGTCCACGTGAAGTGGTTAAGCTCATTCCACAGTCTGAGCAGTGGTAAGGCTTCTCTCCTGTGTGTGTTCTCTGGTGTACTAGAAGTCCTTTTGAAGTGGTTAAGCTCATTCCACAGTCTGAGCAGTGGTAAGGCTTCTCTCCTGTGTGCATTCTCTTGTGTAAAGCCAGGCTTCCTGACCGAGTGAATCTCTTCCCACACTGATCACAACCAAAAGGCTTCTCTCCTGTGTGTATTCTCTTGTGTCCAGCCAGGTGTCCTGACTGGGTGAATCCCTTCCCACACTGATCACAACCAAAAGGCTTCTCTCCTGTGTGTGTTCTCTGGTGTATTAGAAGTCCTTTTGAAGTGGTGAAGCTCATTCCACAGTCTGAGCAGTGGTAAGGCTTCTCTCCTGTGTGTATTCTCTTGTGTAACTCCAGGTGTCCTGAATGAGTGAATCTCTTCCCACATTGGTCACAGCTATAAGGTTTCTCTCCTGTGTGTATTCTCTTGTGTAAAGCCAGGTGTTCTGACTGAGTGAATCTCTTCCCACACTGATCACAACCAAAAGGCTTCTCTCCTGTGTGTATTCTCTTGTGTCTAGCCAGGTTTCCTGAGTGAGTGAATCTCTTCCCACATTGATCACAACCAAAAGGCTTCTCTCCTGTGTGTATTCTCTGGTGTACTAGAAGTCCTTTTGAAGTGGTGAAGCTCATTCCACAGTCTGAGCAGTGGTAAGGCTTCTCTCCTGTGTGTATTATCTTGTGTCTAGCCAGGTTTCCTGAGTGAGTGAATCTCTTCCCACATTGATCACAACCAAAAGGCTTCTCTCCTGTGTGTATTCTCTTGTGTCTAGCCAGGTTTCCTGAGTGAGTGAATCTCTTCCCACATTGATCACAACCAAAAGGCTTCTCTCCTGTGTGTATTCTCTTGTGTAAAACCAGGTGTTCTGACTGAGTGAATCTCTTCCCACATTGATCACAGCTGTAAGGCTTCTCTCCTGTGTGTATTCTCTGGTGTGTTTTAAGTTTTGCTGAAGAGGTGAAACTCTTTCCACAGTCAAAGCAGCGGTGAGGTTTCTTCCCTGTAAGTCTCTGCTGGTGTTTCTTGAGGTGTTCTGATCTGGAGAGACTCTTCTCTGCCTCATCAGCATCATGATGTCGGTTAGCTTCCCCAGATGATAAGCCCCTTCTACTGAGAGAGCGACGGTTAGGGCTGTCCCCTGTGAAACAAAGACAGACAGTTAGGGTTCCTTCTTCAAATCGAAGTTAGTTCAAGGCCCAGCTTTCCAAACTCTTGTGATCGGATTTGAGCATTTTGGATGGGTTAAAATCATCAATGTAACCAATGGGGTAGGAGTGCTTCTAATGAGTCTACATTTGAATAAATGTATCTAAGAGCATAAACCCACTCTGTCCCGGTGTTTTCCTGCAGTCGACCAGCAGCACAGACACCCTCTTCAGACCCAGCAGTAAGTTACCAGGAGAGGCACGACCTGGGGACCCCAAGAGGGGGAGGGGGGAGGAGGGTTGGAGGGAGAGGGAGGAGGGGGGTGGAATAGGAGTTTCCTGTAAATCCCAAAAAGAGGGTAGTGGAGTTCAAGTTAGTACACTAAGGGTAAAACAACACAACAATGGTATGATGAGGTCTTGCATTTAAATGGGGACGGCCACAACGGAGTGGAAACAATGCCCCCTTGCTGTTTAAGACTTAATGGACACCAAATACATTTTTTCCAAACTCTGCTTCTTCATTCCGGTCCGTTGAACAACAGGAAGTTACCAAACCACAGAAGATGAAAAATGTGGTTTTCAACGATGGGTTTATGATATAGCTTGCAACTTGTAAACAATTACCCATTCCTAAAAGTGAGTACTACTTTCACAGCATGTTAAAAATAATACACATTGTCTGTTTGCTTGCTACGCAGATTTGCAGATGTATGTAACACGCACGATATGAACCCGGGGCTCCCACGGGAGAAACCAATATCTTACACTTCAGACCAATAGGACATTCCCTATCGGGAAAAAGGGCAAATTGATTTAGCTTATTTTTATTTTAGACCCCAATTACGTTTCTATGTGAGAATTCCAAGAATATTTTGGGGCATTGCTGGCGATGGAATCAGCCAATAACAAAAGGGATGGAAGTATAGACAGCGTTCCTTGATCTGATCTACAGGCTATTTGATCTGATCTACAGGCTATTTGATCTGATCTACAGGATATGCATCAGACTATTTTGAAATGTTAACCTAATATAATAAATTGCCTTTAGAACGTCTACACTCCCTTTAACCTTTTTCACATTTTGTTACGTTACAAAGTGGGATTGAAATACACCGCTCAAAAAAATTAAGGGAACACTAAAACAACACATCCTAGATCTGAATGAATGAAATAATCTTATTAAATACTTTTTTCTTTACATAGTTGAATGTGCTGACAACAAAATCACACAAAAATTATCAATGGAAATCAAATTTATCAACCCATGGAGGTCTGGATTTGGAGTCACACTCAAAATTAAAGTGGAAAACCACACTACAGGCTGATCCAACTTTGATGTAATGTCCTTAAAACAAGTCAAAATGAGGCTCAGTAGTGTTAGTGGCCTCCACGTGCCTGTATGACCTCCCTACAACGCCTGGGCATGCTCCTGATGAGGTGGCGGATGGTCCCCTGAGGGATCTCCTACCAGACCTGGACTAAAGCATCCGCCAACTCCTGGACAGTCTGTGGTGCAACGTGGCGTTGGTGGATGGAGCGAGACATGATGTCCCAGATGTGCTCAATTGGATTCAGGTCTGGGGAACGGGCGGGCCAGTCCATAGCATCAATGCCTTCCTCTTGCAGGAACTGCCGACACACTCCAGCCACATGAGGTCTAGCATTGTCTTGCATAAGGAGGAACCCAGGGCCAACCACACCAGCATATGGTCTCACAAGGGGTCTGAGGATCTCATCTCGGTACCTAATGGCAGTCAGGCTACCTCTGGCGAGCACATGGAGGGCTGTGCGGCCCCCCAAAGAAATGCCACCCCACAACATGACTGACCCACCTCCAAACCAGTCATGCTGGAGGATGTTGCAGGCAGCAGAACGTTCTCCACGGCATCTCCAGACTCTGTCACGTCTGTCACGTGCTCAGTGTGAACCTGCTTTCATCTTTGAAGAGCACAGGGCGCCAGTGGCGAATTTGCCAATCTTTGTGTTCTCTGGCAAATGCCAAACGGCCTGCACGGTGTTGGGCTGTAAGCACAACCCCCACCTGTGGACGTCGGGCCCTCATACCACCCTCATGGAGTCTGTTTCTGACCGTTTGCGCAGACACATGCACATTTGTGGCCTGCTGGAGGTCATTTTGCAGGGCTCTGGCAGTGCTCCTCCTGCTCCTCCTTGCACAAAGGCGGAGGTAGCGGTCCTGCTGCTGGGTTGTTGCCCTCCTACGGCCTCCTCCACGTCTCCTGATGTACTGGCCTGTCTCCTGGTAGCGCCTCCATGCTCTGGACACTACGCTGACAGACACAGCAAACCGTCTTGCCACAGCTCGCATTGATGTGCCATCCTGGATGAGCTGCACTACCTGAGCCACTTGTGTGGGTTGTAGACTCCGTCTCATGCTACCACTAGAGTGAAAGCACCGCCAGCATTCAAAAGTGACCAAAACATCAGCCAGGAAGCATAGGAACTGAGAAGTGGTCTGTGGTCACCACCTGCAGAACCACTCCTTTATTGGGGGTGTCTTGCTAATTGCCTATAATTTCCACCTTTTGTCTATTCCATTTGCACAACAGCATGTGAAATTTATTGTCAATCAGTGTTGCTTCCTAAGTGGACAGTTTGATTTCACAGAAGTGTGATTGACTTGGAGTTACATTGTGTTGTTTAAGTGTTCCCTTTATTTTTTTGAACAGTGTATATTCAATTATACTTTTTTGTAATTGATGTGCTAATTTCAAATTGTCAATGTGGCTTTGATTGGATAGTTGATGTTACGTTGGAAAGCTTTATGTTTGACAGTTTGCGATAGAACACATTTAAAAAAGGGTGGGTGTCATGTTTTGGCAGACAAATGTACTAAAATGTAATAACATACAGTACCAGTCAAAAGTTTGGACACCTACTCATTCAAGTTTATTTTTTATTTTTTACATTGTAGAATAATAATCATGTTGTAACCAACAAAGTGTTAAACAAATCCAAATATATTCCAGGTGACTACCTCATGAAGCTGGTTGAGAGAATGCCAAGAGTGTGCAAAGCTTTCATCAAGGCAAAGGGTGGCTATTGAAGATTCTCAAATATAACATGTTTTTGATTTATTCAACACTTTTTTGGTTACTACACGATTCCATCGGTGTTATTTCATAGCTATGATGTCTTCAATACTATTCTACAATGTAAAAAATTGTAAAAATAAAGAAAAACTCTTGAATGAGTAGGTGTGTCCAAACTTTTGACTGGTACTGTATATATTTCTTTCCACTTTCAAATGTTACAACAAAGACGTTTGGAGGTACGGGCTGCAGTCCGAATTCTTCATGTTGCAGGCGGTCAGACAGAAAACGTTGTGATAAATATACTTGCCCCACAGATTATTTGGAAACGGTGTCTTTCTGCTGTGTATGCGTTAGCCTAGCTATTGTACTAAAAGCACCTCTGTCATATTATTCACACACTAGCCTACCAGGCTACCTATGAATGGGCGAATAAATCACGTGGCAGTTATCTTTCCAAGGAAATTAACTTCAATATGATTAGGCTATAGTTTACTACAGTGTCTGTTAAAAGAAATAATTTGGGGGCGCTCAACCAACGTGAGTCGAGGTAAAATCCCAAAATCGTATCATAAAGCAAAAGGCGCAACATGGAGGACGAGCGTTTAGTCTCCTCTCCTCTCCTAGTTCAGCAGCCATACCTCTCCTCTCCTAGTTCAGCAGCCATACCTCTCCTCTCCTAGTTCAGCAGCCATACCTCTCCTCTCCTGTCCTAGTTCGGCAGCCATACCTCTCCTCTCCTGTCCTAGTTCAGAAGCCATACCTCTCCTAGTTCAGCAGCCATACCTCTCCTCTCCTAGTACGGCAGCCATACCTCTCCACTCCTAGTTCAGCAGCCATACCTCTCCTCTCCTAGTTCAGCAGCCATACCTCTCCTCTCCTAGTTCAGCAGCCATACCTCTCCTCTCCTAGTTCAGCAGCCATACCTCTCCTCTCCTAGTTCAGCAGCCATACCTCTCCTCTCCTAGTTCAGTAGCCATACCTCTCCTCTCCTAGTTCAGAAGCCATACCTCTCCTAGTTCAGAAGCCATACCTCTCCTGTCCTAGTTCAGCAGCCATACCTCTCCTCTCCTAGTTCAGAAGCCATACCTCTCCTCTCCTAGTTCAGAAGCCATACCTCTCCTCTCATTTTACATTTTAGTCATTTAGCAGATGCTCCAGAGCGATTTACAGTTAGTGAGTGCATACTTTTTATTTTTTTCATACTGGCCCCCCGTGGGAATCAAACCCACAACCCTGGCGTTGCAAACGCCATGCTCTACGAACTGAGCTACACGGGCTCTCCTCTCCTAGTTGGGCGTCCCAGATCAGGTGAGCGTTTGGTCTCAATTAAATAGAGTAGTCTATATATGAATGGATGGAGAAGAACGGCAGTTATCTTCCCAAGGAAATTAACTTCCTAAATATTATTAGGCTATACAGTTCCTATGGAAAGTCTACACCCACTATAACTTTTTTTCACATTTTGTTGCTTTAAAAAGTGGGATTGAAATAGATTTGATTATAATTTTCGTAATTCATCTACACAAAATAATGTGACTATTCCCAACCATGATCACCGGCAACCATGTACATGTGACTATTCCCAACCATGATCACCGGCAACCATGTACATGTGACTATTCCCAACCATGATCACCGGCAACCATGTACATGTGACTATTCCCAACCATGATCACCGGCAACCATGTACATGTGACTATTCCCAACCATGATCACCGGCAACCATGTACATGTGACTATTCCCAACCATGATCACCGGCAACCATGTACATGTGACTATTCCCAACCATGATCACCGGCAACCATGTACATGTGACTATTCCCAACCATGATCACCGGCAACCATGTACATGTGACTATTCCCAACCATGATCACCGGCAACCATGTACATGTGACTATTCCCAACCATGATCACCGGCAACCATGTACATGTGACTATTCCCAACCATGATCACCGGCAACCATGTACATGTGACTATTCCCAACCATGATCACCGGCAACCATGTACATGTGACTATTCCCAACCATGATCACCGGCAACCATGTACATGTGACTATTCCCAACCATGATCACCGGCAACCATGTACATGTGACTATTCCCAACCATGATCACCGGCAACCATGTACATGTGACTATTCCCAACCATGATCACCGGCAACCATGTACATGTGACTATTCCCAACCATGATCACCGGCAACCATGTACATGTGACTATTCCCAACCATGATCACCGGCAACCATGTACATGTGACTATTCCCAACCATGATCACCGGCAACCATGTACATGTGACTATTCCCAACCATGATCACCGGCAACCATGTACATGTGACTATTCCCAACCATGATCACCGGCAACCATGTACATGTGACTATTCCCAACCATGATCACCGGCAACCATGTACATGTGACTATTCCCAACAATGATCACCGGCAACCATGTACATGTGACTATTCCCAACAATGATCACCGGCAACCATGTACATGTGACTATTCCCAACAATGATCACCGGCAACCATGTACATGTGACTATTCCCAACAATGATCACCGGCAACCATGTACATGTGACTATTCCCAACAATGATCACCGGCAACCATGTACATGTGACTATTCCCAACAATGATCACCGGCAACCATGTACATGTGACTATTCCCAACAATGATCACCGGCAACCATGTACATGTGACTATTCCCAACAATGATCACCGGCAACCATGTACATGTGACTATTCCCAACAATGATCACCGGCAACCATGTACATGTGACTATTCCCAACAATGATCACCGGCAACCATGTACATGTGACAATTCCCAACAATGATCACCGGCAACCATGTACATGTGACAATTCCCAACAATGATCACCGGCAACCATGTACATGTGACAATTCCCAACAATGATCACCGGCAACCATGTACATGTGACAATTCCCAACAATGATCACCGGCAACCATGTACATGTGACAATTCCCAACAATGATCACCGGCAACCATGTACATGTGACAATTCCCAACAATGATCACCGGCAACCATGTACATGTGACAATTCCCAACAATGATCACCGGCAACCATGTACATGTGACAATTCCCAACAATGATCACCGGCAACCATGTACATGTGACAATTCCCAACAATGATCACCGGCAACCATGTACATGTGACAATTCCCAACAATGATCACCGGCAACCATGTACATGTGACAATTCCCAACAATGATCACCGGCAACCATGTACATGTGACAATTCCCAACAATGATCACCGGCAACCATGTACATGTGACAATTCCCAACAATGATCACCGGCAACCATGTACATGTGACAATTCCCAACAATGATCACCGGCAACCATGTACATGTGACAATTCCCAACAATGATCACCGGCAACCATGTACATGTGACAATTCCCAACAATGATCACCGGCAACCATGTACATGTGACAATTCCCAACAATGATCACCGGCAACCATGTACATGTGACAATTCCCAACAATGATCACCGGCAACCATGTACATGTGACAATTCCCAACAATGATCACCGGCAACCATGTACATGTGACAATTCCCAACAATGATCACCGGCAACCATGTACATGTGACAATTCCCAACAATGATCACCGGCAACCATGTACATGTGACAATTCCCAACAATGATCACCGGCAACCATGTACATGTGACAATTCCCAACAATGATCACCGGCAACCATGTACATGTGACAATTCCCAACAATGATCACCGGCAACCATGTACATGTGACAATTCCCAACAATGATCACCGGCAACCATGTACATGTGACAATTCCCAACAATGATCACCGGCAACCATGTACATGTGACAATTCCCAACAATGATCACCGGCAACCATGTACATGTGACAATTCCCAACAATGATCACCGGCAACCATGTACATGTGACAATTCCCAACAATGATCACCGGCAACCATGTACATGTGACAATTCCCAACAATGATCACCGGCAACCATGTACATGTGACAATTCCCAACAATGATCACCGGCAACCATGTACATGTGACAATTCCCAACAATGATCACCGGCAACCATGTACATGTGACAATTCCCAACAATGATCACCGGCAACCATGTACATGTGACAATTCCCAACAATGATCACCGGCAACCATGTACATGTGACAATTCCCAACAATGATCACCGGCAACCATGTACATGTGACAATTCCCAACAATGATCACCGGCAACCATGTACATGTGACAATTCCCAACAATGATCACCGGCAACCATGTACATGTGACAATTCCCAACAATGATCACCGGCAACCATGTACATGTGACAATTCCCAACAATGATCACCGGCAACCATGTACATGTGACAATTCCCAACAATGATCACCGGCAACCATGTACATGTGACAATTCCCAACAATGATCACCGACAACCATGTACATGTGACTATTCCCAATAATAACCACCCGCAACCCTGAACATGTGACTATTCACAAGAATCCACAATGACCACCTGCAACCCTATACATATGACTATTCACAATACTGACCACCTGCAACCCTGTACATAGGACTATTCACAATACTGACCACCTGCAACCCTGTACATTTGACTATTCACAATACTCCACAATGACCACCTGCAACCCTGTACATGTGACTATTCCCAATACTCCACAATAATGACCACCTACAACCCTGTACATGTGACTATTCACAATAATAACCACCTGCAACCCTGTACATGTGACTATTCACAAGAATCCACGATGACCACCTGCAACCCTGTACATGTGAATAAAATAAAATAATGACCTGCAACCCTGTACTCAGTAAGCTGCTAGTAGAGTAGCCTACAGCCAACTGGTAAGCTGCTAGTAGAGTAGCCTACAGTCAACTGGTAAGCTGCTAGTGGAGTAGCCTACAGCCAACTGGTAAGCTGCTAGTTGAGTAGCCTACAGCCAACTGGCAAGCTGCTAATGGAGTAGCCTACAGCCAACAGGCAAGCTGCTAGTAGAGTAGCATACAACCAACTGGTAAGCTGCTAGTGGAGTAGCCTACAGCCAACTGGCAAGCTGCTAGTGGAGTGGCCTACAGCCAACTGGCAAGCTGCTAGTGGAGTAGCCTACAGTCAACTGGCAAGCTGCTAGTGGAGTAGCCTACAGCCAACTGGCAAGCTGGTAGTGGAGTAGCCTACAGCCAACTGGCAAGCTGCTGGTGGAGTAGCCTACAGCCAACTGGTAAGCTGCTAGTGGAGTAGCCTCCAGCCAACTGGTAAGCTGCTAGTGGAGTAACTTACAGCCAACTGGTAAGCTGCTAGTGGAGTAGCCTACAGCCAACTGGTAAGCTGCTAGTAGAGTAGCCTACAGCCAACTGGCATGCTGCTAGTGGAGTAGCCTACAGCCAACTGGCATGCTGCTAGTAAATGTAAACAAATCAGAATATATTCCAGGTGACTACCTCATGAAGATGGTTGAGAGAATGCCAAGACTGGGCAAAGCTGTCATCAAGGCAAAGGGTGGCTATTTGAAGAATCTCAAATATAAAATATATTTTGATTTGTTTAACACTTTCTTGGTTACTACATTATTCCATATGTGTTATTTCATAGTTTTGATGTCTTCACTATTATTCTACAACGTAAAAATAAAGAAAAACCCTTGAATGAGTAGGTGTGTCCAAACTTTTGACTGGAACTGTATATATTTCTTTCCACTTTCAAATGGTACAACAAAGACGTTTGGAGGTAGAGGGCTGCGGGCTCTGACAGAGATCATTGCAGCGCGGTCCGTATTTTTCATGTTGAGGGCGGTCAGACAGAAAACGTTGTGATAAATATACTTGTCCCGCAGATTATTTGGAAACGGTGTCTTTCTGCTATGTATGCGTTAGCCTAGCTATTGTACTAAAAGCACCTCTGTCAAATTATTCACACACTAGCCTACCAGGCTACCTATGAATGGGCGAATAAATCACGTGGCAGTTATCTTTCCAAGGAAATTCACTTAAATATAATGAGGCTATAGTTTACTACAGTGTCTGTTAATAGAAAGAAGTTGGGGACGCTCAACCAACGTGAGTCGAGGTGAAATCCCAAAATGTGATTATCAATATAAAGCAAAAGGCGCAACATGGGGATCGAGCGTTGAGTCTTCTCCTTCTCAATATATATTAATTATCAATTTATTTGTCTCTGACTGAAAATATTCCCGCTCCTAAAAGACAGGCTATATCCTACGTGCAAAACGTAGGTCAAGAGAAAGTGCAACGGACCGCTCATCTTTCTTGCCGTTTCAAGTTCAGCAGCCATACCTCTCCTTTCCTAGTTCAGCAGCCATAGCTCTCCTCTCCTAGTTCAGAGTCCTCTCCTCTCCTCTCCTAGTTGGGCGTGCCAGATCAGGTGAGCGTTTGGTCTCAATTAAATAGAGTAGTCTATATATGAATGGATGGAGAAGAACGGCAGTTATCTTCCCACGGAAATTAACTTCCTAAATATTATTAGGCTATACAGTTCCTATGGAAAGTCTACACCCACTATAACTTTTTTCACATTTTGTTGCTTTAAAAAGTGGGATTGAAATAGATTTGATTATAATTTTTTGTAATTGATCTACACAAAATACTCCATAATGTGAAAGTGAAAACAAAATTCTACAAATTTGTACAAACAAATAACTAAAATATAGTCATTGCATAAGTATTCACCCCCTTTGTTTAGGTAACCTTAAATTAGTTCATAAGTAAAGTTGGTGTTAAGAAATCACATAATAAGTGATATGGACTGTAAAATAATAGCAGTTAACAATTTTTTTGAATGACTAACCCTTCCTCTGTTAATAATGATATTGTGTATGGTGTATTAAGCCACCCAGACACATCAAAGATTTTCACAATAATCCCCAATAATGACCACCTGCAACCCTGTACATGTGACTATTCACAATAATGACCACCTGCAACCCTGTACATGTGACTATTCACAATAATGACCACCTGCAACCCTGTACAAGTGACTATTTACAATAATGACCACCTGCAACCCTGTACAAGTGACTATTTACAATAATGACCACCTGCAACCCTATACAAGTGACTATTTACAATAATGACCACCTGCAACCCTATACAAGTGACTATTTACAATAATGACCACCTGCAACCCTGTACAAGTGACTATTCACAATAAATCGCCAATAATGACCACCTGTAACCCTGTACATGTGACTATTCCCAATAATCCACAATAATGACCTAAATGACAGAGAGAAAGGAGAATATAAATATTCCAGAACATCCATCTTAGTAATACTCTTAAAACATTTACACGCAAATGAACACACTTATTGGGCCTAAATGCAAAGCCTTAAGTTTGGGTCAAATCCAACATCATATCACTGAGTAACTGCCTCCTTATTTTCAAGCATGGTGATGGCTGCATCATGGTAAAGGAATGCTTGACGTCGTCAAAGACTGGGGAGTTTTACAAGATGAAAAGAAACAGGATTTCCTAGAGGAAAGACTGCTTCAGTCTGCTTTACACCAGACACCGGGAGAGGAATTCACCTTTCAGCAAGACCGTAACCTACAACACTAAGCCACATCTAAATCTGTGGGAAGCTAAAAGGCTAGCTTGCTTACAGTTTTTAGCAAGCTGCTAGTAGAGTAGCCTACAGCCAACTGGCAAGCTGCTAGTAGAGTAGCCTACAGCCAACTGGTAAGCTGCTAGTGGAGTAGCCTACAGCCAACTGGTAAGCTGCTAGTGGAGTAGCCTACAGCCAACTGGTAAGCTGCTAGTGGAGTAGCCTCCAGCCAACTGGTAAGCTGCTAGTGGAGTAACTTACAGCCAACTGGTAAGCTGCTAGTGGAGTAGCCTACAGCCAACTGGTAAGCTGCTAGTAGAGTAGCCTACAGCCAACTGGCATGCTGCTAGTGGAGTAGCCTACAGCCAACTGGCATGCTGCTAGTAAATGTAAACAAATCAGAATATATTCCAGGTGACTACCTCATGAAGATGGTTGAGAGAATGCCAAGACTGGGCAAAGCTGTCATCAAGGCAAAGGGTGGCTATTTGAAGAATCTCAAATATAAAATATATTTTGATTTGTTTAACACTTTCTTGGTTACTACATTATTCCATATGTGTTATTTCATAGTTTTGATGTCTTCACTATTATTCTACAACGTAAAAATAAAGAAAAACCCTTGAATGAGTAGGTGTGTCCAAACTTTTGACTGGAACTGTATATATTTCTTTCCACTTTCAAATGGTACAACAAAGACGTTTGGAGGTAGAGGGCTGCGGGCTCTGACAGAGATCATTGCAGCGCGGTCCGTATTTTTCATGTTGAGGGCGGTCAGACAGAAAACGTTGTGATAAATATACTTGTCCCGCAGATTATTTGGAAACGGTGTCTTTCTGCTATGTATGCGTTAGCCTAGCTATTGTACTAAAAGCACCTCTGTCAAATTATTCACACACTAGCCTACCAGGCTACCTATGAATGGGCGAATAAATCACGTGGCAGTTATCTTTCCAAGGAAATTCACTTAAATATAATGAGGCTATAGTTTACTACAGTGTCTGTTAATAGAAAGAAGTTGGGGACGCTCAACCAACGTGAGTCGAGGTGAAATCCCAAAATGTGATTATCAAAATAAAGCAAAAGGCGCAACATGGGGAGCGAGCGTTGAGTCTTCTCCTTCTCAATATATATTAATTATCCATTTATTTGTCTCTGCCTGAAAATATTCCCGCTCCTAAAAGACAGGCTATATCCTACGTGCAAAACGTAGGTCAAGAGAAAGTGCAACGGACCGCTCATCTTTCTTGCCGTTTCAAGTTCAGCAGCCATACCTCTCCTTTCCTAGTTAAGCAGCCATACCTCTCCTCTCCTAGTTCAGCAGCCATACCTCTCCTCTCCTAGTTCAGCAGCCATACCTCTCCTCTCCTAGTTCAGCAGGCATACCTCTCCTCTCCTCGTTCTGCAGCCTCTCCTCTACTCTCCTAGTTCAGCAGCCATACCTCTCCTCTCCTAGTTGGGCGTGCCAGATCAGGTGAGCGTTTGGTCTCAATTAAATAGAGTAGTCTATATATGAATGGACGGAGAAGCACGGGCAGTTATCTTCCCAAGGAAATTAACTTCCTAAATATTATTAGGCTATACAGTTCCTATGGAAAGTCTACACCCACTATAACTTCTTTCACATTTTGTTGCTTTAAAAAGTGGGATTGAAATAGATTTGATTATAATTTTTTGTAATTGATCTACACAAAATACTCCATAATGTGAAAGTGAAAACAAAATTCTACAAATTTGTACAAACAAATAACTCAAATATAGTCATTGCATAAGTATTCACCCCCTTTGTTTAGGTAAGCCTACATTAGTTCATAAGTAAAGTTGGTGGTAAGAAATCACTTAATAAGTGATATGGACTGTAAAATAATAGCGGTTAACATGATTTTTTTGAATGACTAACCCATCCCTGTTAATAATGATGTTGTGTATGGGGTATTAAGCCACCCAGACACATCAAAGGTGTTCACAATAATCCCCAATAATGACCACCTGCAACCCTGTACATGTGACTATACACAATAATCCCCAATAATGACCACCTGCAACCCTGTACATGTGACTATTCACAATAATCCCCAATAATGACCACCTGCAACCCTGTACATGTGACTATTCACAATAATCCCCAATAATGACCACCTGCAACCCTGTACATGTGACTATTCACAATAATCCCCAATAATGACCTAAATGACAGAGAGAAAGGAGAATATAAATATTCCAGAACATCCATCTTAGTAATACTGTTAAAACATTTACACGCAAATGAACACACTTATTGGGCCTAAATGCAAAGCCTTAAGTTTGGGTCAAATCCAACATCATATCAATGAGTAACTGCCTCCTTATTTCCAAGCATGGTGATGGCTGCATCATGGTAAAGGAATGCTTGACGTCGTCAAAGACTGGGGAGTTTTACAAGATGAAAAGAAACAGGATTTCCTAGAGGAAAGACTGCTTCATTCTGCTTTACACCAGACACCGGGAGAGGAATTCACCTTTCAGCAAGACCGTAACCTACAATACTAAGCCACATCTAAATCTGTGGGAAGCTAAAAGGCTAGCTTGATTACAGTTTTTAGCAAGCTGCTAGTAGAGTAGCCTACAGCCAACTGGCAAGCTGCTAGTGGAGTAGTCTACAGCCAACTGGCACAAAACAATGTTAACAGTTTTTAGCAAGCTGCTAGTGGAGTAGCCTACAGCCAACTGGCAAGCTGCTAGTGGAGTAGCCTACAGCCAACTGGTAAGCTGCTAGTGGAGTAGCCTACAGCCAACTGGTAAGCTGCTAGTGGAGTAGCCTACAGCCAACTGGCAAGCTGCTAGTGGAGTAGCTTACAGCCAACTGGCAAGCTGCTAGTGGAGTAGCCTACAGCCACTTACTTAAGTATGCTGCACCTATCGTTGCACAGGAAAAAAAAAATTAGCACAGGAAATATCCCTAAGGTGTGGAAAGCAACTTTTGTTCTGCCATTACATAAGGGAGGTGACGGTAGTGATTTGGATAACTATCGACCCATCTCTAGGCTCCCTTGTCTGGCAAAGATCCTAGAATCTATAGTCAACAAACAGTTACAATCTTTTCTTTCTGTTAACAGTATTTTTAGCCCCAATCAATCTGGTTTTAGATCTAAACACAGTACCACATCGGCCACTATGCTTGTTGTAAATGATATTGCAAATGCCTTAGATGATAGAAAGCACTGTGCTGCGTTGTTTGTAGATTTGTCAAAAGCTTTTGACACTGTAGACCATGCTATCCTTTTGAGTAAGCTGTCATCTATAGGACTGGGCACTGATGCCATGCATCGGCAAACACATTAAAACCTTTTATCCCAAATGGAGAGTCACTGCTATCCCCATTGTGAATATTGCTATTCGGGGGTCTAGGCACACATGGAACGGTGAGGATATCATGTTACCAATAGGTGCATATTGCCCCAAAAGATCTCAGTCCGCCCAAGCCCATGCCCACACCAAAAAAAACAAAAAACAGAGTGATCTCTGGATTGGCCTTAACCCCCCACTTTACCCAGACCACGTGCTGTTTCCCTAGGTCAGGGATGTCAGAGACTAATTATAATATGCTACAGTAGGTGTCACGATCGTCTATACAGGGAGCAGACCAATACGCAGCGCGTTGAGTGAACATGATAACTTTAATAAAGTAAAGCACGTAAATACAAAACAAACGACGATTCGTGAAGTCCTCTGCTAAACTGACAGAAACGGAACAATAACCCACAATGCCCACAAGAACACATACAGAATAAATATGGCTCCCAATCAGAGATAACGAGCCGACAGCTGACACTCGTTACCTCCGATTGGGAGTCATATGACTAATCAACATAATACAACACTTTGACACCCAACATAGAACCAAACCACATAGACTGCACACACCCTGGCTCAACATAATGAGTCCCAGAACCAGGGTGTGACAGTACCCCCCCCTAAAGGCGCGGACTGCGACCGCGCCTCAAAACCCCCAAACAGGGGAGGGCTGGGCGGGCATACCTCCTCGGTGGCGGTTCTGGCTCCGGCCTAGACCACCACCCCACCATCGTCACTACCCGCTTACGTAGGTTCCTCCAAATGACCCCCACCGGTTTAAGGGGCAGCACCGGACTAAGAGGCAGCACCGGACTAAGGGGCAGCACCAGACTAAGGGGCAGCACCGGACTAAGGGGCAGTACCGGACTAAGGGGCCGCACCAGGATAAGGGGCAGCACCTGACTCAATGGCGGATCCTGGCTGGCTGGCTCTGGCGGATCCTGGCTGGACGGCTCTGGCGGATCCTGGCTGAACGGCTCATGGCTGGCTGAAGGATCTGGCTGCTCATGGCTGGCCGACGGATCTGGCTGCTCATGGCTGGCCGACGGATCTGGCTGCTCATGGCTGGCCGACGGATCTGGCTGCTCATGGCTGGCCGACGGATCTGGCTGCTCATGGCTGGCCGACAGATCTGGCTGCTCATGGCTGGCTGACGGATCTGGCTGCTCATGGCTGGCCGAAGGCTCTGGCTGATCCGGTCTGGCGGAAGGCTCTGGCTGATCCGGTCTGGCGGAAGGCTCTGGCTGATCCGGTCTGACGGAAGGCTCTGGCTGCTCCTGTCTGGCGGAAGGCTCTGGCTGATCCTGTCTGGCGGAAGGCTCTGGCTGATCCTGTCTGGCGGAAGGCTCTGGCTGATCCTGTCTGGCGGAAGGCTCTGGCTGATCCTGTCTGGCGGAAGGCTCTGGCTGATCCTGTCTGGCGGAAGGCTCTGGCTGATCCTGTCTGGCGGAGAGCTCTAGCGGCTCCGGTCTGGCGGACGGCTCTGAAGGCTCATGGCAGACGGGCGGCTTTGCAGGCTCAGTACAGACGGGTAGTTCAGACGGCGTTGGGCAGACGGACAGTTCAGACGGCGTTGGGCAGACGGGCAGTTCAGACGGCGTTGGGCAGACGGGCAGTTCAGACGGCGTTGGGCAGACGGGCAGTTCAGGCGCCGTTGGGCAGACGGGCAGTTCAGACGGCGTTGGGCAGACGGACAGTTCAGGCCCCGTTGGGCAGACGGCAGACTCTGGCCGTCTGAGGCGCACCGTAGGCCTGGTGCGTGGTGCCGGAACTGGAGGTACCGGGCTGAGGACACGCATCTCAGGACTAGTGCGGGAAGCAACAACAGGGCATGCTGGACCCTGGGGACTCACCTCACGCCTAGTGCGGAGAGCAGGAACAGGCCGGGCTGGGCTGGCGACGCGCACCGTATCCCTGGTGCGAGTGGCCGGAACAGGCCGGGCCGGGCTGGCGAAGCGCACCGTATCCCTGGTGCGTGGAGTAGGAACAGGCCGGGCTGGGCTGGCGACGCGCACCGGATCCCTGGTGCGAGTGGCCGGAACCGGCCGGGCCGGGCTGGCGAAGCGCACCGTATCCCTGGTGCGTGGAGTAGGAACAGGCCGGGCTGGGCTGGCGACGCGCACCGTTTCCCTGGTGCGAGTGGCCGGAACAGGCCGGGCCGGGCTGGCGAAGCGCACCATTTCCCTGGTGCGAGTGGCCGGAACAGGCCGGGCCGGGCTGGCGAAGCGCACCATATCCTTGGTGCGAGGGGTCGGAACAGACCGGACCGTACTGGAGGCACACACCACTGGCTCTACCCCGGGGACTGGAACGGGCCGGACCGGACTGGATACACACCTCAGTCTCTCACGCCGTGCCTCTACATCTCCTTTCCCTACTCTGGCCAGTGACCCCCTTAACCTGGTAGCCTCCTGAATCCTTCCCTTCTCTGCCTCCGTCAGCCCCCTTAACCTGGTAACCTTCTGAATCTGCCTTGTGACAGCCTCCTGCTGCTCCGTCGCCCAAGCCATGTGCCCCCCCCAAAAAATTTCTTGGGGTTGCCTCTCTTCCACGGGCTTCCAGCCTCGCCTACGCGCTGCCTCCTCGTACCACCTCCTCTCGGCTTTGGCTGCCTCCAGCTCTTCACGAGGGCGGTGATATTCCTCCGGTTGTGCCCAAGGACCCTTTCCAGCCCGAATCTCCTCCCATGTCCAAAAATCCTTAGGAGGCGTCCATAACTCCTGTGTCCAGACCCTTTGCTCCTGGACGCGCTGCTTGGTCCTTTTATGGTGGGTTATTCTGTCACGATCGTCTATACAGGGAGCAGACCAATACGCAGCGCGTTGAGTGAACATGATAACTTTAATAAAGTAAAGCACGTAAATACAAAACAAACGACGATTCGTGAAGTCCTCTGCTAAACTGACAGAAACGGAACAATAACCCACAATGCCCACAAGAACACATACAGAATAAATATGGCTCCCAATCAGAGATAACGAGCCGACAGCTGACACTCGTTACCTCCGATTGGGAGTCATATGACTAATCAACATAATACAACACTTTGACACCCAACATAGAACCAAACCACATAGACTGCACACACCCTGGCTCAACATAATGAGTCCCAGAACCAGGGTGTGACAGTAGGCCTACGCAACAAGTACCAAAAGAACCGATAGATATTAAGCAAATGTCTGGTATCAACAACTTGGTCAGGGATCAAGTGGCTTTGACGGGGCACAACGGCAGCATTGTCGTTCTGGATAACAGCATCTACTAAATGACTAAAACAATGTTAAATAAACAACTGGTAGCTATGGAATACTAATTTATATGTTATCATACCAGCGTAGTATGACACTCTTGTGGGAAGACAGCTTGGTAGCTGCGTCCAAGCTGCATTGTACCGATAAGTCGTTGGTAGTGCATTGTACATTATTGTTTGCTTTCCGCGATTGGAAATGCATTGTATTGGCATGAGGAAGTGTTATTACGGTAATTAGCAACTGTTTTGCATTGGATTGTTGGGTATTGTGCATGTAGCTGTGTAGCGTTGTCATAACTTGCTATTTATGGATTGTCCATGTTTGTAAAGCGGTGCAGTAGCCTGTATTCTTGCTGCAAGACAGCCGTGCGTGGCTGCAAATACATTGTGTGTAATTGTACTATCGATTATTATTTATCCTGTGTTATCAGCAAGCGAAAATAGTTGTGCCCCCTTAGTCATTTCTGATGCCCCCTTGCCGAGTTCATCCTGCCGCCGGGCCTGGCTACGAGTAACCAGCTAAACTACACAAATGATTTTCCAAAAGTCAAGGACCATTAAATGCGCGCAGTGTAAAAGCAGGAAGTAGGCCACAAAGACCCGTTATAAAAATGATTAAATTAATCTAAACTCACCTGATTCATTGTAGAAACGTGTGTTTATGGTCGATTGCAGAGTTCAGGTGAAGTTAACTAGATGTTTATCTCTAGTCTACGGACCTTTTAGATCAGGGAGGTAGAGGACCGAGACGTTATATTTCAACATGTGACTCTCTGCCTAAAGTCACAAGACAAAATGGAGAATAGAGAACATGTGACTCCACCTTCACTTCCGTTCGAATGAAAAATAGGACTTCCGCCAACATACAAATAATAATACAGCAGTAGTCTGCTTAGCTCATTTTCAAAAGTTACCGTCCGATATCATTTTAACATTCCTCCTTTGTTCAATCATGTTGTCTGGTGTTGTACTCTGCACGGAGCGTAAAGTCACAAGAGAAAAGAGCCAGGCTCCGCCTTCACTTCCGTTCAACTGAAACGTTGGGATTCGGCCAACATTCAAATAATACTCCAGTCGTAGGAAGCCTTCTGCTTTTAGTAGCTCATTTTCTAAAGTTAACGCAGTTTCTCTGGACCCCGCAAGGTTGGACTTTGGGCCTCTATATATAAAATAAAATTGAATGTTTCAGCCAGATATCCACTCACAAACCGATCGCTGTACATCGTGCTGAAATAGAGACATGTCTATGCGGCTGCATGCCTAATTAATCGATGATAGGGTTCCTGTGGTGCAAGAGAATGTAAAGGTTTGCTTTAGCTAATGGATAAAGGTTTATTGGTAGGCCTCTATTTGGTCGTCATTTTCTCATGTTTACATTTTAGTAATTTAGCAGACGCTCTTATCCAGAAAAACTTACAGTTACTGAGTGCATTTTTTTTGTATATACTGGCCCCCGTGGGAATCGAACCCACAACCCTGGCGTTGCAAACGCCATGCTCTACCAACTGAACTACACGGGGCCTAAAGTTTCACGAAATCTATACACGGTGTCATAATGCTGCAATTTCTTTAGACTGCTGGCTGGTGGCAATAATGTCATTACTTGTTCAGTAATTAAAGCTGGACATTCAAACATTGCAGATTTTAAAATAAATTATCCATGCATACTAATCAGCTACCAATTGATGTTTAAAATAATATACAACTGTCCTGTAGCTGCTACCTGAACCTGCATGTCATGAACCCTCCTCGTGCTCTCTCCCAGCTTGGATAGAACGCTGTTGTGCGTAAAACCCGTCTATTAATGCCAAATAATACTGTCAGCACGCCCTCGAAACATTAGCTTACTAGGGATTGTTTCATTATTCAGTGTACTATTTATAGCACTGTGCCTTCAGAATTGTGGTCCTCTGTAGCTCAGCTGGTAGAGCATGGTGCTTGTAACGCCAGGGTAGTTGGTTCGATCCCCCGGGACCACCCATACACAAATAATGTATGGATGAAAGTGGCATATTATTATTATTATCGAATGGATTCATACCCCTAGACTTACTCCACATTTTGTTGTGTTACAGCCTGAATTCAAAATTAATTAAATTATTTTTTTCCCCCTTACACAATACCCCATAATGGCTAAGTGAAAACATGTTGTTAAAAATGCAAATCTATTGAAATACAGAAATATCTAATTTACATACACTACCGGTCAAATGTTTTAGAACACCTAATCATTCAAGGGGTTTTCTTCATTTTTACTATGTTCTACATTGTAGAATAATAGTGAAGACGTCAAAACTATGAAATAACAGAAATGAAATCATGTAGTAACCAACAAAGTGTTTGTATTTATATTTATACAGAAGATAAAAGACCAAAAAAAAGTTAATTTGTGGAATTTCTTTCCTTCTTAATGAGTTTGAGCCAATCAGTTGTGTTGTGACAAGGGGGAGGGGTAGCGGGGGGGGGGGGGTTACAGAAGTTAGCCCTATTTGGTAAAAGACCAAGTCCATATTATGGCAAGAACAGCTCAAATAAGCAAAGAGAAACTACAGTCCATCATTACTTTAAGACATTAAGGTAAGTCACTCCAGAAAATTTCAAGAATTTTTTAAGTTTCTTCAAGTGCAGTTGCAAAAACCATCAAGCGCTATGATGAAACTGGCTCTCATGACTACCGACACAAGAATGGAAGACCCAGAGTTACTTCTGCTGCAGAGGATACGTTCATTAGAGTTACCAGCCTCAGAAATGGCAGCCCAAATAAATGCTTCACAGAGTTCAAGTAACAGACACATCACAACATCAACTGTTCAGAGAAGACTGTGTGAATCAGGCCTTCATGGTCGAATTGCTGCAAAGAAACCACTACTAAAGGACACCAATAAGAAGAAAAGACTTGCTTGGGCCAAGAAACACAAGCCATGGACATTAGACCGGTGGAAATGGGTCCTTTGGTCTGGAGTCCAAATTTGAGATTTTTGGTTCCAACCGCGGTGTGGGTGAACGGATGATCACATGTGTATTTCCCACCGTAAAGCATGGAGGAGGAGGTGCTTTGCTGGTGACACTGTCTGTGATTTATTTAGAATTCAAGGCACACTTAACCAACATGGCTACCACAGAATTCTGCAGCGATACGCCATCCCATCTGGTTTGGGCTTAGTGGGACTATCATTTGTTTTTCAACAGGACAATGACCCAACACACCGCCAGGCTGTGTAAGGGCTATGTTACCAAGAAGGAGAGTGATGGAGTGCTGCATCAGATGACCTGGCATCCACAATCCCCCGACCTAAAACAAATTGAGATGGTTTCGGATGAGTCGGACCGCAGAGTGAAGGAAAAGCAGCCAACAAGTGCTCAGCTTATGTGGGAACTCCTTCAAGACTGTTGGAAAAGCATTCCAGGTGAAGCTGGTAGAGAGAATGGCAAGAGTGTGCAAAGCTGTCATCAAGGCAAAGGGTGGCTACTTTAAAGAATCTCAAATATAAAACATGTTTTGAATTGTTTAACACTTTTTTGGTTACTACATGATTCCACATGTGTTATTTCATAGTTCTGATGTCTTCACTATTAGTCTACAATGTAGAAAATAGTCAAAATAAAGAAAAACCCTTGAATGAGTAGGTGTTCTAAAACCTTTGAACGGTAGTGTAAGTATTCACACCCGAGTCAATACTTTATAGAATAATTTGTCCCACAGTTGCAAACAAGAGTTTCTAATGGACAAATTCAGATATGTTTATGTTTGAGCCAGGGTGTTTGAGTAACTAAACTAGCCAGCTAGCTAACATAGCATCCCTCTTTTGGAGCAGGGTGTTTTAGTAACTAAACTAGCCAGCTAGCTAACATAGTATCCCTCTGTTGGAGCAGGGTGTTTGAGTAACTAAACTAGCCAGCTAGCTAACATAGCATCCCTCTGTTTGAGCCGGGTGTTTTCACTTTCAGAGTAAGTGACTCTGAAAGTGAAAAGAAATGATGAAATCTCTCTCTCTTCCTTCTCCTTCATTTTTGAATAAAATAGTGTGTTGAAAACTGCTAAACTTTTGTCTTTCTCTCTCTTTGATTCAACTGCTCACCACATTTTATGCACTGCAGTGCTAGCTAGCTAGCTGTAGCTTGTGCTTTCAGTACTAGATGAATTATCTGATCCTTTGATTGGGTGGACAACATGTCAGTTCATGCTGCAAGAGCTCTGATAGGTTGGAGGACGTCCTCCGGAAGTTGTCATAATTACTGTGTAAGTCTATGGAAGGGAGTTGTGCTATCGTACAGAGTGCTGTTGAGGCTACTGTAGACCTTCATTGCAAAACAGTGTGTTTTAATTAATTATTAAGTGACAGGTGAATATATTTAATACATTTTTATCTAAAAATTATAACTTTTTCAATGTTTTAACATAAAAAAGAAAAATGAAATTCACTGAGGAAGATGGTTCTCATTCCTACTCAGAGGAGCCTCCACTGCTAGACAACCATTTTCAGGAATTGCCATAGATTATCAAGTAGAATTAAGTCAAAACTGGAACTCGGCCACTCAGGAACATTCATTATCTTCTTGGTACGCAACTCCAGCGTAGATTTGGCCTTGTGTTTTAGGTTATTGTCCTGCTGAAAGGTGAATGCATCTCACAATGTCTGGTGGAAAGCAGACTGAACCAGGTTTTCCTCTAGGATTTTTGCCTGTGCTTAGCTCCATTCCATTAATTTTTATCCTGAAAAACTCCCCAGTCCTTAACGATTACAAGCATACCCATAACATGATGCAGCCACCACTAAGCTTGGAAATTTCAAGAGTGGTACTCAGTAATGTGTTGGATTGGATTTGTCCCTAACATAACACTTTGTATTCAGGACAAAAAGTTAATTGCTTTGCCACATTTTTTTGCATTATTACTTTAGTTCCTTGTTTCAAACAGGATGCATGTTTTGGAATAACTTTATTCTGTACAGGCTTCCTTCTTTTCACTCTGTCATTTAGGTTAGTATTGTGGAGTAACTACAATGTTGATCCATTCTCAGTTTTCTCCTATCACAGCCATTAAACTCTGTAACTGTTTAAAAGTCAGCATTCGCCTCATGGTGAAATCCCTGAGCGGTTTCCTTCCTCTCCGGCAACTGAGTTAGGAAGGATGTCTCTATCTTTGTAGAGGCTGGGTATATTGATACACCATCCAAAATGTAATGAATGAAGGGATATTCAATGTCGTCTACCCATAGGTGCCCTTCTTTGCGAGGCATTGGAAAACTTCCCTGGTCTTTGTGGTTGAATCTGTGTTTGAAATTCACTGCTTGACTGAGGGACCGTACAGATAATTGTACAGTATGTCTGGGGTACGGAGATGAGGTAGTCATTCAAAAATCATGTTAAACACTATTATTGCACACAGAGTGAGTCCATGCAACTTATTATGTGACTTGTTGAGAAGATTTTTACTCCTGAACATTCTTAGGCTTGTCATAACAAATAGGTTGAATTCTTATTAACTCAAGACATTTCAGCTTTTCATTTTTAATTAATTTGTTTCGAAAAACATGATTCCACTTTGACATTTTGGGGTATTGTGTGTATGCCAGTGACTAAATTAATCTCAATTTAATCAATTTTAAATTCAGGGTTGTAACAACAAAATGTGAAAAAGTGGAAGGGGTATAAATACTTTCTGAAGGCACTGTATATACAGTATTTAGCGGCTATTTAGGGCATATAGGCGTTTCATTCTACAACATTTTTATAAATCATATAATTGGTTTGTTACGTTGTCTAAGTAGTAACTAAAATATCCAATACGAACAGCTCTTAGTTGTGTTATTCACTCCTCTTCACGTCATGTTAGAGAACAGCTCTTAGTTGTGTTATTCACTCCTCTTCACATCATGTTAGAGAACAGCTCTTAGTTGTGTGTTATTCACTCCTCTTCACCTCATGTTAGAGAACAGCTATTAGTTGTTCACAATAATCCACGGGGTTGAGTGCCTTGTTGTTTAAATTCAATAACACCATAGAGATTTCAATCATATCAGTCTATCTTACCTTATAGGCCTAACTCAATATTAGGGACCTAATAACACCATAGAGAATCAAATCAAGCTTTATTTATACAGCACATTTCAGACATGGAATGGAACACAATGTGCTTCACAGGAAAAAAACTAATAAAAACAATTAAAATAAAACTAAATATTTACTACACAAATATAAGAGGATAAAAAACTAAAGAATTACAATAAAAACTGCACGACTAAAAAGCATCCTGAGGAAAAGCACCACTAAAAAGGTGTGTTTTAAGATCTATTTTTTTTAAATGCCACAGTTTCGTTCCTCCTCAGGTTCTCTGGCTATTCCAGAGGCTGGGAGGCATAGTAACTAAAGGCTGCCTCTCCATGCCTCTTGGTCCTAGGCTTTGGGATAGTTAAAAAGGCCAGTGACACTGCAGGCCTTTTCTCTAATCAGAGCTTTCTGCCTCTCCCCAAGACAAAACTCACTGCTGTTAATCAGATATCCATCCCCCTCCTCCCCTTTCACTGTGACAGTCATCTCCCCCTCCTCCCCTTTCACTGTGATAACCTCCTCTTCCTCTTTCACGACAATGTTCAGCCCCAGAGCTTCTTTCTCCAACCAGCACACATCTTCTTTTGTACGGGGCGAGATAGCCTAGCACTACGCTAATGCTAATTATCTCAACAAGCTAACTGAATAACAACATATATATATATGACTAGTAAGCACACAGACTGTGTGTTTATAACCCTGCTGTTAATAGTGGTCCTCTGTAGCTCAATTGGTAGAGCATGGCGCTTGTAACGCCAGGGTAGTGGGTTCGATCCCCGGGACCACCCATATGTAAAAATGTATGCGCACATGACTAAGTCGCTTTGGATAAAAGCGTCTGCTAAATGGCATATTATTATTAATTATAATATACACAAAATGCTTTTTCAGTTCTGCCCACAAATGTTCTATAGGATTGAGGTCAGGGCTTTGTGATGGCCACTCAAATTCCTTGACTTTGTTGTCCTTAAGCCATTTTGCCACAACGTTGGATGTATGCTTGGGGTCATTGTCCATTTGGAAGACCTATTTGCGACCAAGCTTTAACTTCCTGACTGATGTCTTGAGATGTTGCTTCAATATAGCCACATAATGTTCCTTCCTCATGATGCCATCTATTTTGTGAAGTGCACCAGTCCCTCCTTCAGCAAATCACCCCCACAGCATGATGCTGCCACCCCCGTGCTTCACAGTTGGGATGGTGTTCATCGGCTTGCAAGCGACCCCCCTACCCCCTTTTTCCTCCAAACATAACGATGGGCATTATGGCCAAACAGTTCTATTTTTGTTTCATCAGACCAGGGGACATTTCTCCAAAAAGTACGATCTTTGTCCCCATGTGCAGTTGCAAACCGTAGTCTGGCTTTTTTTATGACGGTTTTGGAGCAGTGGCTTCTTCCTTGCCGAGCGGCCTTTCAGGTTATGTTGATATAGGACTCGTTTTACTGTGGATATAGATACTTTTGTACCCGTTTCCTCCAGCATCTTCACAAGGTCCTTTGCTGTTTTTCTGGGATTGATTTGCACTTTTCGCACCAAAGTATGTTAATCTCTTTGAGACAGAACGCGTGTCTCCTTCCTGAGCGGTATGACGGCTGCGTGGTCCCATGGTGTTTATACTTGCATACTATTGTTTGTACAGATTAACGTGGTACCTTCAGGTGTTTGGAAATTGCTCCTTAGGATGAACCAGACCTGTGGAGGTCTACAATTTTTTGGCTGATTTCTTTTCATTTTCCCATGATGTCAAGCAAAGAGGCACTGAGTTTGAAGGTAGGCCTGGAAATACACCCACTGGTACACCTCACTGGAATTGTGATTTAGTGAATTATAAGTGAAATAATCTGCCTGTAAACAATTGTTGGCAAAATTACTTGTGTCATGCACAAAGTAATGTCCTAACCGACTTGCCAAAACTATAGTTTGTTAACAAGACATTTGTGGAGTGGTTGAAAAACGAGTTTTAATGACTCCAACCTAAGTGTATGTAAACTTCCGACTTCAACTGTATATGAAATGTAATAACTGGTTAGCACACAGACTGTGTTTAAAACCCTGCTGTTAATATAAAGTCGTGGTCAAAAGTTTTGAGAATGACACAAATATTAATTTTCATAAAGTCTGCTGCCTCAGTTCTTATGATGGCAATTTGCATATACTCCAGAATGTTATGAAGAGTGATCAGATGAATTGCAATTAATTGCAAAGTCCCTCTTTGCCATGAAAATGAACTTAATCCCCCAAAAACATTTCCACTGCATTTCAGCCCTGCCACAAAAGGACCAGCTGACATCATGTCAGTGATTCTCTCGTTAACACAGGTGAGTGTTGACGAGGACAAGGCTGGAGATCACCCTGTCATGCTGATTGAGTTAGAATAACAGACTGGAAGCTTTAAAAGGAGGGTGGTGCTTGAAATCATAATTGTTCTTCCTCTTTTAACCATGGTTACCTGCAAGGAAATACGTGCCGTCATCATTGCTTTGCACAAAAAGGGCTTCACAGGCAAGGATATTGCTGCTAGTAAGATTGCACCTAAATCAACCATTTATCGGATCATCCAGAACTTCAAGGAGAGAGGTTCAATTGTGTGAAGAAAGCTTCAGGGCGCCCAAGAAAATCCAGCAAGCGCCAGGACCTTCTCCTAAAGTTGATTCAGCTGCGGGATCGGGGCACCACCAGTGCAGAGCTTGCTCAGGAATGGCAGCAGGCAGGTGTGAGTGCATCTACACGCACAGTGAGGCAAATACTTTGGAGGATGGCCTGGTGTCAAGAAGGGCAGCGAGGAAGCCACTTCTCTCCAGGAAAAACATCAGGGACAGACTGATATTCTGCAAAAGGTACAGGGATTGAACTGCTGAGGACTGGGGTAAAGTAATTTTCTCTGATGAATCCCCTTTCCGATTTTTTGGGGCATCCGGAATAAACCTTGTCCGGAGAAGACAAGGTGAGCGCTACCATCAGTCCTGTGTCATGCCAACAGTAAAGCATCCTGAGATCATTCGTGTGTGGGGTTGCTTCTCAGCCAAGGGAGTGGGCTCACTCACAATTTTGCCTAAGAACACAGCCATGAATAAAGAATGGTACCAACACATCCTCAGAGAGCAATTTCTTCCAACCATCCAAGAACAGTTTGGTGACGACCAATGCCTTTTCCAGCATGATGGAGCACCTTGCCATAAGGCAAAAGTGATAACTAAGTGGCTCGGGGAACAAAACATTGAAATGTTGAGTCCATGGTCAGGAAACTCCCCAGACCTTAATCCCATTGAGAACTTGTGGTCAATCCTGAAGAGGCGGGTGGACAAACAAAAACCCACCAATTCTGACAAACTCCAAGCATTGATTAGGCAAGAATGGGCTGCCATCAGTCAGGATAATAATAATAATAATAATAGGTCATTTAGCAGACGCTCTTATCCAGAGCGACTTACAGGAGCAATTAGGGTTAAGTGCCTTGCTCAAGGGCACATCGACAGATTTTTCACCTAGTCGGCTCGGGGATTAGAACCAGCGACCTTTCGGTTACTGGCACAACGCTCTTAACCAGTAAGCTACCTGCCGCCCGATGTGGACCAGAAGTTAATTGACAGCATGCCATTGCAGAGGTCTTGAAATTGAAGGGTCAACACTGCAAATATTGACTCTTTGCATAAACTTAATGTAATTGTCAATAAAAGCCTTTGACACTTATGGAATGCTTGTAATTATACTTCAGTATACCATAGTAACAGCTGAGAAAAATATCTAAAAACACTGAAGCAGCAAACTTTGTGAAGACCAATACTTGTGTCATTCTCAAAACCTTTGACCACGACTGTACATGAAATGGTCAAAAGAGCGCCGATGTTTTGGTTTCTATGTTTGCTAGCAAGCTACCGAGGAGGCTGATGAGTCTGTGTTGTTGTTGAAAAAGCTCTTAAGTCTCACATCGTCATCTGCTGACTGGAGTGGGTAACGCAGTTTGGGAAAATATTCACTATACTGTGTTCATTCTGCCAAATAATATCATGTCATTTCAAAATATGGTGAGCTGGATGGTAGACGGGGTTGATCATGGTGATGCTGAGTTGGCTGGTAGACAGGGTTCATCTTGGTGAATTGGATGGTAGACAGGGTTGATCATGGTGAATTGGATGGTAGACAGGGTTGATCATGGTGATGGTGAGTTGTATGGTAGACAGGGTTGATCATGGTGATGGTGAGTTGCCTGGTAGTCAGGGTTCATCATGGTGAGTTGGATGGTAGACAGAGTTGATCATGGTGATGGTGAATTGTCCTCAGACATTGTTATCAGTCTTCAGATCCCTCTAGCTTGCTCGCTTAACAAACCAAAGATATCTACCTGCCAACATTTCTGTAATCTCTGGTGAACAGACTTAACTGGTATCGTAGCATCTGTCAACAGACTGTGGGACGGCAGCGACTTAAGGGACTTTTCTGACCACATCCCAACTAGTCAACATGTTAAACGGACCCTTGCCTTAACCCTAACGATAGACTGGAAGAGAGAGGGGGAGGAGCTACCGCCCTGCTTTCTCTGAGCTGACCAATCCTGTTGTTGGGAAACACCCACACCATTCTGTTGTTGGGGTACGTACGCCCACACCATTCAAACACAGACTATTTCACTCACATTGCAATTAATAGAAATCTGGAAATAATGGATAGTTAAAGTTATCAGAGGGTGGACCCCTTGTTGACAGTACATCAAATTACACTAAGGAAGGCCATATTAAGAACGCTTGAGGTGGCAAAACTCACCCTGTAGGGCTTCTCTCCGGTGTGTGTACACTAGTCTACCATTAACTGGACTGAGCTAACAAAAGTGGAAAGGTTACCCAACAGTGTGGTGTTTTCTCTTGTGTCTAGCCAGGTGTCCTGAATGAGTGAATCTCTTCCCACACTTATCACAACCAAAAGGCTTCTCTCCTGTGTGTATTCTCATGTGTCCAGCCAGGTGTCCTGACCGAGTGAATCTCTTCCCACACTGATCACAACCAAAAGGCTTCTCTCCTGTGTGTATTCTCTTGTGTAAAGCCAGGCTTCCTGACTGAGTGAATCTCGTCCCACACTGATCACAGCTATAAGGTTTCTCTCCTGTGTGTGTTCTCTTGTGTAGTAGAAGTCCATGTGAAGTGGTTAAGCTAATTCCACAGTCTGAGCAGTGGTAAGGCTTATCTCCTGTGTGTATTCTCTTGTGTAACTCCAGGCTTCCTGAATGAGTGAATCTCTTCCCACATTGGTCACAGCTATAAGGTTTCTCTCCTGTGTGTATTCTCATGTGTCCAGCCAGGTGTTTTGACCAAGTGAATCTCTTCCCACACTGACCACAAACAAAAGGCTTCTCTCCTGTGTGTATTCTCTTGTGTCCAGCCAGGCTTCCTGACTGAGTGAATCTCTTCCCACACTGATCACAGATATAAGGTTTCTCTCCTGTGTGTGTTCTCTGGTGTACTAGAAGTCTGTTTGAAGTGGTTAAGCTCATTCCACAGTCTGAGCAGTGGTAAGGCTTCTCTCCTGTGTGAATTCTCTTGTGTACAGCAAGGCTTCCTGACTGAGTGAATCTCTTCCCACACTGATCACAACCAAAAGGCTTCTCTCCTGTGTGTGTTCTCTGGTGTACTAGAAGTCTGTTTAAAGTGGTTAAACTCATTCCACAGTCTGAGCAGTGGTAAGGCTTCTCTCCTGTGTGTATTCTCTTGTGTCCAGCCAGACTTCCTGAATTAGTGAATCTCTTCCCACACTGATCACAGCTATAAGGTTTCTCTCCTGTGTGTGTTCTCTTGTGTAGTAGAAGTCCATGTGAAGAAATTAAGCTCATGCCACAGTCAGTGCAGTGGTAAGGTTTCTCTCCTGTGTGCTTTCTCTTGTGTTCAGCAAGGCTTCCTGACTGAATGAATCTCTTCCCACACTGATCACACCTATAAGGTTTCTCTCCTGTGTGTGTTCTCTTGTGTAAAGCCAGGCTTCCTGACCAAGTGAATCTCTTCCCACACTGATCACAACCAAAAGGCTTCTCTCCAGTGTGTGTTCTCTTGTGTCCAGCCAGGGTTCCTGACCGAGTAAATCTCTTCCCACACTGATCACAACCAAAAGGCTTCTCTCCAGTGTGTGTTGGCTGGTGAACTTTTAAACAATTCAATGTTTTACAACTCAGCCCACA
Source organism: Coregonus lavaretus (assembly GCF_964263955.1). Taxonomy (NCBI): domain Eukaryota; kingdom Metazoa; phylum Chordata; class Actinopteri; order Salmoniformes; family Salmonidae; genus Coregonus; species Coregonus lavaretus. The sequence goes on from NW_028162010.1 coordinate 312,805, forward strand.
GTCTGAGCAGTGGTAAGGCTTCCCTCCTGTGTGTATTTCTCTTGTGTTCAGCCAAGTTTCCTGACTGAGTGAATCGCTTCCCACATTGATCACAGCTGTAAGGTTTCTCTCCTGTGTGTGTTCTCTGGTGTGTTTTAAGTTTTGCTGAAGAGGTGAAACTCTTTCCACAGTCAAAGCAGCAGTGAGGTTTCTTCCCTGTAAGTCTCTGCTGGTGTTTCTTGAGGTGTTCTGATCTGGAGAGACTATTCTCTGCCTCGTCAGCACCATGATGATGTTGGTTAGCCTCCCCAGATGATAAGCCCCTTCTACTGAGAGAGCGACGGTTAGGGCTGTCCCCTGTGAAACAAAGACAGACAGTTAGGGTTCCTTCTTCATATCGAAGTTAGTTCAAGGCCCAGATTTCCAAACTCTTGTGATCAGATTTGAGCATTTTGGATGGGTTAAAATCATCAATGTAACCAATGGGGTAGGAGTGCTTCCAATGATTCTACATTTTAAGAAGGTTAGTGATTGTATTTAATGGTAATTAAGGACATCTAGGGAGTGTCCCAAAATAAATGAATGTATCCGTTGAACAACAGGAAGTTACCAAACAAAAAATGTGGTTTTCAACGATGGGCTTATGATATAGCTTGCAACTTGTAAACGATTACCCATTCCTAAAAGTGAGTACTACTTTCACAGCATGTTAAAAATAATACACAGTCTGTTTGCTTGCTACACAGATTTGCAGCGCTACAGGCTTCAGGCTATTTGAACTGATCTTCAGGCTATTTGAACTGATCTACAGGATATGCATCAGACTATTTTGAAACGTTAACCTAATATACACATTGCCTTTAGAACGTCTGCACTCCCTTTAACCTTTTTCACATTTTGTTACGTTACAATGTGGGATTTAAATATATTCAATTGAATTTTTTTGTAATCGATGTGCTAATTTCTTAATTGTCAATCTGGCTTTGATTGTGTAGTGTATTGAGATTATGATAATTTTACTGTCTTGATTGATGGATGGATATCTGAAAAGATGGCTGCCGGACAGTTTTTCGCTCTTACACTCCATAAAGATTTGTTCATATTTCATAGTAATGTATTCACACTTCATAAACAGTTATTCATATTTCATAGAAAGGTATTTACACTCTAGAGAAGAATGTTTTTGGTTTAATGTTAAAGATACTCAATAAGATAAATTGTTACTAGTCATAATCCTATTCTGTTTGTTTTTTTCGAGACTGTTCGTCTCGAAGGGGGGATATGTCGTGTATTGAGATTATGACGTTGTTAAATGTTTTTAAGTGGAACTGAAAGAATGTTGATTTTAGTATCAAGAGGGAATGTTTTAGTGTAACGCCACATACAATAGACAGGAAGTGTGTTGTAGACAGGGGATTGGACAGTAGGGGGAGCCACCCACATCTTGGGAGTTTATATATACTGGGGGAAAAACGAAGGAGGGTCAGAAAGCATTGAGATTCATTTGGGACTGCTTCTCCAGGCTTCGCGTGTCTGTAACTTATGCTGTAAGCCTCTAAAACACGGTGCAGCTTAAGTGGATTCTTTGATTGACAGCAATACCCACCAGCATTCGACGCGATACCACAATTGGATAGTTGATGTTACGTTGGAAAGCTTTATGTTTATGACAGTTTGCGATAGAACACATAAAAAAAAGGGTGGGTGTCATGTTTTGGCTGACAAATGTACTAAAATGTAATAACATCCAAACTATGAAATAACACATATGGAATAATGTTGTAACCAACAAAGTGTTAAACAAATCAGAATATATTCCAGGTGACTACCTCATGAAGATGGTTGAGAGAATGCCAAGAGTGTGCAAAGCTGTCGTCAAGGCAAAGGGTGGCTACTTTGAAGCATCTCAAATATAAAATATATTTTGATTTGTTTAACACTTTCTTGGTTACTACATGATTCCATATGTGCTATTTCATAGTTTTGATGTCTTCACTATTATTCTACAACGTAAAAATAAAGAAAAACCCTTGAATGAGTAGGTGTGTCCAAACTTTTGACTGGTACAGTATATATTTCTTTCCACTTTCAAATGGTACAACAAAGATGTTTGGAGGTAGAGGGCTGCGGGCTCTGACAGAGATCATTGCAGCGCGGTCCATATTTTTCACTTTGAGGGCAGTCAGACAGAAAATGTTGTGATAAATATACTTGTTCCGCAGATTATTTGGAAACGGTGTCTTTCTGCTGTGTATGCGTTAGCCTAGCTATTGTACTAAAAGCACCTCTGTCAAATTATTCACACACTAGCCTACCAGGCTACCTATGAATGGGCGAATAAATCACGTGGCAGTTATCTTTCCAAGGAAATTCACTTAAATATAATTAGGCTATAGTTTACTACAGTGTCTGTTAATAGAAAGAAGTTGGGGACGCTCAACCAACGTGAGTCGAGGTGAAATCCCAAAATGTGATTATCAATATAAAGCAAAAGGCGCAACATGGGGATCGAGCGTTGAGTCTTCTCCTTCTCAATATATATTAATTATCCATTTATTTGTCTCTGACTGAAAATATTCCCGCTCCTAAAAGACAGGCTATATCCTACGTGCAAAACGTAGGTCAAGAGAAAGTGCAACGGACCGCTCATCTTTCTTGCCGTTTCAAGTTCAGCAGCCATACCTCTCCTCTCCTAGTTCGGCAGCCATACCTCTCCTAGTTCAGCAGGCATACCTCTCCTCGTTCTGCAGCCTCTCCTCTCCTCTCCTAGTTCAGCAGCCATACCTCTCCTCTCCTAGTTCAGCAGCCATACCTCTCCTCTCCTAGTTCAGCAGCCATAGCTCTCCTCTCCTAGTTCAGAGTCCTCTCCTCTCCTCTCCTCTCCTAGTTGGGCGTGCCAGATTAGGTGAGTGTTTGGTCTCAATTAAATACAGTAGTCTATATATGAATGGATGGAGAAGCACGGGCAGTTATCTTCCCAAGGAAATTAACTTCCTAAATATTATTAGGCTATACAGTTCCTATGGAAAGTCTACACCCACTATAACTTCTTTCACATTTTGTTGCTTTAAAAAGTAAGATTGAAATAGATTTGATTATAATTTTTTGTAATTGATCTACACAAAATACTCCATCATGTGAAAGTGAAAACAAAATTCTACAAATTTGTACAAACAAAAATCTAAAATATAGTCATTGCATAAGTATTCACCCCCTTTGTTTAGGTAACCTTACATTAGTTCATAAGTAAAGTTGGTGTTAAGAAATCACATAATAAGTGATATGGACTGTAAAATAATAGCAGTTAACATATTTTTTTGAATGACTAACCCTTCCTATGTTAATAATGATATTGTGTATGGTGTATTAAGCCACCCAGACACATCAAAGATGTTCACAATAATCCCCAATAATGACCACCTGCAACCCTGTAAATGTGACTATTCACAATAATCCCCAATAATGACCACCTGCAACCCTGTACATGTGACTATTCACAATAATCCCCAATAATGACCACCTGCAACCCTGTACATGTGACTATTCACAATAATCCCCAATAATGACCTAAATGACAGAGTGAAAGGAGAATATAAATATTCCAGAACATCCATCTTAGTAATACTGTTAAAACATTTACACGCAAATGAACACACTTATTGGGCAAAATGCAAAGCCTTAAGTTTGGGTCAAATCCAACATCATATCACTGAGTAACTGCCTCCTTATTTCCAAGCATGGTGATGGCTGCATCATGGTAAAGGAATGCTTGACGTTGTCAAAGACTGGGGAGTTTTACAAGATGAAATGAAACAGGATTTCCTAGAGGAAAGACTGCTTCATTCTGCATTACACCAGACACCGGGAGAGGAATTCACCTTTCAGCAAGACCGTAACATACAACACTAAGCCACATCTAAATCTGTGGGAAGCTAAAAGGCTAGCTTGATTACAGTTTTTAGCAAGCTGCTAGTGGAGTAGCCTACAGCCAACTGGCAAGCTTCTAGTGGAGTAGCCTACAGCCAACAGGTAAGCTGCTAGTGGAGTAGCCTACAGCCACTTACTTAGGTATGCTGCACCTATCGTTGCACAGGAAAAAAAAAAAATAGCACAGGAAATATCCCTAAGGTGTGGAAAGCAGCTTTTGTTCTGCCATTACATAAGGGAGGTGACGGTAGTGATTTGGATAACTATCGACCCATCTCTAGGCTCCCTTGTCTGGCAAAGATCCTAGAATCTATAGTCAACAAACAGTTACAATCTTTTCTTTCTGTTAACAGTATTTTTAGCCCCAATCAATCTGGTTTTAGATCTAAACACAGTACCACATCGGCCACTATGCTTGTTGTAAATGATATTGCAAATGCCTTAGATGATAGAAAGCACTGTGCTGCGTTGTTTGTAGATTTGTCAAAAGCTTTTGACACTGTAGACCATGCTATCCTTTTGAGTAAGCTGTCATCTATAGGACTGGGCACTGATGCCATGCATCGGCAAACACATTAAAACCTTTTATCCCAAATGGAGAGTCACTGCTATCCCCATTGTGAATATTGCTATTCGGGGGTCTAGGCACACATGGAACGGTGAGGATATCATGTTACCAATAGGTGCATATTGCTCCAAAAGATCTCAGTCCGCCCAAGCACATGCCCACACCAAAAAAAACAAAAAACAGAGTGATCTCTGGATTGGCCTTAACCCCCCACTTTACCCAGGCCACGTGCTGTTTCCCTAGGTCAGGGATGTCAGAGACTAATTATAATATGCTACAGTAGGCCTACGCAACAAGTACCAAAAGAACCGATAGATATTAAGCAAATGTCTGGTATCAACAACTTGGTCAGGGATCAAGTGGCTTTGACGGGGCACAACGGCAGCATTGTCGTTCTGGATAACAGCATCTACTAAATGACTAAAACAATGTTAAATAAACAACTGGTAGCTATGGAATACTAATTTATCTGTTATCACACGCAGCGTAGGACGGCACTCTTGTGGGAAGACAGCTTGGTAGCTGCGTCCAAGCTGCATTGTACCGATAAGTCGTTGGTAGTGCATTGTACATTATTGTTTGCTTTCCGCGATTGGAAATGCATTGTATTGGCATGAGGAAGTGTTATTACGGTAATTAGCAACTGTTTTGCATTGGATTGTTGGGTATTGTGCATGTAGCTGTGTAGCGTTGTCATAACTTGCTATTTATGAATTGACCATGTTTGTAAAGCGGTGCAGTAGCCTGTATTCTTGCTGCAAGACAGCCGTGCGTGGCTGCAAATACATTGTGTGTAATTGTACTATCGATTATTATTTATCCTGTGTTATCAGCAAGCGAAAATAGTTGTGCCCCCTTAGTCATTTCTGATGCCCCCTTGCCGAGTTCATCCTGCCGCCGGGCCTGGCTACGAGTAACCAGCTAAACTACACAAATGATTTTCCAAAAGTCAAGGACCATTAAATGCGCGCAGTGTAAAAGCAGAAAGTAGGCCACAAAGACCCGTTATAAAAATGATTAAATTAATCTAAACTCACCTGATTCATTGTAGAAACGTGTGTTTATGGTCGATTGCAGAGTTCAGGCGAAGTTAACTAGATGTTTATCTCTAGTCTACGGACCTTTTAGATCAGGGAGGTAGAGGACCGAGACGTTATATTTCAACATGTGACTCTCTGCCTAAAGTCACAAGACAAAATGGAGAATAGAGAACATGTGACTCCACCTTCACTTCCGTTCGAATGAAAAATAGGACTTCCGCCAACATACAAATAATAATACAGCAGTAGTCTGCTTAGCTCATTTTCAAAAGTTACCGTCCGATATCATTTTAACATTCCTCCTTTGTTCAATCATGTTGTCTGGTGTTCTACTCTGCACGGAGCGTAAAGTCACAAGAGAAAAGAGCCAGGCTCCGCCTTCACTTCCGTTCAACTGAAACGTTGGGATTCGGCCAATATTCAAATAATACTCCAGTCGTAGGAAGCCTTCTGCTTTTAGCAACTCATTTTCTAAAGTTAACGCAGTTTCTCTGGACCCCGCAAGGTTGGACTTTGGGCTTCTCCCTAATATTAAAATAAAATCGAATGTTTCAGCCAGATATCCACTCACAAACCGATCGCTGTACATCGTGCTGAAATAGCGACATGTCTATGCGGCTTCGTGCCTAATTAATCGATGATAGGGTTCCTGTGGTGCAAGAGCATGTAAAGCTTTGCTTTAGCTAATGGATAAAGGTTTATTGGTAGGCCTCTATTTGGTCGTCATTTTCTCATGTTTACATTTTAGTAATTTAGCAGACGCTCTTATCCAGAAAAACGTACAGTTACTGAGTGCATTTTTTTTGTATATACTGGCCCCCGTGGGAATCGAACCCACAACCCTGGCGTTGCAAACGCCATGCTCTACCAACTGAACTACACGGGGCCTAACGTTTCACGAAATCTATACACAGTGTCATAATGCTGCAATTTCTTTAGACTGCTGGCTGGTTGCAATAATGCCATTACTTGTTCAGTAATTAAAGCTGGACATTCAAACATTGCAGATTTTAAAATAAATTGTCCATGTATACTAATCAGCTACAAATTGATTTTTAAAATAATATACAACTGTCCTGTAGCTGCTACCTGAACCAGCATGACATGAACCCTCCTTGTGCGTAAATCTATTTAAATTAAATACAGAAATATCTAATTTACATACACTACCGGTCAAAAGTTTTAGAACACCTGCTCATTCAAGGGTTTTTCTTCATTTTTACTATGCTCTACATTGTAGAATAATAGTGAAGACATCAAAACTATGAAATAACACATATGGAATCATGTAGTAACCAAAAAAGTATTTGTATACTTAATTTGCAAATAAATTCATAAAAAATCCTACAATGTGATTTTCTGGATTTTTTTTTCTCATTTTGTCTGTCATAGTTGACGTGTACCTATGATGAAAATTAATAAGACATGCCCTCGAAACATTAGCTTACTAGGGATTGTTTCATTATTCAGTGTACTATCTATAGCTACTGTGCCTTCAGAAAGGATCCATACCCCTTGACTTATTCCACATTTTGTTGTGTCTCTCCCAGCTTGGATAGAACACTGTTGTGCATAAATAAATTTTAAATTAAATACAGAAATATCTAATTTACATACACTACCGGTCAAAAGTTTTAGAACACCTACTCATTCAAGGGTTTTTCTTCATTTTTACTATGTTCTACATTGTAGAAGAATAGTGAAGACATCAAAACTATGAAATAACAGAAATGGAATCATGTAGTAACCAAAAAAGTGTTTGTATTTGTATTTATTAGGGATCCCCCGTTAGTTCCTGCCAAAGCAGCAGCTACTTTTCCTGGGGTCCAAAAATCAAAACAAATCAAAATATATTTTATATTTGAGATTCTTCAAATAGCCACCCTTTGACTTGATGACAGCTTTGCACACTCTTTGCATTCTCTCAACCAGCTTCATGAGGTAGTCACCTGTAATGCATTTCAATTAACAGGTGTGCCTTCTTAAAAGTTAATTTGTAAGGGGGGTATACAGAAGATAGCCCTATTTAGAAAAATACCAAGTCCATATTAAGAACAGCTCAAATAAGCAAAGAGGAACGACAGTCCATCATTACTTTAAGTCAATACGGAACATTTCAAGAACTTTTAAAGTTTCTTAAAGTGCAGTCGCAAAAACCATCAAGCTCTATGATGAAACGGGCTCTCATGAGGACCGCCACAGGAATGGAAGACCCAGTTACCTCTGCTGCAGAGGATAAGTTATATATCGTGGAGCTCCGCCCCATAGGGGAGCTCTGCTCCTAGTGGTTTACCCTCTGCCCTAAGGCATCAACAGCCTGAGACAAAATTATGCACACACCTGCAGCCAATAGGAGCACAGGTGTCCCTATAAGAGGGGATGCCTCCCCTCAATCAGCCTCCCTTTATCTTCAGCGACTGGATGACTAGACTGAAGAGCCAAGAAGAGACGAAGCACGAAGACTCAGGACGAAAAAACGCTGTTGATATTCCAGTCATCAACGTCGTCTAAATGAGCACACCGGGAGATTTTCCACCCCCAAAAGCTCTTTTCAGAGATCAGTGCAGATGCACTTCCATGGCGGCCGGTGACCACCACGACCTGTGTTTCGTGTGTTTGGGATCCAAGCATGCCAAGGAAGGCGTCTGCAGTCCCCCGAATTGCGCCTCCTGCGCCCTCCTTTCTTTAAAGGAGAGGAAGCAGCGTTGGGCGTTTTTCAGGGAGGACATCCCCCTTGAGGACGTGCTGTCGATACTAGCCTCTGCTTCAGAGGCGTTGTCCGACAGTGCAGACTCGGGGGAAGATAGGGACTTTGAGGAGGGGTCTGGCATTCCAATGGAACAGTCGGACCCCATCCCTCATATTTTCAAGCCCCCCTTTCCTTTGGAGAGCGAGAGGGCTTGTAGTCCCTATAGCGAAAGGGATACGAGCTCTGAGAGATCAGAAGCTCTCTCTTTTGCTGCAGCCTCTCTGAGAGCGGATTTTCCGGGACTCATTGAGAGAGCTGCACAACGTCTGGAGATAGGGCTGCCCCCTCTTCCCTCCGCACCGGAGGCTGATATGATGGAGGGCGGTCCTTATTCCAGGCCAAGGAAGGCGGCAGAGCCAGTGGCTCCTGCCATGCCTTCTTTGGCTATGTACGTTGAGGGCTCGTGGGAGGCACCTTTAGCGGCGCGTTCGCCAGTAAAAGCGTATCTCCCATTCACGAGAGTGGAAGGAAGATTCCAGGGTCAGGGAATCCCCAGGTTAGAGAGCGCCATGGCGGCGTATCTCGTACCGGGTTCGAGCCCTTGGCCCTCTTCCAAGAAGGCCACATTGCCATCCCAGAAGGACCGACTCACAGCGTCGCTGTTAGAGAAGTCCTTTGGGTTGGGAGCCCAAGCTGTAGCAGCAGCTAACAACATTGCCCTCTTGGCGGCCTCTCTGTCCCGTTTAACCACGGGCAAGACAGAGCTGGCACCGGAGGAGGTGGAGGAGGCGTCCAGAATTTCTGGCACCATACTCCACCTGACACAGGCGTCAGCAGTCTGCGCGGGGAGGTCCATGGCCACTTCGGTGGTCGGGGAACGACACCTCTGGTTGTCCTTGACAGCCATGAAAGAGGCAGACAGGACGTCTCTCTTCAATGCCCCCCTCTCTGACGACGGCCTCTTTGGGGTCGCAGTCAAAGAGGCGACGGAGCGTTTTTCTAAGCTAGAGGAGGAGAAGTAACAGCTGGCCAAGCACCTGCCGTTGGCAGGACGATTCGGCACCGCTCCATCCCAAAGGCCATCTACCTCCGCCCCTCCAAGTAGACCGGGGTCTACGGCGAGGCGGCATAATCGGCGTCATCCGGCGGCCACGAGCAGCAAGGGAACGGGCCCCGCCCTTCCAGCAGCTACGGTAGCCCCACTACAGCCGGCGAGGGAGGTGAAGAGGACGCCGACCTGGCCCTCCAAGGGAGGCAAGAGGAGGCGTACGTGACGGGACGCGGGGGAGTGGATAGAGGACGCATCGATGGTGTCGAACGTGCCCACTGTTCCCCCCCACCCTTCGGTTGAAGGGATGGGTGTTGATGTAAAAGCCTTTGTTGATGTATTTAATAAAGAGTTGGCTCCAACTGACTTTGTCAAAAAATAGCCTCTTTTCCATAATACGTCCGAGAGCGTTCAAATCTCACCCTCTCTTCCTTACCACTCTAAGAGCCGTTCAGCCCACCGAGGGTGCGTTGCTGAACAGGCACTTAGAGTAGGTATCCATAAGACCTCAATCAGGTCGTCACATCACACTTCACGTATAAGAAGTGCTTTACATAGAAGGCAGCAGTCCCGGTCAGATTCTGACATGAGGACGCAGCCGCTATTTGGGGATGGCGCACTAGCACAGACTAAGGTCTCCGCTAGTACGAGCCAGACCCATGCTGCGTTCACGGAGGGCCCGATTACCGCGGTCACGAAGGTGTCCAGAGTATCGGCGCCCCCCAGGCATTGTAACACAGCAGCTATCTGGGGATGGCGCATTATCGCAGACCAAGGTCTCGGTTAATGCGATTCAGACCCATGCTACGTTCACGGAGGGCCGGATTACTAGGGTTATGGGTATAACCAAAGTATCAGCTCCCCTGACAGAACGAGCCAGTACTCACCACACTGAGCGTGAATCAACCCACCAGGGGTGCAGAGTTGAACACACACAGAAGGTGAAAGTTAAGAAGGTATCAAGGCGCCGCCTTGTTTTACCTCAGAGACCTCATACTACAGACTTCTAGGAGTACTGTAGTGAAGGGCTCTGATAGCGAATTGCAGTCACCTAAGATGACGCAATCGCTTGCTGGGGATGGTGCCCTGCCGCAGGCTGTGACCTCGGTCAGCGCAATTCAGACCCGCGATGCGTTCGAGGGCAGGAATACGACGGTTACAGATTTAAACGACGTCCCTGTTCCTCTTTCTTTCTCAGAACGCATTGATGGTTCCTCTCCCTTTCACGGGAGGCCCACCTTGGGCTGTTCCACCACTTCAATGTCGGGGAACAGTGGCGGTAAGGGCCATAGAGGAATACAGGTCCTTCCTACTGGATGCACCACAGCTTCGTGCTCAGCCACTTTCTCTGCATTGTTGGCAGTGGTGAAGAAGCTGCACCCTCTCACGCTGGCTAGACCAGACGTTGCAGAAGGGTTATGCCCTCCAATTCCACCAGACCCCACCCCCGTTCAGGGGAGTGGTGGAGACGGTGATAAAAACGCCAGACAAAGTGGCCGCTCTGATGACAGAGACTACGGAACTTTTGGCGAAGGAGGCGGTGACAGTAGTTCCCCGGGAGCAAAGGAACAAAGGGCTATATTTGCCTTATTTCCTAGTGCCCAAAAAGACGGGGGGAGTGAGGCCGATTTTGGACTTACGCATTCTCAACGAGAGCATAACCAAACGGCCCTTCCGAATGCTAACGACAAAACGTCTGCTGGAATGTGTCCAGAGAGGGGACTTTTGTACGAGCATAGACCTAAAGGACGCGTACTTTCATGTGCCGGTTCAGCCGCGTCACAGGAAGTTTCTGCGGTTCGCCTTTCAAGGGGTGGCGTACGAATACACGAGGATGCCATTTGGGTACGCCCTGGCACCTCGCACATTTTCCAAATGTGTGGAGGCGGCATTGGAACCGTTGCATCGTCAGGGAATACGGCTACTAGCCTACCTGGACGATCTACTGGTTCTCGCCCCTTCAGCAGAGCTGGCGATCACTCACACAACACAGACAGTGATGCATCTCACAAGTCTGGGGTTTGCTGTGAATTGGAAAAAGAGCGCGCCCTGGCCCACTCATCAGATTGTCTACCTGGGGATACAGCTAGACACTGAGGATGAAGGCTCGAATTTCGGACCCCCGAAGGGTAGCCTTGTTGCTAGCCCTGAGGAAGTGTCGTCCGAATCACACGGTGACGGCGCTGTCGATCATGTCACTTTTGGGTCTCATGTCGTCGGCCCACTCTGTGGTTCCGCTGGGACTCCTGCATATGCGCAGGATGCAGCGATGGTTCGCCCAACTAAGACTAGACCCATTGCGTCAACGTCATCGGTTGGTGGTGGTTCCCCTCTCGCTCAGTGCAGATCTGAACTATTGGAGAAACCCGCGCGTTCTCACGCACGGAGTCCCGATAGGAAAGGTGTCCTCTCACATCCCAGTATTCACGGATGCGTCCCTGACGGGATGGGGAGGGACATGTCAGACCCAAGCGATAGGAGGTGTGTGGCCTCAATCAGGTCGTCATATCAACCTCTTGGAGTTGGAAACGGTTCGACTGGTTCTGACCCACTTCGCGTCTACCCTTCGGGGTCGCGATGTGCTGGTCTGGTCAGACAACCGGACCATAGTAGCTCACATAAATCGCCAGGGAGGAGTCAGGTCTCCTGCTCTCAATCGGGCGGCAGAGGAATTGTGGCTGTGGGCTCACGAGCACCTTCGCTCATTGAGAGCAGCACACATTCCGGGCTACTTGAACGTAGGAGCAGACCTCATGTCAAGAGGGGGTCCTCGAGACGACGAGTGGTGTCTGCATCCGGACATTGTTCTCCAGATTTGGGAACAATTCGGGAGAGCCGAGGTGGACCTATTCGCGTCACGCGTGAACGCGCAATGTCCTCTGTGGTTCTCTCTGAGGGAACAGGACGAACCGCCACTGGGAAGGGACGCCTTTGCGCACCAACCGTGGCCGAGAGTTCTCCTGTATGCATTCCCTCCGCTGTCCTGCATTCTCCCACTGCTAGCCAGGGTGAGGTCAGGGGGGCTGTCAGTGATACTGATAGCGCCCGATCGCCCGGGGGCTCCTTGGTTTGCGGAGATGAGTCAGATGTTGATTGCGCCACCTTTGCCAATTCTACATCGACGGGACGCGTTGTCTCAGGCGGAAGGCACGATAGGGAAGTTGCCCATAATCGGCCAACCACTGAAGGCCTGGCTGCTGAGAGGGACAGGCTAGAGCGCCGTGGGTTATCTGATGCAGTGATCAGGACCATACAGGGTTCACGTGCCAGTTCCACTTCTAAGATGTATGCCAGTAGATGGAACGTGTTTTCACGATGGTGTGTTACACAAGGTGTAGACCCCATGAGCTGTCAGGCAGAGAGTATTCTCTCTTTTCTACAGCTCATGTTTGATAAGCAAAAATCGCCGGCCACTATTAGGGTGTTTGCAGCAGCGATTTCAGCTTGTCATGAGGGGTTTGGCAGAGACAATGTCTTTAGCCACCCTCTAGTGAAACGCTTCCTATTAGGAACGCGGCGACTTAGGCCAACACCTAGAGTCACGCTTCCTCAGTGGGATTTGGCTTTGGTACTCGAAGCGCTATGTAAGTCGCCGTTCAAGCCATTGAATCAAATACCCCTCAAGATGCTGTCTATTAAGACAGCACTGTTGCTCGCTTTGACTACAGCTAAGCGGATCAGTGATTTGTGTGCTTTTTCGACGAGACCTGACCGCTTGGCCATCAATGGTGACCTGAGCAGAGCAGTGTTACGTCCTAACCCGGCATTTGTGCCGAAGGTTATTAAGAGTTCATATAGGTCACAGACCGTGGAGCTGTGGGCTTTTTCTCCTCCTCCTCATAGAGAGAGGAGTGAGGAGAAGCTCCATCGCCTGTGCCCGGTACGCGCTTTGGCGTGTTACGTCGAGCGCACAGCAGCGATTAGGTCATCGCCTCAGTTGTTTGTGTGTCACAGTGCGGCTGCACTAGGTAGACCACTTTCAAAACAGCGGTTGTCTCACTGGCTTTGTGAAGGCATTGAGACAGCTTATGAGGCAGCGGGGCGGCAATTGCCTCAGGGTATCAGAGCTCACTCCACTCATGGGGTAGCGGCTTCTACTGCCCTTTTCAGAGGAACAGGGGTAGAGGATATCTGTAGAACAGCATCATGGTCGACGCCGTCTCCATTTATCCGTTTCTATCTCTTAGATATGTCTTCTAACTCTCTGGCTCGATCTGTACTCAGCGTGGCTGAAGGGAGAAGCAGGACTGTGGACACAGGTTTCCATCAGGTCCGCTTTGGTTAGGAAGACGTGTTTTTGGACAGATGTGTTTTCTAACTCTTTGGCTCGGTCTGTACTCAGCATAGCTGAAGGGAGATCTTGAGCTAGGAAGAGAGGAAAAAGCAGGACTATGGACAAGGTTTCCATCAGGTCCGCTTTGGATAAGAAAACATATTTTGTAGCATGACTCCTGACTGACAGGTTCAGTACAGTAGAAGCATGCGTTGATTGACAGAATGTGAGGTCATCTATCTGCTTGTTCAGTTTAGTATGACCCATGTTTTGTTCCTGCCCACTAATCTCTGGGATTCCATTGAGTGAGTGAGGCGGTCTACCGCGTTCACAAATGTAGAGTGACATTTGGTGTCATTCCATTAGTGGTTGGTAGTGTTTTCACAGGATATTGAAGCACATCTATCTGCTAGTACAGATTAGTATGGCTTCTATTCTGGTGATCTTCCCACTAGTCATTGCCATTGGACTAGGTGGGGCGGGTCTTTAACCGATGACGCGGTATATTGTGACGCCCGTAGGGGTTTTTAGTTGCAGTACTGCGGGACTTGGTTGCAGCCATTGCCAGGCCTGACCTTTTCGTTTCGATGGGAAGTGTTAGGTTCGGCCGGGAGTACATTTTGGAGCGCTACGCTCCGCCTTAAACCACTAGGAGCAGAGCTCCCCTATGGGGCGGAGCTCCACGATATAGAACGATTAGTTACCGGAGTGTAACTCCAGTTCTATGAGTGGAGCGGAGCCCCATAGGACTTAAGGCCCTGCCGACCCTCTCTAGTCTCGCTGAAGATAAATATCTCGGGAGGCTGATTGAGGGGAGGCATCCCCTCTTATAGGAACACCTGTGCTCCTATTGGCTGCAGGTGTGTGCATAATTTTGTCTCAGGCTGTTGCTGCCTTAGGGCAGAGGGTAAACCACTAGGAGCAGAGCTCCCCTATGGGGCTCCGCTCCACTCATAGAACTGGAGTTACACTCCGGTAACTAATCGTTCATTAGAGTTACCAGCCTCAGAAATTGCAGCCCAAATAAATGCTTCAGAGTTCAAGTCACATACAGAACTCAACATCAACTGTTCAGAGGGGACTGTGTGAATCAGTCCTTCATGGTTGAATTGCTGCAAAGAAACCACTACTAAAGAACACCAATAAGAAGAAGAGATTTGCTTGGGCCAAGAAACACGAGCAATGGACATTAGACCGGTGGAAATGTGTCCTTTGGTCTGGATTCCAAATTTGAGATTTTTGGTTCCAACCGCCATGTCTTTGTGAGACATGGTGTGGGTGAACGGATGATCGCATGTGTATTTCCCACCGTAAAGCATGGAGGAGGAGGTGTTATGGTGTGGGGGTGCTTTGCTGGTGACACTGTCTGTGATTTATTTAGAATTCAAGGCACACTTAACCAGCATGGCTACCACAGAATTCTGCAGCGATACGCCATCACATCTGGTTTGGGCTTAGTGGAACTATCATTTGTTTTTCAACAGGACAATGACCCAACACACCTTCAGGCTGTGTAAGGGCCATGTTACCAAGAAGGAGAGTGATGGAGTGCTGCATCAGATGACCTGGCCTCCACAATCCCCTGACCTCAACCAAATTGAGATGGTTTGGGATGAGTAAGACCGCAGAGTGAAGGAAAAGCAGCAACAAGTGTTCAGCATATGTGGGAACCCCTTCAAAACTGTTGGAAAAGTATTCCAGGTGAAGCTGCTTGAGAGAATGCCAAGAGTGTGCAAAGCTGTCATCAAGGCAAAGGGTGGCTATTTGAATCTCAAATATAAAATATATTTTGATTTGTTTAACACTTTTTGGGTTACTACATGAGTCTACAATGTAGAAAATAGTCAAAATAAAGAAAAACCCTTGAATGAGTAGGTGTTCTAAAACCTTAGACCTGTAGTGTAAGTATTCACACCCGAGTCAATACTTTATAGAAGCACCTTTTAGCAGCGGTTACAGCTGAGTCTTTCTGGGTAAGTCTCTAAGAGCTTTCTAAACCTGGATTGTACAACATTTACTATTATTATTTTACAAATTCTTCAAGCTCTGTCAAATTGGTTGTTGATTGTTGCTAGACAACAGTGGCCGTAAATGCCATTTAAGATGAGGGAGGACCATTATTTATTTTTTAATGAGCATGGCCTTATTTCTATTACAGCATGTTGGATGACTGACATTCATATTCCATTCACCCAGTTCAATGTAACATCGATAGGTGTAGGCTACTACATGATACTCAAATGTTCCCTATTCCCATCATGAGGTTGCTACAACCTAGTCTATGAATGAAAGTTTACAACGTAGCTGACACACGGACAGTGACTCAATACCGCCTTGCACACTCTTGCCTGCAATTAGCTTATCTAGGGTGTAATAATTTGTCCAACAGTTGCAAACAAGAGTTTCTAATGGTCAAATTCAGATATGTTTATATGTTTGAGCCGGGTGTTTGAGTAACTAAACTAGCCAGCTAGCTAACATAGCATCCCTCTGTTGGAGCAGGGTGTTTCAGTAACTAAACTAGCCAGCTAGCTAACATAGCATCCCTCTGTTTGAGCCGGGTGTTTGAGTAAATAAACTAGCCAGCTAGCTAACATAGCATCCCTCTGTTTGAGCCGGGTGTTTGAGTAACTAAACTAGCCAGCTAGCTTGATGGGAGTTGACAACATGTGAGTTCATGCTGCAAGAGCTCTGATAGGTTGGAGGACGTCCTCCGGAAGTTGTCATAATTACTCTGTAAGTCTATGGAAGGGAGTTGTGCTATCGTACAGAGTGCTGTTGAGGCTACTGTAGACCTTCATTGCAAAACAGTGTGTTTTAATCAATTATTTGGTGACAGGTGAATATATTTAGTATAGTTTTATCTATAAAGGATGACTTTTTCAATGTTTTACCATTTTTATGAAATTCACTGAGGAGGATGGTTCTCATCCCTTTCCTACTCAGAGGAGCCTCCACTGCTAGACAACCATTTTCAGGTCTTGCCATAGATTTTCAAGTAGATTTAAGTCAAAATTGTAACTCGGCCACTCAGGAACATTCATTATCTTCTTGGTAAGCAACTCCAGCGTAGATTTGGCCTTGTGTTTTAGGTTATTGTCCTGCTGAAAGGTGAATGCATCTCCCAGTGTCTGGTGGAAGCAGACTGAACCAGGTTTTCCTCTAGGATTTTGCCTGTGCTTAGCACCATTCCATTTATTTTTATCCTGAAAAACTCCCCAGTCCTTAATGATTACAAGCATACCCATAACATGATGCAGCCACCACTAAGCTTGAACTTTTGAAAAGTGGTAGTCAGTAATGTGTTCGATTGGATTTGCCCCTAACATAACACTTTGTATTCAGGACAAAAAGTTAATTGCTTTGCCACATTTTTTTGCATTATTACTTTAGTTCCTTGTTGCAAACAGGATGCATGTTTTGGAATATTTTTATTATGTACAGGCTTCCTTCTTTTCACTCTGTCATTTAGGTTAGTATTGTGGAGTAACTACAATGTTGTTGATCCATTCTCAGTTTTCTCCTATCACAGCCATTAAACTCTGTAACTGTTTAAAAGTCAGCATTAGCCTCATGGTGAAATCCCTGAATGGTTTCCTTCCTCTCCGGCAACTGAGTTAGGAAGGATGTCTCTATCTTTATAGAGGCTGGGTATATTGATACACCATCCAAAGTGTAATGAATGAAGGAATATTCAATGTCGTCTACCCATAGGTGCCCTTCTTTCCGAGGCATTGGAAAACTTCCCTGGTCTTTGTGGTTGAATCTGTGTTTGAAATTCACTGCTCGACTGAGGGACCATATAGATAATTGTACAGTATGTCTGGGGTACAGAGATGAGGTAGTCATTCAAAAATCATGTTAAACACTATTATTGCACACAGAGTGAGTCCATGCAACTTATTATGTGACTTGTTGAGAAGATTTTTACTCCTGAACTTTCTTAGGCTTGTCATAACAAATAGGTTGAATTCTTATAAACTCAAGACATTTCAGCTTTTCATTTTTAATTAATTTGTTTCGAAAAACATGATTCCACTTTGACATTTTGGGGTATTGTGTGTATGCCAGTGACTAAATTAATCTCAATTTAATCCATTTTAAATTCAGGGTTGTAACAACAAAATGTGAAAAAGTGGAAGGGGTATAAATACTTTACAACATTTTATAAATCATATAATTTGTTTGTTACGTTGTCTAAGTAGTTAACTAAAAATCTCCAATACGAACAGCTCTTAGTTGTGTTATTCACTCCTCTTCACGTCATGTTAGAGAACAGCTCTTAGTTGTGTGTTATTCACTCCTCTTCACCTCATGTTAGAGAACAGCTATTAGTTGTTCACAATAATCCACGGGGTTGAGTGCCTTGTTGTTTAAATTCAATAACACCATAGAGATTTCAATCATATCAGTCTATCTTACCTTATAGGCCTAACTCAATATTAGGGACCTAATAACACCATAGAGAATCAAATCAAGCTTTATTTATACAGCACATTTCAGACATGGAATGGAACACAATGTGCTTCACAGGAAAAAAACTAATAAAAACAATTAAAATGAAACTAAATATTTACTACACAAATATAAGAGGATAAAAAACGAAAGAATTACAATAAAAAATGCACGACTAAAAAGCACCCTGAGGAAAAGCACCACTAAAAAGGTGTGTTTTAAGATCTCTTTTTTAAAATGCCACAGTTTCCTTCCCCCTCAGGTTCTCTGGCTATTCCAGAGGCTGGGAGGCATAGTAACTAAAGGCTGCCTCTCCATGCCTCTTGGTCCTAGGCTTTGGGATAGTTAAAAAGGCCAGTGACACTGCAGGCCTTTTCTCTAATCAGAGCTTTCTGCCCCTCCCCAAGACAAAACTCACTGCTGTTAATCAGATATCCAACCTCCTCCCCCTCCTTCTCCTCTTTCACTGTGACAGTCATCTCCCCCTCCTCCCCTTTCACTGTGACAATCATCTCCCCCTCCTCCCCTTTCACTGTGAAATCCTCCTCTTCCTCTTTCACAACAATGTTCAGCCCCAGATCTTCTTTCTCCGACCAGCAGACCTCTTCTTTTGTACAGGGCGAGTAGCTTATTGAGCTCATGGTTGTGGACGTTAGTTGGCTAGCTAGTTAATTAGCATTAGCGTAGTGCTAGGCTATCTTAACAAGCTAGCTGAATAACAACATATATATATGACTAGTAAGCACACAGACTGTGTGTTTATAACCCTGCTGTTAATAGTGGTCCTCTGTAGCTCAATTGGTAGAGCATGGCGCTTGTAGCGCCAGGGTAGTGGGTTCGATCCCCGGGACCACCCATACGTAAAAATGTATGCGCACATGACTAAGTCGCTTTGGATAAAAGCATCTGCTAAATGGCATATTGTTATTATTATTATAATATACACAAAATGCTTTTTCAGTTCTGCCCACAAATGTTATATAGGATTGAGGTCAGGGCTTTGTGATGGCCACTCAAATTCCTTGACTTTGTTGTCCTTAAGCCATTTTGCCACAACGTTGGATGTATGCTTGGGGTCATTGTCCATTTGGAAGCCCTATTTGCGACCAAGCTTTAACTTCCTGACTGATGTCTTGAGATGTTGCTTTAATATATCCACATAATTTTCCTTCCGCATGATGCCATCTATTTTGTGAAGTGCACCAGTCCCTCCTTCAGCAAATCACCCCCACAGCATGATGCTGCCACCCCCGTGCTTCACAGTTGGGATGGTGTTCTTCGGCTTGCAAGCAACCCCCCCTACCCCCTTTTTCCTCCAAACATAACGATGGTCATTATGGCCAAACAGTTCTATTTTTGTTTCATCAGACCAGAGGACATTTCTCCAAAAAGTACGATCTTCGTCCCCATGTGCAGTTGCAAACCGTAGTCTGGCTTTTTATGACGGTTTTGGAGCAGTGGCTTCTTCCTTGCCGAGCGGCCTTTCAGGTTATGTTGATATATGACTCGTTTTACTGTGGATATAGATACTTTTGTACCCGTTTCCTCCAGCATCTTCACAAGGTCCTTTGCTGTTTTTCTGGGATTGATTTGCACATTTCGCACCAAAGTATGTTCATCTCTTTGAGACAGAACGCGTCTCCTTCCTGAGCGGTATGACGGCTGCATGGTCCCATGGTGTTTATACTTGCGTACTATTGTTTGTACAGATTAACGTGGTACCTTCAGGCTTTTGGAAATTGCTCCTAAGGATGAACCAGACTTGTGGAGGTCTACCATGTTTTTTCTGAGGTCTTGGCTGATTTCTTTTCATTTTCCCATGATGTCAAGCAAAGAGGCACTGAGTTTGAAGGTAGGCCTGGAAATACATCCACAGGTACACCTCCAATTGACTCAAATGATGTCAATTAGCCTATCAGAAGCTTCTAAAACCTGGAATTTTCCAAGCTGTTTAAAGGCACAGTCAACTTAGTGTATGTAAACTTCTGACCCACTGGAATTGTGATATAGTGAATTATAAGTGAAATAATCTGCCTGTAAACAATTGTTGGAAAAATTACTTGTGTCATGCACAAAGTAGATGTTCTAACCGACTTGCCAAAACGATAGTTTGTTAACAAGAAATTTGTGGAGTGGTTGAAAAATGAGTTAATGACTCCAACCTAAGTGTACGTAAACTTCTGACTTCAACTGTATATGACATGTAATAACTAGTAAGCACACAGACTGTGTTTAAAACCCTGCTGTTAATATACAGTCGTGGTCAAAAGTTTTGAGAATGACACAAATATAAATGTTCACAAAGTCTGCTGCCTTAGTTATGATGGCAATTTGCATATACTCCAGACTGTTATGAAGAGTGATCAGATGAATTGCAATTAATTGCAAAGTCCCTCTTTGCCATGAAAATGAACTTAATCCCCCAAAAACATTTCCACTGCATTTCAGCCCTGCCACAAAAGGACCAGCTGACATCATGTCAGTGATTCTCTCGTTAACACAGGTGAGAGTGTTGACGAGGACAAGGCTGGAGATCACCCAGTCATGCTGATTGAGTTAGAATAACAGACTGGAAGCTTTAAAAGGAGGGTGGTGCTTGAAATCATTGTTCTTCCTCTGTTAACCATGGTTACCTGCAAGGAAACACGTGCCGTCATCATTGCTTTGCACAAAAATGGCTTCACAAGCAAGGATATTGCTGCTAGTAAGATTGCACCTAAATCAACCATTTATCGGATCATCAAGAACTTCAAGGAGAGAGGTTCAATTGTTGTGAAGAAGGCTTCAGGGCGCCCAAGAACGTCCAGCAAGCGCCAGGACCGTCTCCTAAAGTTGATTCAGCTGCGGGATCGGGGCACCACCAGTGCAGAGCTTGCTCAGGAATGGCAGCAGGCAGGTGTGAGTGCATCTGCACGCACAGTGAGGCAAATACTTTTGGAGGATGGCCTGGTGTCAAGAAGGGCAGCGAGGAAGCCACTTCTCTCCAGGAAAAACATCAGGGACAGACTGATATTCTGCAAAAGGTACAGGGATTGAACTGCTGAGGACTGGGGTAAAGTAATTTTCTCTGATGAATCCCCTTTCCGATTGTTTGGGGCATCCGGAAAAAAGCTTGTCCGGAGAAGACAAGGTGAGCGCTACCATCAGTCCTGTGTCATGCCAACAGTAAAGCATCCTGAGACCATTCGTGTGTGGGGTTGCTTCTCAGCCAAGGGAGTGGGCTCCCTCACACTCACAATTTTGCCTAAGAACACAGCCATGAATAAAGAATGGTACCAACACATCCTCAGAGAACAACTTCTCCCAACCATCCAAGAACAGTTTGGTGACAAACAATGCCTTTTCCAGCATGAATGGAGCACCTTGCCATAAGGCAAATGTGGCTCGGGGAACAAAACATCGAAATGTTGGGTCCATGGCCAGGAAACTCCCCAGACCTTAATCCCATTGAGAACTTGTGATCAATCCTCAAGAGGCGGGTGGACAAACAAAAACCCACCAATTCTGACAAACTCCAAGCATTGATTAGGCAAGAATGGGCTGCCATCAGTCAGGATGTGGCCCAGAAGCTAATTGACAGCATGCCATTGCAGAGGTCTTGAAATAGAAGGGTCAACACTGCAAATATTGACTCTTTGCATAAACAATGTAATTGTCAATAAAAGCCTTTGACACTTATGGAATGCTTGTAATTATACTTCAGTATACCATAGTAACATCTGAGAAAAATATCTAAAAACACTGAAGCAGCAAATTTTGTGAAGATCAATACTTGTGTCATTCTCAAAACCTTTGACCACGACTGTACATGAAATGGTCAAAAGAGCGCCGATGTTTTGGTTTCTATGTTTGCTAGCAAGCTACCGAGGAGGCTGATGAGTCTGTGTTGTTGTTGAAAAAGCTCTTAAGTCTCACATCGTCATCTTCTGACTGGAGTGGGTAACGCAGTTTGGGAAAATATTCACTATACTGTGTTCATTCTGCCAAACAATATCATGTCATTTCAAAATATGGTGAGCTGGATGGTAGACAGGGTTGATCATGGTGATGGTGAGTAGGAAGGTAGACAGGGTTGATCATGGTGAGTTGGATGGTAGATGGGGTTGATCATGGTGATGGTAAGTTGGCTGGTAGACAGGGTTCATCATGGTGATGGTAAGTTGGCTGGTAGACAGGGTTCATCATGGTGATGGTGAGTTGGATGGTAGACAGGGTTGATCATGGTGAATTGGATGGTAGACAGGGTTGATCATGGTGAATTGGATGGTAGACAGGGTTGATCATGGTGAGTTGGATGGTAGACAGGGTTCATCATGGTGAGTTGGATGGTAGACAGGGTTGATCATGGTGAGTTGGATGGTAGACAGGGTTGATCATGGTGATGGTGAGTTGGATGGTAGACAGGGTTGATCATGGTGAGTTGGATGGTAGACAGGGTTGATCATGGTGAGTTGGCTGGTAGACAGGGTTGATCATGAGGATGGTGAATTGTCCTCAGACATTGTTATCAGTCTTCAGATCCCTCTAGCTTGCTCGCTTAACAAACCAAAGATATCTACCTGCCAACATTTCTGTAATCTCTGGTGAACAGACTTAACTGGTATCATAGCATCTGTCAACAGACTGTGGGACGGCAGCGACTTAAGGGACTTTTCTGACCACATCCCAACTAGTCAGCATGTTAAACGGACCCTTGCCTTAACCCTAACGATAGACTGGAAGAGAGAGGGGGAGGAGCTACCGCCCTGCTTTCTCTGAGCTGACCAATCCTGTTGTTGGGAAACACCCACACCATTCTGTTGTTGGGGTACGTACGCCCACACCATTCAAACAGACTATTTCACTCACATTGCAATTAATAGAAATCTGGAAATAATGGATAGTTAAAGTTATCAGAGGGTGGACCCCTTGTTGACAGTACATCAAATTACACTAAGGAAGGCCACATTAAGAACGCTTGAGGTGGCAAAACTCACCCTGTAGGGCTTCTCTCCGGTGTGTGTACACTAGTCTACCATTAACTGGACTGAGCTAACAAAAGTGGAAAGGTTACCCAACAGTGTGGTGTTTTCTCTTGTGTCTAGCCAGGTGTCCTGACCGAGTGAATCTCTTCCCACACTGATCACAACCAAAAGGCTTCTCTCCTGTGTGTATTCTCTTGTGTAAAGCCAGGCTTCCTGATTGAGTGAATCTCTTCCCACACTGATCACAACCAAAAGGCTTCTCTCCTGTGTGTGTTCTCTGGTGTACTAGAAGTCCTTGTGAAGTGGTTAAGCTCATTCCACAGTCTGAGCAGTGGTAAAACTTCTCTCCTGTGTGTATTCTCTTGTGTCTAGCCAGGTTTCCTGACTTAGTGAATCTCTTCCCACACTGATCACAACCAAAAGGCTTCTCTCCTGTGTGTGTTCTCTGGTGTACTAGAAGTCCTTGTGAAGTGGTTAAGCTCATTCCACAGTCTGAGCAGTGGTAAGGCTTCTCTCCTGTGTGTATTCTCTTGTGTCCAGCCAGGCTTCCTGAATGAGTGAATCTCTTCCCACACTGATCACAGCTATAAGATTTCTCTCCTGTGTGTGTTCTCTTGTGTAGTAGAAGTCCATGTGAAGAAGTTAAGCTCATGCCACAGTCTGAGCAGTGGTAAGGCTTCTCTCCTGTGTGTATTCTCTTGTGTTCAACCAGGTGTCCTGACTGAGTGAATCTCTTCCCACACTGATCACAACCAAAAGGCTTCTCTCCAGTGTGTGTTCTCTTGTGTCCAGCCAGGTGTCCTGACCGAGTGAATCTCTTCCCACACTGATCACAACCAAAAGGCTTCTCTCCAGTGTGTGTTCTCTGGTGTACTAGAAGTCCACCTAAAGTGGTTAAGCTCATTCCACAGTCTGAGCAGTGGTAAGGCTTCTCTCCTGTGTGTATTCTCTTGTGTTGAACCAGGTGTCCTGAATGAGTGAATCTCTTCCCACACTGATCACAACCAAAAGGCTTCTCTCCTGTGTGTATTCTCTTGTGTCCAGCCAGGTGTCCTGACCGAGTGAATCTCTTCCCACACTGATCACAACCAAAAGGCTTCTCTCCTGTGTGTATTCTCTTGTGTAAAGCCAGGCTTCCTGACTGAGTGAATCTAGTCCCACACTGATCACAGCTATAAGGTTTCTCTCCTGTGTGTGTTCTCTTGTGTAGTAGAAGTCCATGTGAAGTGGTTAAGCTCATTCCACAGTCTGAGCAGTGGTAAGGCTTCTCTCCAGTGTGTATTCTCTTGTGTCCAGCCAGGTTTCCTGACTTAGTGAATCTCTTCCCACACTGATCACAACCAAAAGGCTTCTCTCCTGTGTGTGTTCTCTGGTGTACTAGAAGTCCACCTAAAGTGGTTAAGCTCATTCCACAGTCTGAGCAGTGGTAAGGCTTCTCTCCTGTGTGTATTCTCTTGTGTCCAGCCAGGCTTCCTGACTGAGTGAATCTCTTACCACATTGATCACAGCTAGACGATTTCTCTCCTGTGTGTATTCTCTTGTGTAAAGCCAGGCTTCCTGAATGAGTGAACCTCTTCCCACATTGATCACAGCTGTAAGGCTTCTCTCCTGTGTGTATTCTCTGGTGTGTTTTAAGATTTGCTGAAGAGGTGAAACTCTTTCCACAGTCAAAGCAGCAGTGAGGTTTCTTCCCTGTATGTCTCTGCTGGTGTTTCTTGAGGTGTTCTGATCTGGAGAGACTCTTCTCTGCCTCGTCAGCACCATGATGTTGGTTAGCCTCCCCAGATGATAAGCCCCTTCTACTGAGAGAGCGACGGTTAGGGCTGTCCCCTGTGAAACAAAGACAGACAGTTAGGGTTCCTTCTTCATATCAAAGTTAGTTCAAGGCCCAGCTTTCCAAACTCTTGTGATCAGATTTGAGCATTTTGGATGGGTTAAAATCATCAATGTAACCAATGGGGTAGGAGTGCTTTTAATGATTCTACATTTTAAGAAGGTTAGTGATTGTCTTTAATGGTAATTAAGGACATCTAGGGAGTGTCCCAAAATAAATGTATGTAAGAGCATAAACCCACTCCGTCCCAGTGTTTTCCTGCAGTCGACCAGCAGCACAGACACCCTCTTCAGACCCAGCAGTAAGTTACCAGGAGAGGCACGACCTGGGGACCCCAAGAGGGGGAGGGGGGAGGAGGGTTGGAGGGAGAGGGAGGAGGGGGTTGGGATAGGTGTTTCCTGTAAATCCCAAAAAGAGGGTAGTGGAGTTCAAGTTAGTACACTAAGGGTAAAACAACACAACAATGGTATGATGAGGTCTTGCATTTAAATGGGGACGGCCACAACGGAGTGGAAACAATGCCCCCTTGCTGTTTAAGACTTAATGGACACCAAATATATTTTTTCCCAAACTCTGCTTCTTCATTCCGGTCCGTTGAACAACAGGAAGTTACCAAACCACAGAAGATGAAAAATGTGGTTTTCAACGATGGGTTTATGATATAGCTTGCAACTTGTAAACGATTACCCATTCCTAAAAGTGAGTACCACTTTCACAGCATGTTAAAAATAATACACATTGTCTGTTTGCTTGCTACGCAGATTTGCAGCGCTCAAATATTGTAACTGTATGTAACACGCACGATATGAACCCGGGGCTCCCACGGGAGAAACCAATATATTACACTTCAGACCAATAGGACATTCCCTATCGGGAAAAAGGGCAAATTGATTTAGCTTATTTTTATTTTAGACACCAATTACGTTTCTATGTGAGAATTCCAATAATATTTTTGGCCATTGCTGGCGATGGAATCAGCCAATAACCAAAGGGATGGAAGTATAGAAAGCGTTCCTTGATCTGATCTACAGGCTATTTGATCTGATCTTCAGGATATGCATCAGACTATTTTGAAATGTTAACCTAATATAATACATTGCCTTTAGAACGTCTGCACTCCCTTGAACCTTTTTCACATTTTGTTACGTTACAAAGTGGGATTTACATTTATTAAATTGTATGTTTTTGTAATTGATGTGCTAATTTCAAATTGTCAATGTGGCTTTGATTGGATAATTGATGTTACGTTGGAAAGCTTCATGTTGATGACAGTTTGCGATAGAACACATGAAAAAAAGGGTGGGTGTCATGTTTTGGCTGACAAATGTACTAAAATGTAATAACATCCAGTACCAGTCAAAAGTTTGGACACCTACACATTCAAGGTTTTTATTTTCACTATTTTCTACATTGTAGAATAATAATGAAGACATCCAAACTATGAAATAACACATATGGAATCATGTTGTAACCAACAAAGTGTTAAACAAATCAGAATATATTCCAGGTGACTACCTCATGAAGCTGGTTGAGAGAATGCCAAGACTGGGCAAAGCTGTCATCAAGGCAAAGGGTGGCTATTTGAAGAATCTCAAACATCATATTTTGATTTGTTTAACACTTTCTTGGTTGCTACATGATTCCATATGTGTTATTTCATAGTTTTGATGTCTTCACTATTATTCTACAACGTAAAAATAAAGAAAAACCCTTGAATGAGTAGGTGTGTCCAAACTTTTGACTGGTACTGTATATATATTTCTTTCCACTTTCAAATGGTACAACAAAGACGTTTGGAGGTAGAGGGCTGCGGGCTCCGACAGAGATCATTGCAGCGTGGTCCGTATTTTTCATGTTGAGGGCGGTCAGACAGAAAACGTTGTGATAAATATACTTGTCCCGCAGATTATTTGGAAACGGTGTCTTTCTGCTGTGTATGCGTTAGCCTAGCTATTGTACTAAAAGCACTTCTGTCGTATTATTCACACACTAGCCTACCAGGCTACCTATGAATGGGCGAATAAATCACGTGGCAGTTATCTTTCCAAGGAAATTCACTTAAATATAATTAGGCTATAGTTTACTACAGTGTCTGTTAAAAGAAATAAGTTGGGGACGTTCAACCAACGTGAGTCGAGGTGAAATCCCAAAATGTGATTATCAATATGAAGCAAAAGGTCCAACATGGGGATCGAGCGTTGAGTCTTCTCCTTTTCAATATATATTAATTATCCATTTATTTGTCTCTGCCTGAAAATATTCCCGCTCCTAAAAGACAGGCTATATCCTACGTGCAAAACGTAGGTCAAGAGACAGTGCAACGGACCACTCATCTTTCTTGCTGCTCCTAGTTCGGCAGCCACACCTCTCCTCTCCTCTCCTAGTTCGGCAGCCACACCTCTCCTCTCCTCTCCTAATTCGGCAGCCACACCTCTCCTCTCCTCTCCTAGTTCGGCAGCCTCTCCTCTCCTCTCCTAGTTCGGCAGCCTCTCCTCTCCTAGTTCGGCAGCCTCTCCTCTCCTAGTTTGGCAGCCTCTCCTCTCCTCTCCTAGTTTGGCAGCCTCTCCTCTCCTAGTTCTGCAGCCTCTCCTCTCCTCTCCTAGTTCGGCAGCCACACCTCTCCTCTCCTCTCCTAATTCGGCAGCCACACCTCTCCTCACCTCTCCTAATTCGGCAGCCACACCTCTCCTCACCTCTCCTAATTCGGCAGCCACACCACTCCTCTCCTCTCCTAGTTCGGCAGCCTCTCCTCTCCTCTCCTAGTTCGGCAGCCTCTCCTCTCCTCTCCTCTCCTAGTTCGGCAGCCTCTCCTCTCCTCTCCTAGTTCGGCAGCCTCTCCTCTCCTAGTTTGGCAGCCTCTCCTCTCCTAGTTTGGCAGCCTCTCCTCTCCTAGTTCTGCAGCCTCTCCTCTCCTCTCCTAGTTCGGCAGCCTCTCCTCTCCTAGTTCAGTAGCCTCTCCTCTCCTAGTTCAGCAGCCTCTCCTCTCCTAGTTCAGCAGCCTCTCCTCTCCTCTCCTAGTTCAGCAGCCATACCTCTCCTCTCCTAGTTCGGCAGCCATACCTCTCCTCTCCTAGTTCGGCAGCCTCTCCTCTCCTAGTTCGGCAGCCTCTCCTCTCCTAGTTCAGCAGCCATACCTCTCCTCTCCTAGTTCAGCAGCCATAGCTCTCCTCTCCTAGTTCAGAGTCCTCTCCTCTCCTAGTTGGGCATGCCAGATTACGTGAGCGTTTGGTCTCAATTAAATAGAGTAGTCTATATTTGAATGGATGGAGAAGCACGGGCAGTTATCTTCCCAAGGAAATGAACTTCCTAAATATTATTAGGCTATACAGTTCCTATGGAAAGTCTACACCCACTATAACTTTTTTTCACATTTTGTTGCTTTAAAAAGTGGGATTGAAATAGATTTGATTATATTTTTTTGTAATTGAATTACACAAAATACTCCATAATGTGAAAGTGAAAACAAAATTCTACAAATTTGTACAAACAAATAAATAACTAAAGTATAGTCATTGCATAAGTATTCACCCCCTTTGTTTAGTTAAGCCTAAATTAGTTCATAAGTAAAGTTGGTAAGAAATGTGACTATTCACAATAATCCCCAATAATAATGACCACCTGCAACCCTGTACATGTGACTATTCACAATAATCCCCAATAATAATGACCTGCAACCCTGTACATGTGACTATTCACAATAATCCCCAATAATAATGACCCCCTGCAACCCTGTACATGTGACTATTCACAATAATCTCCAATAATAATGACCACCTGCAACTCTGTACATGTGACTATTCACAATAATCTCCAATAATAATGACCACCTGCAACCCTGTACATGTGACTATTCACAATAATCCCCAATAATGACATGCAACCCTGTACATGTGACTATTCACAATAATCCACAATATTGACCTAAATGACAGAGAGAAAGGAGAATATCAATATTCCAAAACATCAAGGCACTAAAGGTTTGCAACAAGGCACTAAAGTAATATTGTTAAAAAATTAACACGCAAATGAACACACTTTTTGGGCCTAAATGCAAAGCCTTAAATTTGGGTCAAATCCAACATAATATCAATGAGTAACTGCCTCCTTATTTTCAAGCATGGTGATGGCTAAATCATGGTAAAGGAATGCTTGACATCGTCAAAGACTGGGGAGTTTTACATTACATTTACATTTTAGTCATTTAGCAGACGCTCTTATCCAGAGCGACTTACAGTTAATGCATACATTTTTTTTTTTTCATATCCCCTGTGGGAATCAAACCCACAACCCTGGCGTTGCAAACGCCATGCTCTATCAACTGAGCTACATCCCTGCAGGCCATTCCCTCCCCTACCCTGGACGACGCTGGGCCAATTGCGCGCCGCCCCATTGGTCTCCCGGTCGCGGCCGGCTATGACAGAGCCTGGATTCGAACCAGGATCTCTAGTGGCACAGCTAGCACTGCGATGCAGTGCCTTAGACCACTGCGCCACTCGGGAGATAAGGATGAAAAGAAACAGGATTTCCTAGAGGAAAGACTGCTTCAGTCTGCTTTACACCAGACACTGGGAGAGGAACTCACCTTTCTGCAGAACAGTAACCTACAACACTAAGCCACATCTAAATCTGTGGGAAGCTAAAAGGCTAGCTTGCTTACAGTTTTTAGCAAGCTGCTAGTGGAGTAGCCTACAGCCAACTGGCAAGCTGCTAGTGGAGTAGCCTACAGCCAACTGGTAAGCTGCTAGTGGAGTAGCCTACAGCCAACTGGTAAGCTGCTAGTGGAGTAGCCTACAGCCAACTGGTAAGCTGCTAGTGGAGTAGCCTACAGCCAACTGGTAAGCTGCTAGTGGAGTAGCCTACAGCCAACTGGTAAGCTGCTAGTGGAGCCTACAGCCAACTGGTAAGCTGCTAGTGGAGTAGCATACAGCCAACTGGTAAGCTGCTGGTGGAGTAGCCTACAGCCAACTGGTAAGCTGCTAGTGGAGTAGCCTACAGCCAACTGGCAAGCTGCTAGTGGAGTAGCCTACAGCCAACTGGCAAGCTGCTAGTGGAGTAGCCTACAGCCAACTGGTAAGCTGCTAGTAGAGTAGCCTACAGCCAACTGGCAAGCTGCTAGTGGAGTAGCCTACAGCCAACTGGCAAGATGCTAGTGGAGTAGCCTACAGCCAACTGGCAAGCTGCTAGTGGAGCCTACAGCCAACTGGCAAGCTGCTAGTGGAGTAGCCTACAGCCAACTGGCAAGCTGCTAGTGGAGTAGCCTACAGCCACTGGCAAGCTGCTAGTGGAGCCTACAGCCAACTGGCAAGCTGCTAGTGGAGTAGCCTACAGCCAACTGGTAAGCAGCTAGTGGAGTAGCCTACAGCCAACTGGTAAGCTGCTAGTGGAGTAGCCTACAGCCAACTGGTAAGCTGCTAGTGGAGTAGCCTACAGCCAACTGGCAAGCTGCTAGTGGAGTAGCCTACAGCCAACTGGCAAGCTGCTAGTGGAGTAGCCTACAGCCAACTGGCAAGCTGCTAGTGGAGTAGCCTACAGCCAACTGGTAAGCTGCTAGTGGAGTAGCCTACAGCCAACTGGCAAGCTGCTAGTGGAGTAGCCTACAGCCAACTGGCAAGCTGCTAGTAGAGTAGCCTAGAGCCAACTGGCAAACTGCTAGTGGAGTAGCCTACAGCCAACTGGTAAGCTGCTAGTGGAGTAGCCTACAGCCAACTGGCAAGCTGCTAGTAGAGTAGCCTAGAGCCAACTGGCAAGCTGCTAGTGGAGTAGCCTACAGCCAACTGGTAAGCTGCTAGTGGAGTAGCCTACAGCCAACTGGCAAGCTGCTAGTAGAGTAGCCTACAGCCAACTGGTAAACTGCTAGTGGAGTAGCCTACAGCCAACTGGTAAGCTGCTAGTGGAGTAGCCTACAGCCAACTGGTAAGCTGCTAGTGGAGTAGCCTACAGCCAACTGGTAAGCTGCTAGTGGAGTAGCCTACAGCCAACTGGTAAGCTGCTAGTGGAGTAGCCTACAGCCAACTGGTAAGCTGCTAGTGGAGTAGCCTACATCAACTGGTAAGCTGCTAGTGGAGCCTACAGCCAACTGGTAAGCTGCTAGTGGAGTAGCATACAGCCAACTGGTAAGCTGCTGGTGGAGTATCCTACGGCCAACTGGTAAGCTGCTAGTGGAGTAGCCTACAGCCAACTGGCAAGCTGCTAGTGGAGTAGCCTACAGCCAACTGGCAAGCTGCTAGTGGAGTAGCCTACAGCCAACTGGTAAGCTGCTAGTAGAGTAGCCTACAGCCAACTGGCAAGCTGCTAGTGGAGTAGCCTACAGCCAACTGGCAAGATGCTAGTGGAGTAGCCTACAGCCAACTGGCAAGCTGCTAGTGGAGCCTACAGCCAACTGGCAAGCTGCTAGTGGAGTAGCCTACAGCCAACTGGCAAGCTGCTAGTGGAGTAGCCTACAGCCAACTGGCAAGCTGCTAGTGGAGCCTACAGCCAACTGGCAAGCTGCTAGTGGAGTAGCCTACAGCCAACTGGTAAGCTGCTAGTGGAGTAGCCTACAGCCAACTGGCAAGCTGCTAGTGGAGTAGCCTACATCCAACTGGCAAGCTGCTAGTGGAGTAGCCTACAGCCAACTGGCAAGCTGCTAGTGGAGTAGCCTACAGCCAACTGGCAAGCTGCTAGTGGAGTAGCCTACAGCCAACTGGTAAGCTGCTAGTGGAGCCTACAGCCAACTGTCACAAAATGATGTAAATTTAATACAAACCTACACTTTTATTACATGTAGCTATTATTCAAATATGCAATTTCAATTTCTTTGAAATGAGCTAACAGTGGTGATGTTTTCAACAGGATAATTTTTTGCTTTTATCCCAAATGGAGAGTCACTGCTATCCCCATTGTGAATATTGCTATTCGGGGGTCTAGGCACACATGGTGAGGGTATTATGTTACCAGCAGGTGCATATTGCTCCAAAAGATCAGAGTCCATCCAAGCCCATACCCACACCAAAAAAAAAAAGTGATCTCTGGATTGGCCTAAACCCCCCACTTTACGCAGACCACGTGCTGTTTCCCTAGGTCAGGGATGTCAGAGACTAATTATAATATGCTACAGTAGGCCTACGCAACGAGTAAAAAAAGAACCGATAGATATTAAGCAACTGTCTGGTATCAACAACTTGATCTATTTGCTATAAAACCATTTGTCAGTCATGAATATATAACGAATCCATAATGAAACCAGAGTGTGTTGTTGTTGTGTTAATAACATTAAGACTACGTTACCCAGCAGGCTATGCGAGGGTGGGGGAGTTGAAGAATGCCTTCCGTGGCTACACAAGGATATTGGTAGATGTAGTATCTGATTATTAAAAGTAGTTCAACCTACGCCCCGGTTTGTCATTAAACAAGGAACAAACATAACATGGTGTCAGATTGGTAGTCGCTATGACGAGACAGAAAAAAGAAAGCACTAACTCTGAAAATGTACGCAAACATTCTACAAGTCAATAGACGTGAGTAGTCGAAGACGCTGGCATGAGGAAGTGTTATTACGGTAATTAGCAACTGTTTTGTATTGTTGGGTATTGTGAATGTAACTGTGTAGCGTTGTCATGACTTGCTATTTATGAATTGTCCATGTTTGTAAAGCAGTGCAGGATCCTGTATTCTTGATGCAAGACAGCCGTGCGTGGCTGCAAATACATTGTGTGTAAATGTACTATCGATTATTATCCATCCTGTGTTATCAGCAAGCGAAAATAGTTGTGCCCCCTTAGTCATTTCTGATGCCCCCTTACCGAGTTCATCCTGCCGCCGGGCCTGGCTACGAGTAACCAGCTAAACTACACAAATTATTTTCCAAAAGTCAAGGACCATTAAATGCGGGCAGTGTAAAAGCATGAAGCTGGCTACAAAGACCCGTTATAAAAATTATTAAATTAATCTAAACTCACCTGATTCATTGTAGAAACTTGTGTTTATGGTCGATTGCAGAGTTCAGGCGAAGTTAACTAGATAACAATGTTTATCTGTAGTCTACGGACCTTTTAGATCAGGGAAGTAGAGGACCGAGACGTTATATTTCAACATGCGACTCTCTGCCTAAAGTCACAAGACAAAATGGAGAATAGAGAACATGTGACTCCACCTAAACTTCAGTTCGACTGAAAAATACGACTTCCGCCAACATACAAATAATACTCCAGCAGTAGTCTGTTTAGCTCATTTTCAAAAGTTACAGTCCGATATCATTTTAACATTCCTCCTTTGTTCAATCATGTTGTCTGGTGTTCTACTCTGCACGGAGCGTAAAGTCACAAGAGAAAAGAGCCAGGCTCCGCCTTCACTTCCGTTCAACTGAAACATTGGGATTCGGCCAACATACAAATCATTTTTATTTTTTTATTATTGCACACAGAGTGAGTCCATGCAATTTATGTGACTTATTGAGAAAATGTTTACTCCTGAACTTTCTTAGGCTAGTAATAACAAATAGGTTGAATTCTTATTAACTCAAGACATTTCAGCTTTTCATTTTTAATTAATTTGTTCAAAAAACATGATTCCACTTTGACATTTTGGGGTATTGTGTGTATGCAAGTGACTAAATGAATCTCAATTTAATCCATTTTAAATTCAGGGTTGTAACAACAAAATGTGAAAAAGTGGAAGGGGTATGAATACTTTCTGAAGGCACTGTATATACAGTATTTAGCGGCTATTTAGCTGCTATTGTTGTAGTAAATTATCCCTTGGGATTCGGCCAACATACAAATAATACTCCAGTCGTAGGGAAGCCTTCTGCTTTTAGTAGCTCATTTTCTAAAGTTAATGCAGTTTCTCTGGACCCTACAATATTGGACATTGGGCTTTTCTTTAATATTATAGATTATTTTCTGAGGCAAATGTTGGGAAATGACAAGGGTAAACCATAGTAAACATGGTTGGTACTTTATAATCCAGATGCCTGAATAGGGAATGTAGCCAATACAGCGTGTGACTATTCTATAATGTATGACTGTATATTATTTTTTAAGAAAGTGTATAAGTCACGCCACCAATATAATGACATAAGGGAAAGAGGCCCCACCTGGAAAAGCTCACGTAGCCCTCGTAAAGTAAACAATACTTGGCCCTTGGACTGTGAAAGTGTGTTTGTGGCGTGGCTCTGAAAGAGGTTAATCATTTACATAAAGAGGGGTAACTGTGGATGCATGACTATGCATTCTTGTCTGTATAAAAGGACAGCTTTGAGTCAAGGAAAGTTAGTTGCTCCGGTTTCTTGAGAGATATTTTTGAGTTAACTACTTTGAGTTAAATATTTCTACCACAATATAAAATAACATTGAATGTTTCAGCCAGATATCCACTCACAAGCCGATCGCTGTACATCGTGCTGAAATAGAGACATGTCTATGGGCTGCATGCATAACTAATCGATGATAGGGTTCATTTGGTGCTAGAGCATGTAAAGCTTTGCTTTAGCTAATGGATAAAGGTTTATTGGTAGGCCTCTATTTGGTTGTGATTTTCTCATGTTAAACCTAACATTTCACGAAATCTATACACGGTGTCATAATGCTGCAATGTTATACCCTGCTGGCTGGTGGTAATAATGTCATTTCTTATTCAGTAATTAAAACTGGACATTCAAACATTGCAGATTTTAAAATAAATTGTCCATGCATACTAATCAGCTACCAATTGATGTTTAAAATAATATACAACTGCACTGTAGCTGCTACCTGAACCTGCATGACATGAACCCTCCTCGTGCTCTCTCCCAGCTTGGATAGAACTGTCACGGATTCAGCCGAGGCTGCTCCTCCTCCTTGCTCGGGCAGGTTTCGGCGTTCGTCGTCCCCGGAGTACTAGCTGCTGCCGATCGATGTTTCGGTGTTTGTCTTGTTTGGTCTTTATTGTTTACACCTGTTTCCCATTATGTTGGATTGTATTCCCTATATTAACCCCTGTCTCTCATTTGGTTATTTTGTGTGTGATTGTTCGTTTGTCATTCCGGCAGTTTCTTGTATGTACGGGTCTTTGTGTTCTTGTATGTACGGGTCTTTGTGTTCTTGTATGTACGGGATTGTTTCATTATTCAGTGTACTATCTATAGCTACTGTGCCTTCAGAATGGATTCATACCCCTTGACTTATTCCACATTTTGTTGCGCTACAGCCTGTATTCAAAATGAATGAAATTGTTTTTTTCCCCCTTCTACAATACCCCATAATGGCAAAGTGAAAACATGTTGTTAGAAATGTTTGCAAATCTATTGAAATTAAATACAGATATATCTAATTTACATACACTACCGGTCAAATGTTTTAGAACACCTACTCATTCAAGGGTTTTTCTTTATTTTTACTATGTTCTACATTGTAGAATAATAGTGAAGACATGAAAACTATGAAATAACACATATTGAATCATGTAGTAACCAAAAAAGTGTTTGTATTTGTATTTATTAGGGATCCCCCGTTAGTTCCTGCCAAGGCAACAGCTACTCTTCCTGGGGTCCAAAAATCAAAACAAATCAAAATATATTTTATATTTTAGATTCTTCAAAGTAGCCACCCTTTGCCTTGATGACAGCTTTGCACACTCTTGGCATTGTCTCAACCAGCTTCATGAGGTGGTCACCTGTAATGCATTTCAATTAACAGGTGTGCCTTCTTAAAAGTTAATTTGTGGAATTTGTTTCCTTCTTAATGAGTTTGAGCCAATCAGTTGTGTTGTGACAAGGTAAGGGAGATATACAGAAGATAGCCCTATTTAGTAAAATACCAAGTCCATATTATGGCAAGAACAGCTCAAAAAAGCAAAGAGAAATGACAGTCCATCATTACTTTAAGACATGAAGGTCAGTCACTCTAGAAAATTGCACCATGTGTATTTTCCACCGTAGAGCATGGAGGAGGAGGTGTTATGGTGTGAGGGTGCTTTGCTGGTGACACTGTCTCTATTTATTTAGATTTAAAGGCACACTAAACCAGCATTGCTACCACAGAATTCTGCAGCGATATGCCATCCCATCAGGTTTGGGCTTAGTGGGACTATCATTTGTTTTTCAACAGGACAATGACCCAACACACCTCCAGGCTGTGTAAGGGCTATGTTACCAAGAAGGAGAGTGATGTAGTGCTGCATCAGATGACCGGGCCTCCACAATCCCCCGACCTAAACCAAATTGAGATGGTTTGGGATGAGTCGGACCGCAGAGTGAAGGAAAAGCAGCCAACAAGTGCTCAGCATATGTGGGAACTCCTTCAAGACTGTTGGAAAAGATTCCAGGTGATGCTGGTAGAGAGAATGGCAAGAGTGTGCAAAGCTGTCATCAAGGCAAAGGGTGGCTATTTGAAGAATCTCAAATATAAAACATGTTTTGAATTGTTTAACACTTTTTTGGTTACTACATGATTCCATATGTGTTATTTCATAGTTTTGATGTCTTCACTATTAGTCTACAATGTAGAAAATAGTCAAATTAAAGAACGACCCTTGAATGAGTAGGTGTTCTAAAACCTTTGAACGGTAGTGTAAGTATTCACACCCGAGTCAATACTTTATAGAATAATTTGTTCCACAGTTGCAAACAAGAGTTTCTAATGGACAAATTCAGATATGTTTATATGTTTGAGCCGGGTGTTTGAGTAACTAAACTAGCCAGCTAGCTAACATAGCATCCCTCTGTTGGAGCAGGGTGTTTGAGTAACTAAACTAGCCAGCTAGCTAACATAGCATCCCTCTGTTGGAGCAGGGTGTTTGAGTAACTAAACTAGCCAGCTAGCTAACATAGCATCCCTCTGTTTGAGCCGGGTGTTTGAGTAACTAAACTAGCCAGCTAGCTAACATAGCATCCCTCTGTTGGAGCAGGGTGTTTGAGTAACTAAACTAGCCAGCTAGCTAACATAGCATCCCTCTGTTGGAGCAGGGTGTTTGAGTAACTAAACTAGCCAGCTAGCTAACATAGCATCCCTCTGTTGGAGCAGGGTGTTTGAGTAACTAAACTAGCCAGCTAGCTAACATAGCATCCCTCTGTTGGAGCAGGGTGTTTGAGTAACTAAACTAGCCAGCTAGCTAACATAGCATCCCTCTGTTGGAGCAGGGTGTTTGAGTAACTAAACTAGGCAGCTGCACTTGCTAGCTAAGTAAGTGAAACTGAAAGTGAAAAGAAATGATGAATTCTCTCTTTCTTTCTTCTCATTCATTTTTGAATTAATTAGTTTGTTGAAAACTGCTACTATTGTCTTTCTCTCTCTTTGAGTCAACTACTCACCACATTTTATGCACTGCAGTTTTAGCTAGCTAGCTGTAGCTTATGCTTTCAGTACTAGTTGAATTCTCTGATCCTTTTATTGGGTGGACAACATGTCAGTTCATGCTGCAAGAGCTCTGATAGGTTGGAGGACGTCCTCCGGAAGTTGTCATAATTACTGTGTAAGTCTTTGGAAGGGAGTTGTGCTATCGTACAGAGTGCTGTTGAGGCTACTGTAGACCTTCATTGCAAAACAGTGTGTTTTAATTAATTATTTGGTGACAGGTGAGAATATTTAGTATAGTTTTATCTAAAAAGGATAACTTTTCAATGTTTTACCATTTTTATGAAATTCACTGAGGAAGATGGTTCTCATTCCTACTCAGAGGAGCCTCCACTGCTAGACAACCATTATCAGGTCTTGCCATAGATTTGCAAGTAGATTTACGTCAAACCTGTAACTCGGCCACTCAAGAACATTCATTATCTTCTTGGTACGCAACTGCAGCATAGATTTGGCCTTGTGTTTTAGGTTATTGTCCTGCTGAAAGGTGAATGCATCTCACAGTGTCTGGTGGAAGCAGACTGAACCAGGTTTTCCTCTAGGATTTTGCCTGTGCTTAGCTCCATTCCATTTATTTTTATCCTGAAAAACTCACCAGTCCTTAACGATTACAAGCATACCCATAACATGATGCAGCCACCACTAAGCTTGAACATTTGAAGAGTGGTACTCAGTAATGTGTTGGATTGGATTTGTCCCTAACATAACACTTTGTATTCAGGATAAAAAGTTAATTGCTTTGCCACATTTTTTTGCATTATTACTTTAGTTCCTTGTTGCAAACAGGATGCATGTTTTGGAATAACTTTATTCTCTACAGGCTTCCTTCTTTTCACTCTGTCATTTAGGTTAGTATTGTGGAGTAACTACAATGTTTTTGATCCATTCTCAGTTCTCCTATCACAGCCATTACATTCTGTAACTGTTTAAAAGTCAACGTTCGCCTCATGGTGAAATCCCTGAATGGTTTCCTTCCTCTATATCTAAAAACATTGAAGCAGCAAACTTTGTGGTTTGTTTGTTTGTTTGCTAGCAAGCTACTGAGGCGGCTGATGAGGCCGTGTTGTTGTTGAAAAAGCGTCCTGTCCACTGGAGGAAACAGCTCTTGAAAGACTCACATCGTCATCTGCTGACTGGAGTGGGTAACGCAGTTTGGGAAAATATTCACTACACTGTGTTCATTCTGCCAAACAATATCATGTCATTTCAAAATAAGGTGAGTTGGATGGTAGACAGGGTTGATCATGGTGATGGTGAGTTGGATGGTAGAAAAGGGTTGATCATGGTGAGTTGGCTGGTAGACAGGGTTGATCATGGTGATGGTGATTTGGATGGTAGAAAAGGGTTGTTAATGGTGAGTTGGATGGTAGACAGGGTTAATCATGGTGATGGTGAGTTTGGTAGACAGGGTTGATCATGGTGAGTTGGCTGGTAGACAGGGTTGATCATGGTGATGGTGAGTTGGCTGGTAGACGGGGTTGATCATGGTGATGGTGAATTGTCCTCAGACATTGTTATCAGTCTTCAGATCCCTCTAGCTTGCTCGCTAAGCAAACCAAATAAATCGACTTGCCAACATTTCTGTAAACTCCTGGTATCATAGCATCTGTCAACAGACTGTGGGACGGCAGCGACTTAAGGGACTTTTCTGACCACATCCCAACTAGTCAACATGTTAAACGGACCCTTGCCTTAACCCTAACGATAGACTGGAAGAGAGAGGGGGAGGAGCTACCACACTGCTTTCTCTGAGCTGACCAATCCTGTTGTTGGGAAACACCCACACCATTCAAACACAGACTATTTCACTCACATTGCAATTCATAGAAATCTGGAAATAATGGATAGTTAAAGTTATCAGAGGGTGGACCCCTTGTTGACAGTACATCAAATTACACTAAGGAAGGCCACATTAAGAACGCTTGAGGTGGCAAAACTCACCCTGTAGGGCTTCTCTCCGGTGTGTGTACACTAGTCTACCATTAACTGGATTGAGCTAACAAAAGTGGAAAGGTTACCCAACAGTGTGGTGTTTTCTCTTGTGTCTAGCCAGGTGCCCTGACTGAGTGAAAATCTTCCCACATTGATCACAGCTATAAGGTTTCTCTCCTGTGTGTGTTCTCTTGTGTTGTAGAAGTCCTTTTGAAGTGGTTAAGCTCATTCCACAGTCTGAGCAGTGGTAAGGCTTCTCTCCTGTGTGTATTCTCTTGTGTTCAACCAGGCTTCCTGACTGAGTGAATCTCTTCCCACAATGATCACAGCTGTAAGGCTTCTCTCCTGTGTGGATTCTCTTGTGTAAAGCCAGGTTTCCTGAATGAGTGAATCTCTTCCCACATTGATCACAGCTATAAGGTGTCTCTCCTGTGTGTGTTCTCTGGTGTCCAGCCAGGTGTCCTGACCGAGTGAATCTCTTCCCACACTGATCACAACCAAAAGGCTTCTCTCCTGTGTGTGTTCTCTGGTGTACTAGAAGTCCGTTTGAAGTGGTTAAGCTCATTCCACAGTCTGAGCAGTGGTAAGGCTTCTCTCCTGTGTGTATTCGCTTGTGTTCAACCAGGCTTCCTGACTGAGTGAATCTCTTCCCACACTGATGACAACCAAAAGGCTTCTCTCCTGTGTGTACTCTCTGGTGTACTAGAAGTCCGTTTGAAGTGGTTAAGTTCATTCCACAGTCTGAGCAGTGGTAAGGCTTCTCTCCTGTGTGTATTCTCTTGTGTAAAGCCAGGCTTCCTGACTGAGTGAATCTCTTCCCACACTGATCACAACCAAAAGGCTTCTCTCCTGTGTGTGTTCTCTGGTGTACTAGAAGTCCGTTTGAAGTGGTTAAGCTCTTTCCACAGTCTAAGCAGTGGTAAGGCTTCTCTCCTGTGTGTATTCTCTTGTGTGTTTTAAGATTTGCTGAAGAGGTGAAACTCTTTCCACAGTCAAAGCAGCGGTGAGATTTCTTCCCTGTAAGTCTCTGCTGGTGTTTATTGAGGTGTTCTGATCTGAAGAGACTCTTCTCTACCTCGTCAGTATCATGATGTCGGTTAGCTTCCCCAGATGATAAGCCCCTTCTACTGAGAGAGCGACGGTTAGGGCTGTCCCCTGTGAAACAAAGACAGACAGTTAGGGTTCCTTATTCATATCGAAGTTAGTTCAAGGCCCAGCATTCCAAACTCTTGTGATCGGATTTGAGCATTTTGGATGGGTTAAAAATCATCAATGTAACCAATGGGGTAGGAGTGCTTCTAATGAGTCTACATTTTAAGAAGGTATTTAATGGTAATTAAGGACATCTAGGGAGTGTCCCAAAATAAATGTATGTAAGAGCATAAACCCACTCCGTCCCGGTGTTTTCCTGCAGTCGACCAGCAGCACAGACACCTTCTTCAGACCCAGCAGAAAGTTACCAGGAGAGGCACGACCTGGGGACCCCAAGAGGGGGAGGGGGGAGGAGGGTTGGAGGGAGAGGGAGGAGGGGGGTGGGATAGGTGTTTCCTGTAAATCCCAAAAAGAGGGTAGTGGAGTTCAAGTTAGTACACTGAGGGTAAAACAACACAACAATGGTATGATGAGGTCTTGCATTTAAATGGGGACGCCACAACGGAGTGGTAACAATGCCCCCTTGCTGTTTAAGACTTAAAGGACACCAAATACATTTTTTCCAAACTCTGCTTCTTCATTCCGGTCCGTTGAACAACAGGAAGTTACCAAACCACAGAAGATGAAAAATGTGGTTTTCAACGATGGGTTTATGATATAGCTTGCAACTTGTAAACGATTACCCATTCCTAAAAGTGAGTACTACTTTCACAGCATGTTAAAAATAATACACATTGTCTGTTTGCTTGCTACGCAGATTTGCAGCGCTCAAATATTGTAACTGTATGTAACACGCACGATATGAACCCGGGGCTCCCACGGGAAAACCAATATCTTACACTTCAGACCAATAGGACATTCCCTATCGGGAAAAAGGGCAAATTGATTTAGCTTATTTTTATTTTAGACCCCAATTACGTTTCTATGTGAGAATTCCAATAATATTTTTGGCCATTGCTGACGATGGAATCAGCCAATAACAAAAGGGATGGAAGTATAGACAGCGTTCCTTGATCTGATCTACAGGCTATTTGATCTGATCTACAGGCTATTTGATCTGATCTACAGGATATGCATCAGACTATTTTGAAATCTTAACGTAATATAATACATTGCCTTTAGAACGTCTGCACTCTCTTGAACCTTTTTCACATTTTGTTACGTTACAAAGTGGGATTGAAATATATTAAATTATAATTTTTTGTAATTGATGTGCTAATTTCAAATTACAACATTATTATTATTCTACAATGTAAAATATAAAATAAAACCCTTGAATGTGCAGGTGTCCAAACTTTTGACTGGTACTGTATATACACTGCTCAAAAAAATAAAGGGAACACTTAAACAACACAATGTAACTCCAAGTCAATCACACTTCTGTGAAATCAAACTGTCCACTTAGGAAGCAACACTGATTGACAATACATTTCACATGCTGTTGTGC
Organism: Coregonus lavaretus; assembly: GCF_964263955.1. Lineage (NCBI taxonomy): Eukaryota > Metazoa > Chordata > Actinopteri > Salmoniformes > Salmonidae > Coregonus > Coregonus lavaretus. The sequence continues at coordinate 354,421 of NW_028162010.1, forward strand.
AAATGGAATAGACAACAGGTGGAAATTATAGGCAATTAGCAAGACACCCCCAATAAAAAAAGACTGGTTTTGCAGGTGTTGACCACAGACCACTTCTCAGTTCTCAGTTTTGGTCACTTTTGAATGCTGGCAGTGCTTTCACTCTAGTGGTAGCATGAGACGGAGTCTACAACCCACACAAGTGGCTCAGTTAGTGCAGCTCATCCAGGATGGCACATCAATGCGAGCTGTGGCAAGAAGGTTTGCTGTGTCTGTCAGCGTAGTGTCCAGAGCATGGAGGCGCTACCAGGAGACAGGCCAGTACATCAGGAGACGTGGAGGAGGCCGTAGGAGGGCAACAACCCAGCAGCAGGACCGCTACCTCCGCCTTTGTGCAAGGAGGAGCAGGAGGAGCACTGCCAGAGCCCTGCAAAATGACCTACAGCAGGCCACAAATGTGCATGTGTCTGCTCAAACGGTCAGAAACAGACTCCATGAGGGTGGTATGAGGGCCCGACGTCCACAGGTGGGGGTTGTGCTTACAGCCCAACACCGTGCAGGACGTTTGGCATTTGCCAGAGAACACCAAGATTTGCAAATTCGCCACTGGCGCCCTGTGCTCTTCACAGATGAAAGCAGGTCCACACTGAGCACGTGACAGACATGACAGAGTCTGGAGATGCCGTGGAGAACGTTCTGCTGCCTGCAACATCCTCCAGCATGACCGGTTTGGAGGTGGGTCAGTCATGGTGTGGGGTGGCATTTCTTTGGGGGGCCGCACAGCCCTCCATGTGCTCGCCAGAGGTAGCCTGACTGCCATTAGGTACCGAGATGAGATCCTCAGACCCCTTGTGAGACCATATGCTGGTGCGGTTGGCCCTGGGTTCCTCTAATGCAAGACAATGCTAGACCTCATGTGGCTGGAGTGTGTCAGCAGTTCCTGCAAGAGGAAGGCATTGATGCTATGGACTGGCTCGCCCGTTCCCCAGACCTGAATCCAATTGAGCACATCTGGGACATCATGTCTCGCTCCATCCACCAACGCCACGTTGCACCACAGACTGTCCAGGAGTTGGCGGATGCTTTAGTCCAGGTCTGGGAGGAGATCCCTCAGGAGACCATCTCATCAGGAGCATGCCCAGGCATTGTAGGGAGGTCATACAGGCACGTGGAGGCCACACACACTACTGAGCCTCATTTTGACTTGTTTTAAGGACATTACATCAAAGTTGGATCAGCCTGTAGCGTGGTTTTCCACTTTAATTTTGAGGGTGACTCCAAATCCAGACCTCCATGGGTTGATACATTTGATTTCCATTGATAATTTTTGTGTGATTTTGTTGTCAGCACATTCAACTATGTAAAGAAAAAAGTATTTAATTAGATTATTTCATTCATTCAGATCTAGGATGTGTTATTTTAGTGTTCCCTTTATTTCTTTGAGCAGTGTATATTTTTTCCACTTTCAAATGTTACAACAAAGACGTTTGGAGGTACGGGCTGCGGTCCGTATTTTTCATGTTGAGGGCGGTCAGACAGAAAACGTTGTGATAAATATGCTTGCCCCGCAGATTATTTGGAAACGGTGTCTTTCTGCTATGTATGCGTCAGCCTAGCTATTGTACTAAAAGCACCTCTGTCAAATTATTCACACACTAGCCTACCAGGCTACCTATGCATGGGCGAATAAATCACGTGGCAGTTATCTTTCCAAGGAAATTAACTTAAATATGATTAGGCTATAGTTTACTACAGTATCTGTTAATAGAAATAATTGGGGGGTGCTCAACCAACGTGAGTCGCATTAAAATCCCAAAATCTTATCATCATAAAGCAACAGGCGCAACATGGAGAGCTAGCGTTGACTCTTCTCCAGCCATACCTCTCCCGTCCTAGTTCAGCAGCCATACCTCTACCGTCCTAGTTCAGCAGCCATACCTCTCCCGTCCTAGTTCAGCAGCCATACCTCTCCCGTCCTAGTTCAGCAGCCATACCTCTCCCGTCCTAGTTCAGCAGCCATACCTCTCCCGTCCTAGTTCAGCAGCCATACCTCTCCCGTCCTAGTTCAGCAGCCATACCTCTCCCGTCCTAGTTCAGCAGCCAAACCTCTCCCGTCCTAGTTCAGCAGCCATACCTCACCCGTCCTAGTTCAGCAGCCATACCTCTCCCGTCCTAGTTCAGCAGCCATACCTCTCCCGTCCTAGTTCAGCAGCCATACCTCTTCTGTCCTAGTTCAGCAGCCATACCTCTTCTGTCCTAGTTCAGCAGCCTATCATCTCCTAGTTCAGCAGCCATACAGTGGGGGGAAAACATTATTTAGTCAGCCACCAATTGTGCAAGTTCTCCCACTTAAAAAGATGAGAGAGGCCTGTAATTGTCATCATAGGTACACGTCAACTATGACAGACAAAATGAGATTTTTTCCCCCAGGAAATCACATTGTAGGATTTTTAATGAATTTATTTGCAAATTATGGTGGAAAATAAGTATTTGGTCAATAACAAAAGTTTCTCAATACTTTGTTATATACCCTTTGTTGGCAATGACACAGGTCAAACGCTTTCTGTAAGTCTTCACAAGGTTTTCACACACTGTTGCTGGTATTTTGGCCCATTCCTTCATGCAGATCTCCTCTAGAGCAGTGATGTTTTGGGGCTGTCGCTGGGCAACACGGACTTTCAACTCCCTCCAAAGATGTTCTATGGGGTTGAGATATGGAGACTGGCTAGGCCACTACAGGACCTTAATTCTTCTTACGAAGCCACTCCTTCGTTGCCCGGGCGGTGTGTTTGGGATCATTGTCATGCTGAAAGACCCAGCCATGTTTCATCTTCAAAGCCCTTGCTGATGGAAGGAGGTTTTCACTCAAAATCTCACGATACATGGCCCCATTCATTCTTGCCTTTACACGGATCAGTCGTCCTGGTCCCTTTGCAGAAAAACAGCCCCAAAGCATGATGTTTCCACCCCCATGCTTCACAGTAGGTATGGTGTTTGGATGCAACTCAGCATTCCTTGTCCTCCAAACACGACGAGTTGAGTTTTTACCAAAAAGTTATATTTTGGTTTCATCTGACCATATGACATTCTCCCAATCCTCTTCTGGATCATCCAAATGCACTCTAGCAAACTTCAGACAGGCCTGGACATGTACTGGCTTAAGCAGGGGGACACGTCTGCACTGCAGGATTTGAGTCCCTGGTGGCGTAGTGTGTTACTGATGGTAGGCTTTGTTACTTTGGTCCCAGCTCTCTGCAGGTCATTCACTAGGTCCCCCCGTGTGGTTCTGGGATTTTTGCTCACTGTTCTTGTGATCATATTGACCCCACGGGGTGAGATCTTGCGTGGAGCCCCAGATCGAGGGAGATTATCAGTGGTCTTGTATGTCTTCCATTTCCTAATAATTGCTCCCACAGTTGATTTCTTCAAACCAAGCTGCTTACCTATTGCAGATTCAGTCTTCCCAGCCTGGTGCAGGTCTACAATTTTGTTTCTGGTGTCCTTTGACAGCTCTTTGGTCTTGGCCATAGTGGAGTTTGGAGTGTGACTGTTTGAGGTCGTGGACAGGTGTCTTTTATACTGATAACAAGTTCAAACAGGTGCCATTAATAAAGGTAACGAGTGGAGAACAGAGGAGCCTCTTAAAGAAGAAGTTACCGGTCTGTGAGAGCCAGAAATCTTGCTTGTTTGTAGGTGACCAAATACTTATTTTCCACCATAATTTGCAAATAAATTCATAAAAAATCCTACAATGTGATTTTCTAGATTTTTTTTCTCTCATTTTGTCTGTCATAGTTGACGTGTACCTATAATGAAAATTACAGGCCTCTCATCTTTTTAAGTGGGAGAACTTGCACAATTGGTGGCTGACTAAATACTTTTTTCCCCCACTGTACCTCTCCTCTCCTAGTTCAGCAGTGACACCTCTCCTCTCCTAGTTCAGTAGCCATACCTCTCCTAGTTCAGCAGCCTCTCCTCTCCTAGTTCAGAAGCCATACCTCTCATTTTACATTTCAGTCATTTAGCAGACACTCTTATCCAGAGCGACTTAGAGTTAGTGAGTGCATACATTTTTTTTTCATACTGGCCCCCCCTGGGAATCGAACCCACAACTGAGCTACAAGGGCTCTCCTCTCCTAGTTGGGCGTGCCAGATCAGGTGAGCGTATGGTCTCAATTAAATAGAGTAGGCTATATATGAATGGATGGAGAAGCACGGCAGTTATCTTCCCAAGGAAATTAACTTCCTAAATATTATTAGGCTATACAGTTCCTATGGAAAGTCTACACCCACTATAACTTTTTTCACATTTTGTTGCTTTAAAATGTGGGATTGAAATAGATTTGATTATAATTTTTCGTAATTCATCTACACAAAATAATTTGAAAGTTAAAACAAAATTCGACAAATTTGTATAAACAAATCCAAATAAATCACTAAAATATAGTCATTGTTTAGGTAAGCCTAAATTAGTCCATAAGTAAAGTTGGTGTTAAAAAAAAAAACATAATTGAAATGGACTGTAAAATAATAGCGGTTAACTTGATTTTTTTGAATGACTTACCCTTCCTCTGTTAATAATGATCAAAGATGTTCACAATAATCCCCAATAATGACCACATGCAACCCTGTACATGTGACTATTCACAATAATCTCAATAATGACTACCTGCAACCCTGTACATGTGACTATTCACAATAATCAACAATAATGACCACCTGCAACCCTGTACATGTGACAATTCGCAATAATCCACAATAATGACTACCTGCAACCCTGTACATGTGACTATTCACAATAATGACCTGCAACCCTGTACATGTGACTATTCCCAAAAATCTAGAATAATGACCACCTGCAACCCTGTACATGTGACTATTCGTAATAAACCACAATAATGACCACCTGCAAACCTGTATATGTGACTATTGACAATGACCACCTGCAACCCCGTACATTTGACTATACACAATAATGACCACCTGCAACCCTGTACATGTGACTATTCACAATAATCCACAATAATGACCACCTGCAACCTGTATATGTGACTATTCACAATAATCCCCAATAATGACAACCTGCAACCCTGTACATTTAACTATTCACAATCATCCACAATAATGACTACCTGCAACCCTGTACATGTGACTATTCACAATAACGACCTGCAACCCTGTACATGTGACTAGTTTTTCATACGTGCCCCCCATGGGAATCGAACTCACAACCCTGCCGTTGCAAACGCCATGCTCTACCAACTGAGCTACATCCCTGCCGGCCATTCCCTCCCCTACCCTGGACGACGCTGTGCAGTGCAGTGCGATGCAGTGCCTTAGACCACAGTGACCACCTGCAACCCTGTACATGTGACTATTCACAATAATCCACAATAATGACCTAAATGACAGAGTGAAAGGAGAATATAAATATTCCAGAACCTCCATCTTGTTTGCAACAAGGCACTAAAGTAATACTGCTAAAAAATTTACAGGGCAGATGAATACACTTTTTGGGCCTAAATGCAAAGCCTTAAGTTTGGGGCAAATCCAACAGAATATCACTGAGTAACTGCCTCCTTATTTTCAAGCATGGTGATGGCTGCATCATGGTAAGGAAATGCTTGACATCGTCAAAGACTGGGGAGTTTTACAGGATGAAACGAAACGGGAGATCCTAGAGGAAAGACTGCTTCAGTCTGCTTTACACCAGACACTGGGAGAGGAATTCACCTTTCAGCAAGACCGTAACCTACAACACTAAGCCACATCTAAATCTGTGGGAAGCTAAAAGGCTAGCTTGCTTACAGTTTTTAGCAAGCTGCTAGTGGAGTAGCCTACAGCCAACTGGTAAGCTGCTAGTGGAGTAGCCTACAGCCAACTGGCAAGCTGCTAGTGGAGTAGCCTACAGCCAACTGGTAAGCTGCTAGTGGAGTAGCCTACAGCCAACTGGCAAGCTGCTAGTGGAGTAGCTTACAGCCAACTGGCAAGCTGCTAGTGGAGTAGCCTACAGCCAACTGGCAAGCTGCTAGTGGAGTAGCCTACAGCCAACTGGCAAGCTGCTAGTGGAGTAGCCTACAGCCAACTGGCAAGATGCTAGTGGAGTAGCCTACAGTCAACTGGTAAGCTGCTAGTGGAGTAGCCTACAGCCAACTGGCACAAAACAATGTAAATGTAATACAAACCTAAACTTGTATTACATGTAGCTATTATTCAAATATGCCATTTCTTTTAAATGAGCTAACAGTGGTGTTACCACTGTTTAACAGGATTATTTTTTGCCTTTATCCCAAATGGAGAGTCACTGCTATCCCCATTGTGAATATTGCTATTCGGGGGTCTAGGCACACATGGAACGGTGAGGGTATCATGTTACCAACAGGTGCATATTGCTCCAAAAGATCAGAGTCCGCCCAAGCGCATGCCCACACCAACAAAAAACCCCAGTGATCTCTGGATTGGCCTTAACCCCCCACTTTACCCAGACCACGTGCTGTTTCCCTAGGTCAGGGATGTCAGAGACTAATTATAATATGCTTTACCCAGACCATATTCCACTCCTGCGTTGTCTTGGCTGTGTGCTTAGGGTCGTTGTCCTGTTGGAAGGTAAAACCTTCGCCCCAGTCAGAGGTCCTGAGCGCTCTGGAGCAGGTTTCATCAAGGATCTCTGTACTTTGCGGTGTTCATCTTTCCCCTCAATCCTGACTAGTCTCCCATTCCCTGACGCTGAAAAGGATCCCCACAGCATGATGCTGCCACCACCATGCTTCACCGTAGGGATGGTGCCAGGTTTCCTCCAGACGTGACGCTTGGCATTCAGCCAAAATAGTTTAATTTTGGTTTCATTAGACCAGAGAATCTTGGTTCTCATGGTCTGAGAGTCATTTAGGTGCCTTTTGGCAAACTCCAAGCGGGCTGTCGTGCCCTTTACTGAGGAGTGGCTTCCGTCTGGCCACTCTACCATAAAGGCCTGATTGGTGGAGTGCTGCAGAGATGGTTGTCCTTCTGGAAGGTTCTCTGATCTCCACAGAGGAACTCTGGAGCTCTGCCAGAGTGACCATCGGGTTCTTGGTCACCTCCCTGACCAAGGCCCTTCTCCCCTGATTGCTCAGTTTGGCGGGGCTGCCAGCTCTAGGAAGAGTCTTGGTGGTTCCAAACTTTTTATATTTAAGAATGATGGAGGCCACTGTGTTCATGGGAACCTTCAATGCTGCAGAATTTTTTTGGTACCTTCCCCAGATCTGTACCTCGACACAATCCTGTCTCGGAGCTCTACGGACAACTCCTTCGACCTCATGGCTTGGTTCTTGCTCTGACATGCACTGTCAACTGTGGGACCTTATATAGACAGGTGTGTGCCTTTCCAAATCATGTCCAATCAATTGAATTTACCACAGGTGGACTCCAATCAAGTTGTTGAAACATCTAAAGGATGATCAATGGAAACAGGATGCACCTGAGCTCAATTTTTAGCCTCATAGAAAAGGTTCTGAATACTTATGTTTTCGCTTTGTCATTATGGGGTATTCTGTGTAGATTGATGAGGGAAAAAAATTATTCAATCAATTTTAGAATAAGGCTGTAACATGACAAAATCTGGAAAAAGTCAAGGGGTCTGAATACTTTCCAAATGCATTGTTTACAATAGCTTTCAGCTTGATGAGGCAAACGTGACATTGACTCTGCACATGGCTAAATTGGAGGAGTATTACATTTTAGTACTATTATTAGTTTAACTGAGGGTGTGACATTTTAGTCATATCTTACTCACACATTTCTTTATCAAAGTTTGGACTCACCTACTCATTCAAGGGTTTTTCTTTATTTTGAAAATGTTTTACATTGTAGAATAATAGTGAAGACATCAAAACGTCATACACATTTTACTGGTTGAAAAATGTGACGGTTTAGGTTTACTTTCAAAGTTACGTACTACGAAGAAAAAAAACATTCAGGCGCATCTGGATGGAATTTAGCTAATGTTAACAGTTAGGTAGGTAGCTGATAGTATGATGGATATTACAAAGTGGCTTTGACGGGGCACAACGGCAGCATTGTCGTTCTGGATAACAGCATCTACTAAATGACTAAAACATTTTTAAATAAACAACTCGTAGCTATGGAATACTAATGTATCTGTTATCACACGCAGCGTAGGACGGCACTCTTGTGGGAAGACAGCTTGGTAGCTGCGTCCAAGCTGCATTGTACCGATAAGTCGTTGGTAGTGCATTGTCCATTATTGTTTGCTTTCCGCGATTGGAAATGCATTTTATTGGCATGAGGAAGTGTTATTACGGTAATTAGCAACTGTTTTGCATTGGATTGTTGGGTATTGTGCATGTAGCTGTGTAGCGTTGTCATAACTTGCTATTTATGGATTGTCCATGTTTGTAAAGCGGTGCAGTAGCCTGTATTCTTGTTGTAAGACAGCCGTGCGTGGCTGCAAATACATTGTGTGTAATTGTACTATCGATTATTATTTATCCTGTGTTATCAGCAAGCGAAAATAGTTGTGCCCCCTTAGTCATTTCTGATGCCCCCTTGCCGAGTTCATCCTGCCGTCGGGCCTGGCTACGAGTAACCAGCTAAACTACACAAATGATTTTCCAAAAGTCAAGGACCATTAAATGCGCCCAGTGTAAAAGCAGAAAGTAGGCCACAAAGACCCTTATAAAAATGATTAAATTAATCTAAACTCACCTGATTCATTGTAGAAACGTGTGTTTATGGTCGATTGCAGAGTTCAGGCGAAGTTAACTAGATGTTTATCATTAGTCTACGGACCTTTTAGATCAGGGAGGTAGAGGACCGAGACGTTATATTTCAACATGCGACTCTCTGCCTAAAGACAAAATGGAGAATAGAGAACATGTGACTCCCCCTTCACTTCCGTTCGAATGAAAAATTGGTCTTCCGCCAACATACAAATAATAATACAGCAGTAGTCTGCTTAGCTCATTTTCAAAAGTTACCGTCCGATATCATTTTAACATTCCTCCTTTGTTCAATCATGTTGTCTGGTGTTCTACTCTGCACGGAGCGTAAAGTCACAAGAGAAAAGAGCCAGGCTCCGCCTTCACTTCCATTCAGCTGAAACGTTGGGATTCGGCCAACATTCAAATAATACTCCAGTCGTAGGAAGCCTTCTGCTTTTAGTATCTCATTTTCTAAAGTTAATGCAGTTTCTCTGGACCCCACAAGGTTGGACTTTGGGCTTCTCCCTAATATTAAAATAAAATCGAATGTTTCAGCCAGATATCCACTCACAAACCGATCGCTGTCCATCGTGCTGAAATAGCGACATGTCTATGCGGCTGCATGCCTAATTAATCGATGATAGGGTTCCTGTGGTGCAACTGCAAGAGAATGTAAAGCTTTGCTTTAGCTAATGGATAAAGGTTTATTGGTAGGCCTCTATTTGGTCGTCATTTTCTCATGTTTACATTTTAGTAATTTAGCAGACGCTCTTATCCAGAGCGACTTACAGTTACTGAGTGCATTTTTTAAAATATATACTGGCCCCCGTGGGAATCGAACCCACAACCCTGGCGTTGCAAACGCCATGCTCTACCAACTGAACTACACGGGGCTTAATGTTTCACGAAATCTATACACGGTGTCATAATGCTGCAATTTCTTTAGACTGCTGGCTGGTTGCAATAATGTCATTACTTGTTCAGTAATTAAAGCTGGACATTCAAACAATTCAGATTTTATAATAAATGAACCATGCATACTAATCAGCTACCAATTGATTTAAAAAAAATAATATACAACTGTCCTGTAGCTGCTACCTGAACCTGCATGACATGAACCCTCCTCGTGCTCTCTCCCATCTTGGATAGAACGCTGTTGTGCTTAAAACCAGTCTATTAATGCCAAATAATACTGTCAGCACGCCCTCGAAACATTAGCTTACTAGGAATTGTTTCATTATTCAGTGTACTATCTATAGCTACTGTGCCTTCAGAATGGATCCATACCCCTTGACTTATTCCACATTTTGTTGTGTCTCTCCCAGCTTGGATAGAACACTGTTGTGCATAAATATATTTAAATTAAATACAGAAATATCTAATTTACATACACTACCGGTCAAAAGTTTTAGAACACCTACTCATTCAAGGGTTTTTCTTCATTTTTACTATGTTCTACATTGTAGAATAATAGTGAAGACATCAAAACTATGAAATAACAGAAATGGAATCATGTAGTAACCAAAAAAGTGTTTGTATTTGTATTTATTAGGGATCCCCCATTAGTTCTTGCCAAAGCAGCAGCTACTTTTCCTGGGGTCCAAAAATCAAAACAAATCAAAATATATATTTTATATATATATTTTATATTTGAGATTCTTCAAATAGCCACCCTTTGCCTTGATGACAGCTTTGCACACTCTTGGCATTCTCTCAACCAGCTTCATGAGGTAGTCACCTGTAATGCATTTCAATTAACAGGTGTGCCTTCTTAAAAGTTAATTTGTGGAATTTATTTCCTTCTTAATGAGTTTGAGCCAATCAGTTGTGTTGTGACAAGGTAAGGGGAGTATACAGAAGATAGCCCTATTTAGTAAAATACCAAGTCCATATTAAGAACAGCTCAAATAAGCAAAGAGGAACGACAGTCCATCATTACTTTAAGTCAATACGGAACATTTCAATAACTTTTAAAGTTTCTTAAAGTGCAGTCGCAAAAACCATCAAGCTCTATGATGAAACTGGCTCTCATGAGGACCGCCACAGGAATGGAAGACCCAGTTACCTCTGCTGCAGAGGATAAGTTCATTAGAGTTACCAGCCTCAGAAATTGCAGCCCAAATAAATGCTTCAGAGTTCAAGTCACATACACACCTCAACATCAACTGTTCAGAGGGGACTGTGTGAATCAGTCCTTCATGGTTGAATTGCTGCAAAGAAACCACTACTAAAGAACACCAATAAGAAGAAGAGACTTGCTTGGGCCAAGAAACACGAGCAATGGACATTAGACCGGTGGAAATTTGTCCTTTGGTCTGGATTCCAAATTGGAGATTTTTGGTTCCAACCGCCATGTCTTTGTGAGACATGGTGTGGGTGAACGGATGATCGCATGTGTATTTCCCACCGTAAAGCATGGAGGAGGAGGTGTTATGGTGTGGGGGTGCTTTGCTGGTGACACTGTCTGTGATTTATTTAGAATTCAAGGCACACTTAACCAGCATGGCTACCACAGAATTCTGCAGCGATACGCCATCACATCTGGTTTGGGCTTAGTGGAACTATCATTTGATTTTCAACAGGACAATGACCCAACACACCTTCAGGCTGTGTAAGGGCTATGTTACCAAGAAGGAGAGTGATGGAGTGCTGCATCAGATGACCTGGCCTCCACAATCCCCCTACCTCAACCAAATTGAGATGGTTTGGGATGAATAAGACCGCAGAGTTTTTATTTTTATTTTTTTTATTTTTTTTATTTCACCTTTATTTAACCAGGTAAGCCAGTTGAGAACAGGTTCTCATTTACAACTGCGACCTGGCCAAGATAAAGCATAGTAGTGCAATAAAAAAACAACACAGAGTTACATATGGGGTAAAAAACATAAAGTCAGAAATACAACAGAAAATATATATACAGTGTGTGCAAATGTAGCAAGTTATGGAGGTAAGGCAGTAAATAGGCTATAGTGCAGAATAATTACAATAGTATTAACACTGGAATGCTAGATGTGCAAGAGATTATGTGCAAATAGAGATACTGGGGTGCAAAAGAGCAAAATAAATAACAATATAGGGATGAGGTAGTTGGGTGGGCTAATTTCAGATGGGCTGTGTACAGGTGCAGTGATCGGTAAGGTGCTCTGACAACTGATGCTTAAAGTTATTGAGGGAGATAAGAGTCTCCAGCTTCAGAGATTTTTGCAATTCGTTCCAGTCATTGGCAGCAAAGAACTGGAAGGAATGGCGGCCAAAGGAGGTGTTGGCTTTGGGAATGACCAGTGAGATGTACCTGCTGGAGCGCAGACTACGGATGGGTGCTGCTATGGTGACCAATGAGCTAAGATAAGGCGGGGATTTGCCTAGCAGTGATTTATAGATGGCCTGGAGCCAGTGGGTTTGACGACGAACATGTAGTGAGGACCAGCCAACAAGAGCGTACAGGTCACAGTGGTGGGTAGTGTATGGGGCTTTGGAGACAAAACGGATGGCACTGTGATAGACTACATCAGAGTGAAGGAAAAGCAGCAACAAGTGTTCAGCATATGTGGGAACCCCTTCAAGACTGTTGGAAAAGTATTCCAGGTGAAGCTGCTTGAGGGAATGCCAAGAGTGTGCAAAGCTGTCATCAAGGCAAAGGGTGGCTATTTGAATCTCAAATATAAAATATATTTTGATTTGTTTAACACTTTTTTGGTTACTACATGAGTCTACAATGTAGAAAATAGTCCAAATAAAGAAAAACCCTTGAATGAGTAGGTGTTCTAAAACCTTAGACCGGTAGTGTAAGTATTCACACATTTACATTTACATTTTAGTCATTTAGCAGACGCTCTTATCCAGAGCGACTTACAGGAGCAATTAGGGTTAAGTGCCTTGCTCAAGGGCACATTTACGTCATTTAGCAGACGCTCTTAACCAGAGCGACTCACAAATTGGTGCATTCACCCTATAGGCAGTGGGATAACCACTTTACAAATTTTTTTTTTGGGGGGGGGGGGGGGGGGGTAGAAGGATTACTTTATCCTATCCCAGGTATTCCTTAAAGAGGTGGGGTTTCAAATGTCTCCGGAAGGTGGTGAGTGACTCCGCTGTCCTGGCGTCGTGAGGGAGCTTGTTCCACCATTGGGGTGCCAGAGCAGCGAACAGTTTTGACTGGGCTGAGCGGGAACTATGCTTCCGCAGAGGAAGGGGAGCCAGCAGGCCAGAGGTGGATGAACGCAATGCCCTCGTTTGGGTGTAGGGACTGATCAAAGCCCGAAGGTACAGAGGTGCCGTTCCCCTCACTGCTCCATAGGCAAGCACCATGGTCTTGTAGCGGATGCGAGCTTCAACTGGAAGCCAGTGGAGTGTGTGGAGGAGGGGGGTGACGTGAGAAAACTTGGGAAGGTTGAACACCAGACGGGCTGCGGCATTCTGGATGAGTTGTAGGGGTTTAATGGCACAGGCAGGGAGGCCAGCCAACAGCGAGTTGCAGTAGTCCAGACGGGAGATGACAAGTGCCTGGATTAGGACCTGTGCCGCTTCCTGTGTAAGGCAGGGTCGTACTCTCCGAATGGTGTAGAGCATGAACCTGCAGGAGCGGGTCACCGCCTTGATGTTAGCGGAGAACGACAGGGTGTTGTCCAGGGTCACGCCAAGGCTCTTCGCACTCTGGGAGGAGGACACAACGGAGTTGTCAACCGTGATGGCGAGATCATGGAACGGGCAGTCCTTCCCCGGGAGGAAGAGCAGCTCCGTCTTGCCAGGGTTCAGCTTGAGGTGGTGATCCGTCATCCATACTGATATGTCTGCCAGACATGCAGGGATGCGATTCGCCACCTGGTTATCAGAAGGGGGAAAGGAGAAGATTAGTTGTGTATCGTCAGCGTAGCAATGATAGGAGAGGCCATGTGAGGATATGACAGAGCCAAGTGACTTGGTGTATAGGGAGAAAAGGAGAGGGCCTAGAACTGAGCCCTGGGGGACACCAGTGGTGAGAGCACGTGGTGCGGAGACAGCTTCTCGCCACGCCACTTGGTAGGAGCGACCGGTAAGGTAGGACGCAATCCAGGAGTGAGCTGCGCCGGAGATGCCCAGCTCGGAGAGGGTGGAGAGGAGGATCTGATGGTTCACAGTATCAAAGGCAGCAGACAGGTCTAGAAGGACAAGAGCAGAGGAGAGAGAGTTAGCTTTAGCAGTGCGGAGAGCCTCCGTGACACAGAGAAGAGCAGTCTCAGTTGAATGACCAGTCCTGAAACCTGACTGGTTTGGATCAAGAAGGTCATTCTGAGAGAGATAGCAAGAGAGTTGGCTAAAGACGGCACGCTCAATAGTTTTGGAAAGAAAAGAAAGAAGGGATACTGGTCTGTAGTTGTTGACATCAGTGGGATCGAGTGTTGGTTTTTTGAGTCAATACTTTATAGAAGCACCTTTTAGCAGCGGTTACAGCTGAGTCTTTCTGGGTAAGTCTCTAAGAGCTTTCTAAACCTGGATTGTGCAACATTTCCCCATTATTATTTTACAAATTCTTCAAGATCCGTCACATTGGTTGTTGATTGTTGCTAGACAACAGTGGCGGTAAGTGCCGTTTATGATGAGGGAGGACCATTATTTATTTTTTTATGAGCATGGCCTTATTTCTATTACAGCATGTTGGATGACTGTCATTCATATTCCATTCACCCAGTTCAATGTAACATCGATAGGTTTAGGCTACTACATGATACTCAAATGTTCCCTATTCCCATCATGAGGTTGCTACAACCTAGTCTATGAATGAAAGTTTACAACGTAGGTGCACACAGGTCGAGAGAAACATTTGAGATGACAGACAGTGACACATGGACAGACAGTGACACTTTCAATACCGCCTTGCACACTCTTGCCTGCATCTAATCTAGGGTGTAATCATTTGTCCAATAGTTGCAAACAAGTTTCTAATGGACAAATTCAGGTATGTTTATCCCCGTTTCGTTTGCTTCCGTTTAAGAAATGTTTTTTCAACAGAAATCGGCGGAATGAATACACCCCTGATCATGCATAAACAGAGTTTACGTTCATAACAGCTACGTTGTATTCATTCTAGCCTCTATGCACTCTCCTCCTCTCACCTTCTCCCTTCGTTTGTGGACTTCAATGAACAACATCAGCTGTATGTGACCAGGCTAAAAAAAACTTTCCAAGCCAAACCGCTACACACAGCCTACATCATTGTCCCCATATTAGCTAAAGTAACGTCCTAGTCAACATAGCTAATAGAACTAATGCGTTAGTAAACCCGCTACAATCATGCAGTAACGTTACAGTGTACAGTGAGGGAAAAAAGTATTTGATCCCCTGCTGATTTTGTACGTTTGCCCACTGACAAAGAAATGATCAGTCTATAATTTTAATGGTAGGTTTATTTGAACAGTGAGAGACAGAATAACAACAAAAAAATCCAAAAATGTTATAAATTGATTTGCATTTTAATGAGGGAAATAAGTATTTGACCCCCTCTCAATCAGAAAGATTTCTGGCTCCCAGGTGTCTTTTATACAGGTAACGAGCTGAGATTAGGAGCACACTCTTAAAGGGAGTGCTCCTAATCTGAGCTTGTTACCTGTATAAAAGACACCTTTCCACAGAAGCAATCAATCAATCAGATTCCAAACTCTCCACCATGGCCAAGACCAAAGCGCTCTCCAAGGATGTCAGGGACAAGATGTAGACCTACACAAGGCTGGAATGGGCTACAAGACCATCGCCAAGCAGCTTGGTGAGAAGGTGACAAAAGTTGGTGCGATTATTCGCAAATGGAAGAAACACAAAATAACTGTCAGTCTCCCTCGGCCTGGGGCTCCATGCAAGATCTCACGTTGTGAAGTTGCAATGATCATGAGAACAGTGAGGAATCAGCCCAGAACTACACGGGAGGATCTTGTCAATGATCTCAAGGCAGCTGGGACCATAGTCACCAAGAAAACAATTGGTAACACACTACGCAGTAAAGGACTAAAATCCTGCAGCGCCCGCAAGGTCCCCCTGCTCAAGAAAGCACATATACATGCCCGTCTGAAGTTTGCCAATGAACATCTGAATGATTCAGAGGAGAACTGAGTGAAAGTGTTGTGGTCAGATGAGACCAAAATGGAGCTCTTTGGCATCAACTCAACTCGCCATGTTTGGAGGAGGAGGAATGCTGCCTATGGCCCAAGAACACCATCCCCACCGTCAAACATGGAGATGGAAACATTATGCTTTGGGGGTGTTTTTCTGCTAAGGGGACAGGACAACTTCACCACATCAAAGGAACGATGGACGGGGCCATGTACCGTCAAATCTTGGGTGAGAACCTCCTTCCCTCAGCCAGGGCATTGAAAATGGGTCGTGGATGGGTATTCCAGCATGACAATGACCCAAAACACACGGCCAAGGCAACAAAGGAGTGGCTCAAGAAGAAGCACATTAAGGTCCTGGAGTGGCCTAGCCAGTCTCCAGACCTTAATCCCATAGAAAATCTGTGGAGGGAGCTGAAGGTTCGAGTAGCCAAATGTCAGCCTCGAAACCTTAATGACTTGGAGAAGATCTGCAAAGAGGAGTGGAACAAAATCCCTCCTGAGATGTGTACAAACCTGGTGGCCAACTACAAGAAATGTCTGACCTCTGTGATTGCCAACAGGGGTTTTGCCACCAAGTACTAAATCATGTTTTGCAGAGGGGTCAAATACTTATTTCCCTCATTATAATGCAAATCAATTTATAGCATTTTTGACATGCGTTTTTCTGGATTTTTTTGTTGTTATTCTGTCTCTCACTGTTCAAATAAACCTACCTTTAAAATTATAGACTGATCATGTCTTTGTCAGTGGGCAAATGTACAAAATCAGAAGGGGATCAAAAACTTTTTTCCCTCACTGTATATAAATATATATATATATATATTTTTTTTTTTGCTCCTGAACTTCTTCTACTCTCAACCTCTCCGATCATTTTCATGATGTCCATCCGGTTTGCTTCTATATGCCATATCTTTCTAACTGTGCTCTTTCCCAAATGCTCCCAACATACAACCTATATACTTATTATGGACACAGTATGCTTACATTATTAGCTATCTTTGTTATTATTTGTTGTTATTTGTTATTTGTCCCATCCTTCAACTCTATTCAATACCTCCCATCTATCTCTTAACACCATCCATATAGGATTTCTATTTGCCATATATATTTCAACCGTACTGTGATGTTTTACAAAAGTTCTGAACCTTTCTATTCTCATTGCTTCTACAGATTGTGAATTAAAAATAAACATTTTTGCTAAAAGTATTATTATATTATTGATCGATTGACTATGACTTTTCAGATCACCCAGTAATGCTATCTGCAAGGTTAGCTCTAGGTAAATATTGCAATCCTTTAGCCATTCCTGGATCTGTGTCCAAAAACAAGCTACAAATGGACAGAACCAAAACAAATGATCTAATGATTCTGTCTCTTCACAGCAAAATCTGCAGAGTTGGGAAGATTGTATCCCCCATATAAATAACATTCTATTGGTAGCAAGAATTTTATATAATCATTTAAATTGAAAGATTCTAATTTTTGAATCCGGTGTCGTTTTGCGTGTCAGTTCATAAACACTATGCCATGGGATCGGTACGTCAAAAATCTCTTCCCAACTATTTTGCAATCTATATGGGACGGCTGTCAATCCTTTGGTCCTTAAGTGAAACTGATATACTTTTTTATTTATCACAGTTTTCCTTAACCAATTATGTTCTTTAATGCAAGGCCGACAGACACGTTCCTTACTTTCTCCCCCTTCCACTTTCCTCTTCCACTTTTGCGGTAAGGCTGCAATTATTTGGTTGTAATTTTGGGTAGAGCAGACATTTCCATATGTTTTTGTTAGCTGCATGTGCGACATAACTCCACCATTCCTACCGATGATATAATTTACGAAGATTATACCTTTTTTAAACATTCTGTCAAAACATAATGGTTTTTTGTCAATTAGTATATTTGAATTTAACCACAATATTTGTTGCATTATTTGTTCTGTCGTTTCTGGAGGATTAAATTGAAATTGCAACCAACTTTCTATGGCTTGTTTTAGAAATAGTGATATTTGGGAGATTATTTCCTTTTCAAATAACTGAAAATGAGTTGTTGTAATCTGAATAAAGGGAAAAAGGCCTTTCTTGAACATTGGGTGAGACAATCTTACTAATTTGCTTGAGAACCAGTTCGGATTTAAGTATAACTTTTGTATGACTGAAGCTTTTAGTGATAGGTCTAATGCTTTAATATTTAATAATTTCTGTCCTCCGAATTCATATTCATTATATAAATATGCCCTTTTAATTTTGTCTGGCTTGCCATTCGGCTGTTACCAAGAACCACATACCGGATTTCTAACAGGGTAGTTAGCAATTGAGTTTTCAGAGTATTTTCTGCGCCCACCTAGCTCAAATTCTAAACGTCGGATTAAAACGAGACTATAGCGTCCTTAAAAATACCATTAGATTTACAACATGTTGGATTGACTAAGTTTTGTAGGTGCAGCAGTTTTTATTACATTTATCGCTCTCACTTGCACATTTCTGTCAATTTGTTACTCTCCCTGTAACTGGTAGCCAACGCTGTGCTACCTTTTTGTAGCATTTCTGACAGTTCTATCTAACCGGGCCCAGCAACTCGGTTGTCAGCAACTCAGCAACTCAACAACACAAACAACTCGCCACCTGCACCAGCCAGGCAGCTGCCAGCCATGATAAGAAGTGGTTGAGAACAAACCTAAGGCTAATAGATAGCTATATGTTGGTACTCAAGCTGAGGTTAATCAATAAATGCATACAGATAATTGTCTCACATGAAAAAATGGGTTGGTTGTTATTAGTGAGTTGAATGTGGTTTTGTTTTGATTTGCTAACGTTTGGTAGCTAGCTAGCCAGTAGTTGTAACGTTAGCATAGCTAGCCAGTAGTTGTAACGTTAGCTAGCTAGCCAGTAGTTGTAACGTTAGCATAGCTAGCCAGTAGTTGTAACGTTAGCTAGCTAGCCAGTAGTTTTAACGTTAGCTAGCTAGCCATTAGTTGTAACGTTAGTTAGCTAGCCAGTAATTGTAACGTTAGCTAGCTAGCCAGTAGTTGTAACGTTAGCTAGCTAGCCAGTAGTTGTAACGTTAGCTAGCTAGCCAGTAGTTGTAACGTTAGCTAGCTAGCCAGTAGTTGTAACGTTAGCTAGCTAGCCAGTAGATGTAACGTTAGCTAGCTAGCTAACGTATCTTTATACAACAGAAACGTCACAGGGGCTATTAAGGTGACGCATCCGTTTACAACGTTTTCTGACCATCAAATATGGTAGGGTGATGACTCCAGTTGCGGGTAGCGGGAGAGGATGGAACTAGTTGAAACTGGGCCATCATTCTGCACATTTTCCCATCTATGAAACATCTGATCTTAATAAATGTTTCTGTTCCCAAGACTAGAATATGTTACTAAGACAGTGCACTAAGTTTTATATACTTGATGCTTTGCCAAATAAAAACAAAAACGGCATTCCACTTTAATAATGGAACACTGGTCACTAATAATGTTTACATACTGTTTCACTCATTTCATATTTATATACTGTATTCTACTATATTTTAGTCAATGCCACTCCGACATTGCTCCTCCCAATATTTATATATTTCTTAATTCCATTCTTTTACTTTTAGATTTGTGTGTATTGTTGTGAATTGTTAGACACTACTGCACTGTCGGAGCTAGGAACACAAGCATTTCACTACACCCGCAATAACATCTGCTAAATATGTGTATGTGACCTATAACATTTGATTTGATTTGAAGGAGTGCAAAGTCGAATTGAGTTTGTGCACACGCGCACTTCACATAGGAGGCGTTCCCTAACGGAAATATGCAAATGCCCAATAGGATCTCGCTAGCTCGTGCTTGACTTTGCCCACCTCCTCGCTTGTTCTGCCCACTATGCTTTATTTGCTCCCACTGTAAGCGACACAGATGAACTATCTTGGGTTAGTTATATATACAGTATCTTTGGTTATACCATAGATAGAATACTATTCATTATTATTATTATTAATTATTAGTCATTTTAGCAGACGATCTTATCCAGAGCGACTTACAGGAGCAATTAGGGTTAAGTGCCTTGCTCAAGGGCACATCGACAGATTTTTGGTGTTAATCTGATCTTCTGTCTCCTCTTTCTTCTCCTCTTTCACGACAATGTTCAGACACAGACCCTCCTTCTCCGTCCAGCAGACATCCTCTTCTTTAACAGAAGGCAAGTACAGTATTGAGCTAATCATGGCCGGGGATGTAGTTAGCATTAGCGACTAGCCTAGTACAGTATTGAGCTAATCACGGCCGGGGATGTAGTTAGCATTAGCGACTAGCCTAGTACAGTATTGAGCTAATCACGGCCGGGGATGTAGTTAGCATTAGCGACTAGCCTAGTACAGTATTGAGCTAATCATGGCCGGGGATGTAGTTAGCATTAGCGACTAGCCTAGTACAGTATTGAGCTAATCATGGCCGGGGATGTAGTTAGCATTAGCGACTAGCCTAGTGCAGTATTGAGCTAATCATGGCCGGGGATGTAGTTAGCATTAGCGACTAGCCTAGTACAGTATTGAGCTAATCATGGCCGGGGATGTAGTTAGCATTAGCGACTAGCCTAGTACAGTATTGAGCTAATCACGGCCGGGGATGTAGTTAGCATTAGCGACTAGCCTAGTGCAGTATTGAGCTAATCACGGCCGGGGATGTAGTTAGCATTAGCGACTAGCCTAGTACAGTATTGAGCTAATCATGGCCGGGGATGTAGTTAGCATTAGCGACTAGCCTAGTGCAGTATTGAGCTAATCATGGCCGGGGATGTAGTTAGCATTAGCGACTAGCCTAGTACAGTATTGAGCTAATCATGGCCGGGGATGTAGTTAGCATTAGCGACTAGCCTAGTACAGTATTGAGCTAATCATGGCCGGGGATGTAGTTAGCATTAGCGACTAGTACAGTATTGAGCTAATCATGGCCGGGGATGTAGTTAGCATTAGCGACTAGCCTAGTACAGTATTGAGCTAATCATGGCCGGGGATGTAGTTAGCATTAGCGACTAGCCTAGTACAGTATTGAGCTAATCATGGCCGGGGATGTAGTTAGCATTAGCGACTAGCCTAGTACAGTATTGAGCTAATCATGGCCGGGGATATAGTTAGCATTAGCGACTAGCCTAGTGCAGTATTGAGCTAATCATGGCCGGGGATATAGTTAGCATTAGCGACTAGCCTAGTACAGTATTGAGCTAATCATGGCCGGGGATGTAGTTAGCATTAGCGACTAGCCTAGTGCAGTATTGAGCTAATCATGGCCGGGGATGTAGTTAGCATTAGCGACTAGCCTAGTGCAGTATTGAGCTAATCATGACCGGGGATGTAGTTAGCATTAGCGACTAGCCTAGTACAGTATTGAGCTAATCATGGCCGGGGATGTAGTTAGCATTAGCGACTAGCCAGTACAGTATTGCATGGCCGGGGATGTAGTTAGCATTAGCGACTAGTACAGTATTGAGCTAATCATGGCCGGGGATGTAGTTAGCATTAGCGACTAGCCAGTACAGTATTGAGCTAATCATGGCCGGGGATGTAGTTAGCATTAGCGACTAGCCTAGTGCAGTATTGAGCTAATCACGGCCGGGGATGTAGTTAGCATTAGCGACTAGCCTAGTACAGTATTGAGCTAATCATGGCCGGGGATGTAGTTAGCATTAGCGACTAGCCTAGTGCAGTATTGAGCTAATCACGGCCGGGGATGTAGTTAGCATTAGCGACTAGCCTAGTGCAGTATTGAGCTAATCATGACCGGGGATGTAGTTAGCATTAGCGACTAGCCTAGTGCAGTATTGAGCTAATCATGACCGGGGATGTAGTTAGCATTAGCGACTAGCCTAGTGCAGTATTGAGCTAATCATGACCGGGGATGTAGTTAGCATTAGCGACTAGCCTAGTGCAGTATTGAGCTAATCACGGCCGGGGATGTAGTTAGCATTAGCGACTAGCCTAGTGCAGTATTGAGCTAATCACGGCCGGGGATGTAGTTAGCATTAGCCTAGTACAGTATTGAGCTAATCACGGCCGGGGATGTAGTTACCATTAGCGACTAGCCTAGTGCTAACTTTGCCAGCCAGCTAGCTGACTAATGACAACAATGTAAATTAAATAGATTAACAAGTAGATTTGACAGAAGTGGGTTTAAAACACAGTGACTTAGAGCTTTGTCGTGTATTAGGATTATGCCTTTGTTAAATGTTTTTATGATCTTAGTTCAAATGTAGCCGTTTGGAGGGTGACGCCCCAGGGGAGACTGGTGATTGGCCAGAAGAGGGAGCACCCATCTTTTTGCATTGTTTATAAGTAGGGGCTAGACCAAGAGAGGGCAGAGCGACCATTGCAATCCGGGCCGTCGCTCTCCGGATGTCATGACATCTGTCACTTATGCTGAAGCTTGTGATATGAATAAACCTTATGATCCAAGTTCAGTATGAGCGGACTCCTTTGTTTATCAGCAATAATTGCCAGCATTCACCCGATACGACAGCTTGAATGTGTTAGCAATTTTGGCTAGCAAGCTGATGTGCCTGACTAGCTGTTGCTGCTGTCGTCGATGAAGCGTCCCGTCCACTAGATTATACGTCACACTGCCAGCATCGCATGAAAGAGAGTGGGTAACGCAGTTGAGAAAAATATATTGTCAGACAAAAACATTTGTTAAAGCATTTTTTTCTCTCAATTTATTTCATTAAATAATAATATAATAACGACTTCTACAAAGAGAAGCATGTGTTAATTGCAGATTTTTAATGAGAGAATTTTAAAAAAAACACTACACATCTGCATTTAGGGAATCAGTAATACAAATATATATCAAAATTAGCAACTAGGTCTATACTGCTCCTACATGGTGTAACAATACATAGATGTAGATGTGTATAATGAACGTCCATTAGTGGCGTTCCACATTTTATTTCTATTCAGACAAAAATATTTTGCATTAATCAAATGCTTTTTACAATCAGCACCTGTATTCTCTGACATGGTGGAATAGTACTGTTGGGAACATTCATGAGGTAGTGAATGTTTTCATGTCATCAACTTATCAATGTTATCATAACGTCATTACATTTTCATACACCTTCAGCTTGATGACTATATAAAAAATATTCAATGAAATAAAACAACATTTAAGAGGTTTCAAAGTTAGAATCAAGAAAATGACATTAAATCTATTTAGTCATTTAAATTTTGCAATATCCAAATCATATTATGAACAGCAGGCAGTCAATCAGTTACAATCAATCAGTTATTAATTAAAATAAAATGCACATTAGAACATTTTTAAATCAAAAGTAGGCCTTTTTTTTGTATGATTTAATTCATACAATTTGATATCATGTGGCATAAACAAAAACCATAATTCTCAGTCAAAAACATGAGACAGAACACAGCTTCTCTATTCTCTCAAAGAACCTCGGCGTGACCCTGGACAAGACCCTGTCATTCTCTGCAGACATCAAAGCAGTGACTCACTTCCGCAGGTTCATACTCTACAACATACGTACATTACGACCCGCACCTCACACAGGAAACTGCGCAGGTCCTAATCCAGGCACTAGTCTCTCTGTTGGCTGGGCTCCCCCTGCAATTTATCCAGAAACGCTGCAGCCCCACCTGGTGTTCAACCTCCCCACGTTCTCCCATGTCACCTCGCTCCTCCTCCGTGCACACGCCACTGGCTTCCAGTAAAAGCTCCCATCCACTTCAAGACCCTGGTGCTGCCCCTCCCTACCTTCAGGCTAAAACCCGAGCACTCCGTTATGCCAACTCTGGTCTCTTGGCCCTCTCACCAGCTCCCAATCAGCCCAGTCAAAGCTCTTCTCTGTCCTGGCACCCCAATAGTGGAACCCTAACGTCGGGACAGCGGAGTCTCAGCCCATCTTTCCCGAAAACCTCTACGACCCTACCTCTTCAAAGAGTATCTTAAATAAATCTGACCTGCACTTGTCTTATCCTACTAGCCACTGACTTCGCTGAGAACTACGTTAAGGGAAAATGTGCTTACTACGCCTGTGATATGTGGTTGTCTCACCTAGCTTACCTTAAGGTGAATGCACCAACTGTTATTCTCTCTGGATAAGAGTGTGTGAAATGTAATGAGATTTGAGTTCCCTTAAACGTGAAAATTTATTTCCACACTGAGAGCAGTGGTAGGGCTTCTCTCCTGTGTGTATCCTCTCATGCTCTTTTAGGTTCCATAACCGCGCAAAATTCTTCCCACACTGGGAACATTGGAAAGGCTTTTCTCCTGTGTGTGTTTTCTCATGCTCTTTGAGATGGCATGACCGGATAAAGCTCTTTCCACACTGAGAGCAGTGGTAAGGCTTATCTCCGGAGTGAATTATCTTATGTAAATTCAGGTTCCCTAACTGGGTAAAACGCTTTCCACATTGGGAGCATTGGAAAGGCCTTTCTCCTCTGTGTGTAGAGTGAATTCTCTCATGTATTTTCACGCCCCATAACTCAGTAAAACTCTTTCCACACTGAGAGCAATGGAAGTTCTTCTTTCCTTCTTTGTGTATTCCTTGATGCCTAATTAGGGTCCTTAACCGGGTAAAACTCTTTCCACACTGGGAACATTGGAAAGGCTTTTCTCCTGTGTGTGTCCTACATTTCATTTACATTTCAGTCATTTAGCAGACGCTCTTATCCAGAGCGACTTACAGTTAGTGAATACATATTTTTTTTATACTGGCCCCCCGTGGGAATCGAACCCACAACCCTGGCGTTGCAAACGCCATGCTCTATCAACTGAGCTACATCCCTGCCGGCCATTCCCTCCCCTACCCTGGACGACGCTGGGCCAATTGCGCGCCGCCCAATGGGTCTCCCGGTCGCGGCCGGCTGCGACAGAGCCTGGATTTGAACCGGGATCTCTAGTGGCACAGTTAGCACTGCGATGCAGTGCCTTAGACCACTGCGCCACTCGGGAGATATCCCGAGTGGGATATCTCCCGAGTGATTTCAGGTGTGCCAACAGGGTAAAACTATTTCCACACTGGGAGCACTGGAAAGGCTTTTCTCCTGTGTGTGTCCTCTCATGCCTTTTGAGGGCCTGTGATCGTGAAAAACTCATTACACAATAGGAGCATTGGTAAGGCTTCTCTCCAGAGTGAATTCTCTTATGCATTTTCAGGCTGTCTAACCGGCTAAAACTCTTTCCACACTGGGAACATTGGAAAGGCTTTTCTCCTGTGTGTGTCCTCTCATGCTCTTTTAGGTTGTGTAACTTGGTAAATCTCCTTCCACAGTGGGAGCAGCAGTGTCGTCCTACTGGTTTGGCCGTCTCTAGGTCTGGTTCCCCTGAAGGACTCTTCCCTGGGTCTGGTTCCCCTGAAGGACTCTTCCCTGGGTCTGGTTCCCCTGAAGGACTCTTCCCTGGGTCTGGTTCCCCTGAAGGACTCTTCCCTGGGTCTGGTTCCCCTGAAGGACTCTTGCCGCTGTCAGAGTGAGAGTCTGGTCTCTCTCCTGTCAAAGACAAACATAGTATTTAGTTAAACAGCGAGACCTGAATGAATCTGCCACATGATAAAACTGTTTTCAGAACATTTCCATAATAAAGAAAAACACTTATGAGCAGGCTGAAAGTGACAGTTGGATGGAAGCATTATACATCCTTCTTTGTGTACATACAGTGGGGAAAAAAAGTATTTAGTCAGCCACCAATAGTGCAAGTTCTCCCACTTAAAAAGATGAGAGAGGCCTGTAATTTTCATCATAGATACACGTCAACTATGACAGACAAATTGAGAAAAAAAATCCAGAAAATCACATTGTAGGATTTTTAATGAATTTATTTGCAAATTATGGTGGAAAATAAGTATTTGGTCACCTACAAACAAGCAAGATATCTGGCTCTCACAGACCTGTAACTTCTTCTTTAAGAGGCTCCTCTGTCCTCCACTCGTTACCTGTATTAATGACACCTGTTTGAACTTGTTATCAGTATAAAAGACACCTGTCCACAACCTCAAACAGTCACACTCCAAACTCCACTATGGCCAAGACCAAAGAGCTGTCAAAGGACACCAGAAACAAAATTGTAGACCTGCACCAGGCTGGGAAGACTGAATCTGCAATAGGTAAGCAGCTTGGTTTGAAGACATCAACTGTGGGAGCAATTATTAGGAAATGGAAGACATACAAGACCACTGATAATCTCCCTCGATCTGGGGCTCCACGCAAGATCTCACCCTGTGTGGTCAAAATGATCACAAGAACGGTTAGCAAAAATCCCAGAACCACACGGGGGGAACTAGTGAATGACCTGCAGAGAGCTGGGACCAAAGTAACAAAGCCTACCATCAGTAACACACTACGCCGCCAGGGACTCAAATCCTGCAGTGCAAGACGTGTCCCCCTGCTTAAGCCAGTACATGTCCAGGCCCGTCTGAAGTTTGCTAGAGTGCATTTGGATGATCCAGAAGAGGATTGGGAGAATGTCATATGGTCAGATGAAACCAAACTATAACTTTTTGGTAAAAACTCAACTCGTCGTGTTTGGAGGACAAAGAATGCTGAGTTGCATCCAAAGAACACCAAGCATGGGGGTGGGGGGGTGGAAACACCAAGCATGGGTGAAGCATGGGGGTGGAAACATCATGCTTTGGGGCTGTTTTTCTGCAAAGGGACCAGGACGACTGATCCGTGTAAAGGAAAGAATGAATGGGGCCATGTATCTTGAGATTTTGAGTGAAAACCTCCTTCCATCAGCAAGGGAATTAAAGATGAAACCTGGCTGGGTCTTTCAGCATGACAATGATCCCAAACACACCGCCCGGGCAACGAAGGAGTGGCTTCGTAAGAAGCATTTCAAGGTGCTGGAGTGGCCTAGCCAGTCTCCAGATCTCAACCCCATAGAAAATCTTTGGAGGGAGTTGAAAGTCCGTGTTGCCCAGCGACAGCCCCAAAACATCACTGCTCTAGAGGAGATCTGCATGGAGGAATGGGCCAAAATACCAGCAACAGTGTGTGAAAACCTTGTGAAGACTTACAGAAAATGTTTCACCTGTGTCATTGCCAACAAAGGGTATATAACAAAGTATTGAGAAACTTTTGTTATTGACCAAATACTTATTTTCCACCATAATTTGCAAATAAATTCATAAAAAATTCTACAATGTGATTTTCTGGATTTTTTTTCCTCATTTTGTCTGTCATAGTTGACGTGTACCTATGATGAAAATTACAGGCCTCTCACATCTTTTTAAGTGGGAGAACTTGCACAATTGGTGGCTGACTAAATACTTTTTCCCCCCACTGTATGACAGTTGGAAGCATTATACATCCTTCTTTGTGTACATATGACAGTTGGAAGCATTATACATCCTTCTTTGTGTACATATGACAGTTGGAAGCATTATACATCCTTCTTTGTGTACATATGACAGTTGGAAGCATTATACATCCTTCTTTGTGTACGCGTGACAGTTGGAAGCATTATACATCCTTCTTTGTGTACATATGACAGTTGGAAGCATTATACATCCTTCTTTGTGTACGCGTGACAGTTGGAAGCATTATACATCCTTCTTTGTGTACATATGACAGTTGGAAGCATTATACATCCTTCTTTGTGTACATATGACAGTTGGAAGCATTATACATCCTTCTTTGTGTACATATGACAGTTGGAAGCATTATACATCCTTCTTTGTGTACGCGTGACAGTTGGAAGCATTATACATCCTTCTTTGTGTACGCGTGACAGTTGGAAGCATTATACATCCTTCTTTGTGTACATATGACAGTTGGAAGCATTATACATCCTTCTTTGTGTACGCGTGACAGTTGGAAGCATTATACATCCTTCTTTGTGTACGCGTGACAGTTGGAAGCATTATACATCCTTCTTTGTGTACGCGTGACAGTTGGAAGCATTATACATCCTTCTTTGTGTACGCGTGACAGTTGGAAGCATTATACATCCTTCTTTGTGTACGCGTGACAGTTGGAAGCATTATACATCCTTCTTTGTGTACGCGTGACAGTTAAAAAGGCTTGATGTGCTAGCGGTGAAGATGTTTAGCAGATTTTATTGCGGGTGTAGCGAAATTCCTGTGATCCTAGCTCCAACAGGGCAGTAGTATCTAAAAGTAAAAGAATGGAATTAAGAAATATATCAATACAAATGAAATGAGTAAAGCAGTATGTAAACATTATTAAAGTGACTAGTGTTCCATGTCTATGTACATAGGGCAGCAGCCTCTAAGGTGCAGGGTTGAGTAACCGGGTGGTAGCCGGCTAGTGATGGCTATTTAACAGTCTGATGGCCTTGAGATAGAAGCAGTTTTTTCAGTCTCTCGGTCCCAGCTTTGATGCACCTGTACTGACCTCGCCTTCTGGATGAGAGCGGGGTGAACAGGCCGTGGCTCTGGTGGTTGATGTCCTTGATGATCTTTTTGGCCTTCCTGTGACATCGGGTGTTGTAGGTGTCCTGGAGGGCAGGCAGTGTGCCCCCCGGTGATGCGTTGGGCTCACCGCACCACCCTCTGGAGAGCCCTGCGGGCGGTGCAGTTGCCGTACCAGGCGGTGATACAGCCTGGCAGGATGCTCTCAATTGTGCATCTGTAAAAGTTTGTGAGGGTCTTAGGGGCCAAGCCTAATTTATTTTCCTGGCACCACTCCGCCAGGGCCCTCACCTCCTCCCTGTAGGCTGTCTCGTCATTGTTGGTTATCAAGCCTACTACTGTTGTGTCGTCTGCAAACTTGATGATTGAGTTGGAGGCGTGCTTGGCCACGCAGTCATGGGTGAACAGGGAGTACAGGAGGGAGCTGAGCACGCACCCTTGTGGGGCCCCTGTGTTGAGGATCAGCGTAGTGGAGGTGTTGTTTCCTACCTTCACCACTTGGGGGCGGCCCGTCAGGAAGTCCAGGACCCAGTTGCACAGGGCGGGGTTCAGACCCAGGGCCCTGAGCTTAAATGATGAGCTTGGAGGGTACTATGGTTTTGAAGGCTGAG
This sequence comes from Coregonus lavaretus, assembly GCF_964263955.1. Taxonomy (NCBI): domain Eukaryota; kingdom Metazoa; phylum Chordata; class Actinopteri; order Salmoniformes; family Salmonidae; genus Coregonus; species Coregonus lavaretus. Next base: position 383,157 of record NW_028162010.1, read on the forward strand.
CTATAGTCAATGAACAGCATTCTTACATAGGTATTCCTCTTGTCCAGATGAGATGGGGCAGTGCGATGGCGATTACATCGTCTGTGGATCTATTGGGGCGGTAAGCAAATTGAAGTGGGTCTAGGGTGTCAGGTAAGGTGGAGGTGATATGATCCTTAACTAGCCTCTCAAAGCACCTCATGATGACAGAAGTGAGTGCTACAGGGCAATAGTAATTTAGTTCAGTTACCTTTGCGTTCTTGGGTACAGGAACAATGGTGGCCATCTTGAAGCATGTGGGGACAGCAGACTGGGAAAGGGAGAGATTGAATATGTCCGTAAACACTCCAGCCAGCTGGTCTGCGCATGCTCTGAGGACGCGGCTAGGGATGTCGTCTGGGCCGGTAGCCTTGCAAGGGTTAACACGCTTAAATGTCTTTATCACGTCGGCCACGGAGAACAAGTGCCCACAGTCCTTGGGAGCGGGCCACGACGGTGGCACTGTGTTATCCTCAAAGCGGGCGAAGAAGGTGTTTAGCTTGTCCGGGAGCAAGACGTTGGTGTCCGTGACGTGGCTGGTTTTCCCTTTGTAATCTGTGATTATCTGTAGACCCTGCCACATAGATCTCGTCTCTGAGCCGTTGAATTGCGACTCCACTTTGTCTCTGTACTGACATTTTGCCTGTTTTGATTGCCTACGAAAGGAATAACTACACTGTTTGCATTCAACCATATTCCCATTCAACTTGCGGTGGTTAAATGTGAAGGTTCGCGCTTTCAGTTTTGCGCGAATGCTGCCATCTATCCATGGTTTTTGGTTTGGGTAGGTTTTAATAGTCACAGTGGGAACAACATCCCCTATACACTTCCTGATGAACTCAGTCACCGTGTCCGTGTATACGTCAATGTTATTCTCAGAGGCAACCCGGAACATATCCCAGTCTGCGTGATCAAAACAATCTTGAAGCATGGATTCCGATTGGTCAGACCAGCGTTGAATAGACCTTAGCACGGGTACTTCCTGTTTGAGTTTCTGCGTATAAGAAGGGAGGAGCAGAATGGAGTCGTGATCTGATTTGCCGAAGGGAGGGTGGGGGAGGCCCTTGTAGCCATCCCGGAAGGGGGAGAAACAATGGAGTGGTGATCTGATTTGCCGAAGGGAGGGTGGGGGAGGCCCTTGTAGCCATCCCGGAAGGGGGAGAAACAATGGAGTGGTGATCTGATTTGCAGAAGGGAGGGTGGGGGAGGCCCTTGTAGCCATCCCGGAAGGGGGAGTAACAATGTCAGAGAGTTTTTGAAGTGCAAGTACAACAGGCAATGTGTTGACAGAACTTCAGTAGCGTTTTCCTCAAATTTGCTTTGTTGAAATCCCCAGCTACAATAAATGCGGCCTCAGGATATGTGGTTTCCAGGGTAGTTCCTTGAGGGCCGTCATGGTGTCGGCTTGAGGGGGAATATACACGGCTGGGACTATAACCGAAGAGAATTATCTTGGGAGGTAATACGGTCTGCATTTGATTGCGAGGTATTCTAGGTCGGGTGAACAAAAGGGACTTGAGTTTCTGTATGTTATCACAATCACACCATGAGTAGTTAATCATGAAACATACACCCCCACCTTTCTTCTTCCCAGAGATGTCTTTATTCCTGTCTGCGCGATGTACTGAGAATCCAGCTGGCTGTATGGACGGGGACAGTATATCCAGAGAGAGCCATGATTCAGTGAAACAGAGTATGTTACAGATCCTCGCCCTGAGCTCGTCTTCTTTATTGTCCAGAGACTGAACATTAGCTTGTAATATACTTGGAAGCGGTGGATGGTGTGCACGTCTCCTGAGTCGGACTAGAAGTCCACTCCGAATACCTCTTCTCCGCCGGTGCCGTCTTGGAGCAGCCTCTGGGATAAGTTAAATTGCCCTGAGGGGGGTACGAACAAAGGATCCAATTTGGGAAAGTCATATTTCTGGTTGTAATGCTGGTGAGTTACCGCCGCTCTGATATCCCAAAGTTATTTCCGGCTGTATGTAATAACACAAAAAAAACGTTCTGGGCTAATAATGTAAGAGATAACACACAAAAAAAAAAAAAAATACTGCAACGTTGCTTAGGAGCTAGAAGCAGAGCTTCCATGTCTATCGACGCCATCTAATAGTCAGTGACAACTGTTTGGAGTTTGTGACAGCAACTGTGAGTTTATTACAGACACTATTTCCTTCGGGGCCAAAATGTGTGAAATGTCCCCTAAATATCCACACGACATCACCCATTGTCTTATACCCATGTCTGTAATCTCTGTAAGTGTTTTGAAGTCTGTCTATAGGGATATAATGAGAAAGCTCAGGAAAACATCAGGAATCAGTTCAGCCCCCGTTAATCACACAGACTAATGGTTGGTATCGTTAATCACACAGACTAATGGTTGGTATCGTTAATCACACAGACTAATGGTTGGTATCGTTAATCACACAGACTAATGGTTGGTATCGTTAATCACACAGACTAATGGTTGGTATTATTAATCACACAGACTAATGGTTGGTATCGTTAATCACATAGACTAATGGTTGGTATCGTTAATCACACAGACTAATGGTTGGTATCGTTAATCACACAGACTAATGGTTGGTATCGTTAATCACACAGACTAATGGTTGGTATCGTTAATGTGTAACATGTATTCTAGTGTATTGTGTAACATGTATTTTAGTGTATTGTGTTTGTGTAACATGTATTCTAGTGTATTGTGTTTGTGTAACATGTATTCTAGTGTATTGTGTTTGTGTAACATGTATTCTAGTGTATTGTGTTTGTGTAACATGTATTCTAGTGTATTGTGTTTGTGTAACATGTATTCTAGTGTGTTGTGTAACATGTATTGTGTTTGTGTAACATTTATTCTAGTGTATTGTGTTTGTGTAACATGTATTCTAGTGTATTGTGTTTGTGTAACATGTATTCTAGTGTGTTTGTGTAACATGTATTCTAGTGTATTGTGTTAACATGTATTCTAGTGTATTGTGTAACATGTATTCTAGTGTATTGTGTTTGTGTAACATGTGTTCTAGTGTATTGTGTTAACATGTATTCTAGTGTGTTGTGTAACATGTATTCTAGTGTGTTTGTGTTTGTGTAACATGTATTCTAGTGTATTGTGTTAGTGTAACATGTATTCTAGTGTATTGTGTTTGTGTAACATCTATTCTAGTGTATTGTGTTAACATGTATTCTAGTGTATTGTGTAACATGTATTCTAGTGTATTGTGTTAACATGTATTCTAGTGTATTGTGTAACATGTATTCTAGTGTATTGTGTTTGTGTAACATGTATTCTAGTGTATTGTGTTTGTGTAACATCTATTCTAGTGTATTGTGTTAACATGTATTCTAGTGTATTGTGTTAACATGTATCCTAGTGTATTGTGTTAACATGTATTTTAGTGTATTGTGTTAACATGTATTCTAGTGTATTGTGTTAACATGTATTCTAGTGTATTGTGTTAACATCTATTCTAGTGTATTGTGTTAACATCTATTCTAGTGTATTGTGTTAACATATATTCTAGTGTATTGTGTTAACATGTATTCTAGTGTATTGTGTTTGTGTAACATATATTCTAGTGTATTGTGTTTGTGTAACATATATTCTAGTGTATTGTGTTTGTGTAACATATATTCTAGTGTATTGTGTTTGTGTAACATCTATTCTAGTGTATTGTGTTAACATGTATTCTAGTGTATTGTGTTTGTGTAACATGTATTCTAGTGTATTGTTTGTGTAACATCTATTCTAGTGTATTGTGTTAACATGTATTCTAGTGTATTGTGTTAACATGTATTCTAGTGTATTGTGTTAACATGTATTCTAGTGTATTGTGTTTGAGTAACATGTATTCCAGTGTATTGTGTAACATGTATTCTAGTGTATTGTGTTTGTGTAACATGTATTCTAGTGTATTGTGTTAACATGTATTCTAGTGTGTTTGTGTAACATGTATCCTAGTGTATTGTGTTAACATGTATTCTAGTGTATTGTGTAACATCTATTCTAGTGTATTGTGTTAACATGTATTCTAGTGTATTGTGTAACATCTATTCTAGTGTATTGTGTTAACATGTATTCTAGTGTATTGTGTTAACATGTATTCTAGTGTATTGTGTTAACATCTATTCTAGTGTATTGTGTTAACATCTATTCTAGTGTATTGTGTTAACATGTATTGTATTAACATCTATTCTAGTGTATTGTGTTTGTGTAACATGTATTCTAGTGTATTGTGTTTGTGTAACATGTATTCTAGTGTGTTTGTGTTTGTGTAACATGTATTCTAGTGTATTGTGTAACATGTATTCTAGTGTATTGTGTTAACATGTATTCTAGTGTATTGTGTTTGTGTAACAAGTATTCTAGTGTATTGTGTTTGTGTAACATGTATTCTAGTGTGTTGTGTTAACATGTATTCTAGTGTATTGTGTTAACATGTATTCTAGTGTATTGTGTTAACATGTATTCTAGTGTATTGTGTTAACATGTATTCTAGTGTATTGTGTTAACATCTGTTAACATGTATTGTATTAACATCTATTCTAGTGTATTGTGTTTGTGTAACATGTATTCTAGTGTATTGTGTTTGTGTAACATGTATTCTAGTGTGTTTGTGTTTGTGTAACATGTATTCTAGTGTATTGTGTAACATGTATTCTAGTGTATTGTGTTAACATGTATTCTAGTGTATTGTGTTTGTGTAACAAGTATTCTAGTGTATTGTGTTTGTGTAACATGTATTCTAGTGTGTTGTGTTAACATGTATTCTAGTGTATTGTGTTAACATGTATTCTAGTGTATTGTGTTAACATGTATTCTAGTGTATTGTGTTAACATGTATTCTAGTGTATTGTGTTAACATCTATTCTAGTGTATTGTGTTAACATGTATTGTATTAACATCTATTCTAGTGTATTGTGTTTGTGTAACATGTATTCTAGTGTATTGTGTTTGTGTAACATGTATTCTAGTGTGTTTGTGTTTTTGTAACATGTATTCTAGTGTATTGTGTTTGTGTAACATGTATTCTAGTGTATTGTGTTAACATGTATTCTAGTGTATTGTGTAACATGTATTCTAGTGTATTGTGTTAACATCTATTCTAGTGTATTGTGTTAACATCTATTCTAGTGTATTGTGTTAACATGTATTGTATTAACATCTATTCTAGTGTATTGTGTTTGTGTAACATGTATTCTAGTGTATTGTGTTAACATGTATTCTAGTGTATTGTGTTAACATGTATTCTAGTGTATTGTGTTAACATCTATTCTAGTGTATTGTGTTAACATGTATTCTAGTGTATTGTGTTAACATCTATTCTAGTGTATTGTGTTAACATGTATTGTATTAACATCTATTCTAGTGTATTGTGTTTGTGTAACATGTATTCTAGTGTATTGTGTTTGTGTAACATGTATTCTAGTGTGTTTGTGTTTTTGTAACATGTATTCTAGTGTATTGTGTTAACATGTATTCTAGTGTATTTTGTTTGTGTAACATGTATTCTAGTGTATTGTGTTTGTGTAACATGTATTCTAGTGTATTGTGTTTGTGTAACATGTATTGTAGTGTATTGTGTTTGTGCAATGGTATTTGTATGCTGACTTCACTAAATTCATTTCCATGTAATTGGACAATAAAGTATATCGTATCGTATCATTAATGTAAAAGTAAAAAATGCATACCAAGCTCAGATTGAACCTTTCACATCAAACAGATGGTAATCGTATTATCTTCTATTGCAATCATAGGGTCTTACAATAGGCATTAATATATCTAAACTGGGTCTAAAATGGTCACTTTCATCATGATTTTATAAAATATTGTTTATGATGCAAATGTGAAAAGGTAGTTCCACAAATTGGGTGCCTTTTGCGTCCATTTGATATTTTAAGTAGAAATTAAGCACCATAAAAGCCTGTTATATTAGATGAGGTGCAAATTAATGTAGACCACATGGAGAATTCATTAAAGCTCATTTAAAAGTCCAAAAAATATATGTACCAATTGCAGATTGAACCTTTAACAATTTATACAGTACTGAACAACATATTGAAGTATATAACTTCAGTAGAATGCCCCTTAAAAACCACACATTAGTTCAAGAACTGCAGAGATTGTGCCCCTGTTTTTAAGACAGTACTCACTGGTGTTAATCAGATCTTCAGTCTCCTCCTCTTTCACTCCCAAAACGTCCTCCTTTTTTATTGAGATAGCCTCCTCTTCCCCCCCAAAAGGTTCTTCCTCCTCTTTTGTAACATCCTCCTCCTCTTCTTTCAATGTGATAGCCTCCTCTTCATCCTTTTTCATTCTGAAAGCTTCTACCTCCTCTTCTTCCACTGTGACAGCCTCTATCCCCTCTTCCTCTTTCACTCCAAACGGATCTTTCTCTTCTTTCACTGTAACATCCTCTTCTTCTTTCAGTGTAATAGCCTCCTCTTCCTCTTTTATCATTCTGAAAACTTCTTCCTCTTCTTTCACTGTAACACCCTCCTCTTCTTCTTTCACGACAATGTTCAGCCCCAGAGCTTCTTTCTCCCTACAACAGACCTCCTCTTCTTTAGCAGGGGAGGAGTAGCTTAGCCAGCTCATGGTCGGGGATGTTAGCTAGCTAGCTAGCATTAGTGACTAGCCTAGTCTAGGCTCAGTATCAATCTTAACAAATTAGTACATTTAACAAGCAAATTACGTTTAAGTTAACTAAAAAACACGGATTCATATACAAAAAAAATGATCAAAGAAGCTTCAATATGTCGGTTAAATGTTGGCTAGTAAGCTACCGAGGTGGCTGAATCAGTAGCCGTTTTGTTTTTGGAAGAAGCGTCCCGTCCACTAGAACATACGTCGCGCAAGAAGTATCAACTGAAATACTTACATCGCCATCTGCTGACTGGAGTGGGTAACGCAGTTATTCACCTCATTGTTTATTCTGGCAAAAGAAATCATGACAAATAATTTCAAAATGAGCAAATACATTTTAAATTAGAAAATACATTTTCTCTTACAGCCAATTATTTCCTCTACACAAGATAATTACTTTATTATGGCCCATGGGGGAAATGTTTATTTGCAGCTGTGTGTACATACAACCATATAACCAAACATACAAAGGACATCAAGACAACTGCAGACAATAAATATGAGAATAGAAAAAGTGGAATCATGGGTGATTCATAATGACTCAACTGTACACGACATATATATATATATATATATATATATATATATATATATATATATATATATATACACACATTATACACATCAGTACATTGCCAACCACATTGTCCAGTGTAGGCAGGCCTGCTGGACCTACTAGTGATTGTCATTCAGCAGCCTTATTGCCACTGGGATAAAGGACTGTTTGGTTCTGTTCCTGTTATGCCCTGTTGCCCGGCAACGTCGCCCCGAGGGGAGTAGCTCAAACTCCTTGTATAGAGGATGTCTGGGGTCCAACAGTACCTTGCAGGCTTTAGTGAGGGACGTTGGCCCATGTTGACTCCCAACGCTTCCCGCAGTTGTGTCAAGATGGCTGGATGACCGTTGGGTGGTGGACCATTCTTGATACACACGGGAAACTGTTGAGCGTGAAAAACCCAGCAGCGTTGCAGTTCTTGACTGAAACCGGTGCGCCTGGCACCAACTAACCATAACCCCGTTCAAAGGCACTTCAATATTTGCTCTTGCCCATTCACCCTCTGAATGGCACACATACACAATCCATGTCTCAATTGTTTTCGAGGCTTAAACATCCTCTTTAAAAGGTGCACTATGCAGAAATCTCTCCTCCATTTCCTGGTTGCTCAAATTCTATTAGTTTGTCTATGTTCAGTTTATGTGACAAAACAAGCAAGTACATTGTACCATCTAAACCGCTGTGAAATATATTTTCCATAACCCCAAAACATTTTCAGCTGTTTGATGCTGCAAAAACAAAAAGTAAAAAAATGTAAACACCGGAAGCATAGAAATAGCGCACATAGACCAGATCTACCACTTATTAGACTTGCTTTCAATGAGAATGACAGATCTATAACTCACATTTCTATGGGAATTTGGTTGGTCAGTCTATGTCATGGAAACAGCAGGTGTTCTTAATGTTTTGTACACTCAGTGTACACAGTATATATTATTATAGGCTACTAAACTACATTTTCCAGTGGCACACTGACTCACCTAATGATGAAAATGAAGCCGGTGTACTCATCCTAGCAACAGCCTATCTCAAGATGAGCTACTTTGAAAAAAACAGGACTGCTGTTCGCCAAAAAGAAGAAAATGGGAGTGGTTGAGAAAAAAGTTGGTTCTATTGGTTCTACAGACAGATTAGTCTTCTCTTTTCAGCAGTACGCATTTGCATTCCAAACTGTTAAGTTTTCCCGCGATTGTATTTTTGAAATGAGCCAAAGGCAAACCCTACAGCTGCAAACCAACCATAGAAATATAATCCATAGATGGGCAGTTTCCATTCAAGTCAGTTCTGGCAGCCATTGCTAGTGTACCCATGAGTTTAACAGTCAAATTGCCAGGGTTAGAGGTTCCAAAACCCTTCTATGGATAATATGTATGAGGGGCACAACAAGCTGTATATTTGACGCGCATGCTGCCCAAATTGCAGCCTTCCCGACTGTAGGCGTACCGGTAACCGCCAAAATAAAGGAAACACTAGAGGAAATGAGGGATACAAAATACTGTTTATGTTATGGTGGGCATTTTCCTGGCATGGTTTAGGACCACTAGTAGACTCTATGCCAAAATACTGTTTATGTTATGGTGGGCATTTTCCTGGCATGGTTTAGGACCACTAGTAGACTCTATGCCAAAATACTGTTTATGTTATGGTGGGCATTTTCCTGGCATGGTTTAGGACCACTAGTCGACTCTATGCCAAGGCCAATTAAATGTGCTCTAGCAGCTCTTGTTGGCCCAACACCAGCTTAAGACACTTTATGTTGGTGTTTCCTTTATTTTGGCAGTTACCTGTGTGTGTGCTTGTGATCAAACTTTAACTTATGCTCTCTGGTGTATTTTGAACATTGAGAGCGGGCTCTTGTGACAAAAAATAAAAATAAACAAATAACGTGATTATATGACTCACACATTAATTTATTATGCCGTTTATTTAATTTATTATTTGTATTATTTATCGGTTAACCAATCAAGGCAGGTCGCGGCCGGCTACAAAAGAGCCTGGATTCGAACCAGGATCTCTAGTGGCACTGCGCCACTCGGGATTTATAAAAATAAACCACTATATGTGTTCAGGTGTTTACGGAGACCCCTCTGGCAGTATTTTTTCTAGATGTGAACACGATATCCCAAAAACATCAGATTTAATTGGTATTCGCCGCTGGGATGATGTAGCATCAAAATCAGCTCGGATACTTTGTGGCTGTGGTAACTAGATGCGATAACAGTTACGGACAAGATTGAATATAACTTGACTCCATCTGAGCAACAATGTCTTCCGAACAGGTGCTACAATTTGCATTGGCTATAATCCACATTGTTATATTGTGAATAAAAAATATTCACGTTGTCGGCCAGAAATAATGTCAAGGTAGCTAGCTACATGGTTGATAAAGCTACTGTGAATTTCCCTGCCTGGTACAAGATAGCAATATGACGATAGCTTTAGTACATTAGCTACCACGCAGTGTAAAATAATTACATTTTGGCCATCATAGCTCTGCATTCATGGAAAATAACCTTGGCTTTGGCGTGCATTCAATCCTTTGCCCTTCTGACTCCTAGCTGTACTAGCTAGCTAATAACATTACTGGGATGGCCCCTTGATTCTCCAGAGCAATGGCTAATACCATTACTGGGATGGCCCCTTGATTCTCCAGAGCAATGGCTAATACCATTACTGGGATGGCCCCTTGATTCTCCAGAGCAATGGCTAATACCATTACTGGGATGGCCCCTTGATTCTCCAGAGCAATGGCTAATACCATTACTGGGATGGCCCCTTGATTCTCCAGAGCAATGGCTAATACCATTACTGGGATGGCCCCTTGATTCTCCAGAGCAATGGCTAATACCATTACTGGGATGGCCCCTTGATTCTCCAGAGCAATGGCTAATACCATTACTGGGATGGCCCCTTGATTCTCCAGAGCAATGGCTATGAAGATGTGTATGGATTGTAGAAGTGTTATACTCGACTCCTCTGCATTAAAATCCTTATTGGTTATATATAAAAGACCATGTAGTGAACATTACAATACAATCCTAATAACAGTGTTGTGTACTTTTTTTTTTCTCTGTAGGATTCCAGTTTTGAAGAGCCGCAGACCGTCCAGGAGCACAGGCAGGGATGCAGAAAGAATTGGACAGGAAGACTTATCCGGAAATGCAGGATCAATGAGTTAGCCAGCTTACAGTGCCTTGGAAAAGATGCAGGATCAATGAGTTAGCCAGCTTACAGTGCCTTGGAAAAGATGCAGGATCAATGAGTTAGCCAGCTTACAGTGCCTTGGAAAAGATGCAGGATCAATGAGTTAGCCAGCTTACAGTGCCTTGGAAAAGATGCAGGATCAATGAGTTAGCCAGCTTACAGTGCCTTGGAAAAGATGCAGGATCAATGAGTTAGCCAGCTTACAGTGCCTTGGAAAAGTATTCATCCCCCTTGGTGTTTTTCCTATTTTGTTGCAATAGTTCTGCATGCTCAAGTTCTGTTTTTTTTTGTTTTATTTCTTGTTTGTTTCACAATAACAAATATTTTGCATCTTCAAAGTGGTAGGCATGTTGTGTAAATCAAATGATACCAACCCCCCAAAAAATCCATTTTAATTCCAGGTTGTAAGGCAACAAAATAGGAAAAATGCCAAGGGGGGTGAATACCTTCGCAAGCCACTGTTCTTGCCTTTATATATATATATATATATATATATATATATATATATATATATATATATATATATATATATATATATATAAGCTTTAAATGGTCTAATTGACTCAGTAACCAAGTTTAGATTTCCTAATGAACCAGAAATGTCATAGTTACTGCTTATTCTTTATCAAAGTTAGATGGCTAAGTTATTGATCCTGCCTTGCAGTATACCCCTCTCAATATTAATATGTACATTATGAATAAATACTGTTAGAATAGGGATTGTTATTTTTTCTGTCTGTTCCTTTATTACATGTAGATTGACCATATATTCCCTTAAAGCCACATTCTGTAAGATACATTTGCAACTCAAATGTAAACAATAGATTATTTGTAGTGCACACTCAGTCACACAGATACAAACGCACACATAGAAAACCCAGAGCCAGTTTGAAAAGGACCATTTAATCACAGAGAGCGTACAAATTGAAACTGTCGTGCTCGCTATTAAAACTGACCTAACTCATTTTCAATGAATGTCTTTAGATAAAAAGACTAACATACAAATGTATTGTTAAATAGGCTTTTAAAAAGGCCCAGTGCAGTCAAAAACACGTTATATATATCTTTCCACACTGAGGTTGGAATAACACTGTGATATACTGAATATGATGATAATGCCCTTTTAATGTAAGAGCTGTTTGAAAAGACCGCCTGAAGTTTCAGCCTGTTTTGGTGGGATGGAGTTTTGGTCCGCTTGACATCATCATCAGGCAGTAAATTAGTTAACAGACCAATAAGAAAGAGAGTTCCAAACCTCTCTGCCAATAACAGCGACTCAGACCACTCCCACACATTGCTAGCAAAATTCTTGCTTGAGAAATTGCTCTTTGCTAAGAAGCACTTTTTGTTTTGTACATTTTTAATTGAAAACAATCACAATAAGGTACCTAATTGTTTCCCAGAAATGATTTGATATTGAGATAATTTTTTTAACGGCTGCATTGGACCTTTAAAGCTTAGTTGAAACAATAACTAAGCGGTCACTCTGCCTCTGTTTTGGTAAAAGGCTGAGGGATGGGCCCTGGAGGAATGTAACCATTATCAAAATCATAGACAGAGCTATGGATGCAAGGACTGACCTTCCATGACATCAACATTATAGTTTTTAACCATGTTGAGGCGATACAGTGTTGGTTTACATTTACATTGTTTGCAAACATTGCAACAAATCAAGCATTTATTTTGGAATCTGAGTGTGACAGTTGAACTAAGCTCATGAGGCATTTATAAGTTATATTCGTCAAGAATCAATGAGTACGTATCATTAATTTACAAGTCAAAAGATGTATGTAGCAACTAAGGATTCTAGCTTCAACCAAGTTGATTTTATGTAACATGAACAAAAACACTAATTCTCAAGTCAAAAACATAAGACAGAACATAGCTTTTTCATTCTCTCATGTGCTTTCAAGCACCATAACCGGGTAAAAGTCTTTCCACACCGGGAGCAGTGGTAGGGCTTCTCTCCGGTGTGTGTCCTCTCATGCTCTCTTAGGCTCCCTAACTGGGTAAAACTCTTTCCACAATGAGAGCACAATGGTTTTTCGCCTGTGTGTATTTTTTCATGCGCTTTCAAATGACAACGCTGGATAAATCTCTTTCCACACTGAGAGCATTTGAAAGGCCTCTCTACAGAGTGTGTTCTCTCATGTTTTTTCAGGTCCCATGGTGATAAAAACATATTTTCACACTGGGAGCAGTGATATGGCTTCTCTACAGCGTGTGTTCTTTTATGCCTTTTCAAGTTCCCCAAATGGGTAAAACTCTTTCCACACAGGGAGCAATAGTAAGGCTTCGCTCCTGTGTGTGTCCTCTCATGCTCTTTCAGTTGCCCTGACCAGCTAAAACTCTTTCCACACTGGGAGCAGAGGTAAGGCTTCTCCCCTGTGTGTGTTCTCTTATGTGATTTCAGGGCTGCTGATGAAACATATCTGTTTTCACACTGGGAGCAGTGGTAGGGCTTCTCCCCTGTATGTGTCATTTCATGCATTTTCAGTTTCCTTAACTGAATAAAACCTTTTCCACACTGGGAGCAGTAATAAGACTTCTCCCCTGTGTGCGTTCTCTTGTGTTCTTTCAGGTGGCCTAACCGGATAAAACTCTTTCCACACTGGGAGCAGTGATGAGGCTTCTCCCCTGTGTGTGTCCTCTCATGTTCTTTTAGGTTCCATAACCTTGTAAAACTCTTTCCACACTGGGAACATTGGTAGGGCTTTTCTCCTGTGTGTGTACTCTCATGCACTTTAAGGTTCCCTAACTTGGTAAAACTCTTTTCACACTTGGAATAGTGGCGTCGTCTCGCTGGTTCAGATGTCTCTGGTTCTTCTGAAAGACACTTTCCACTGTCTGAGTTAGAGTCTTGTCTCTCTCCTGCCAAAGACAAATAGAGTATTTAGTTAAATACTAAATTGAGACCTGAAATAAACCTGAATGATACCTAGGTTTAATCCAGACTAGGTCTCTCAAAACCTGAGTTCAGTTTTGAGAACATTTAATAAAAAAAAAAACATCCTGTTCGGGTTCCGCTGGCAGGCACTGAAATGCGTCACTTTTTTTGAAAAATAACTATGAATTAACAGACTTCTTTTCAAATAATTTTCAACACATAGCCCAATGTTAAGGTGTGAGAGGTTCACTGTAGCTAGCGTAATCTGTCTGTTCACAATTCACCTGTGGGAAGGAACATGGCTGCTCTCAACACCCGACAACAGCAATGTGACCGAGTGGCGACTCCACGAACTTAGCTAGAAGGGAAAATCAATCTCCTAAAAAAAGATAACAGAATCACTTGAAAAGCATTCCGGTAAATTCAATGGACCCGTTGTGGAAGCGGGCAACCCAATTTCCTCAAAGCAATATTTTCTATGAACTGTTTGGGCAGGACAAGCTGGATCCACGCCGCTGATAAACATTGCGCACCGCACGGGGTGCTCTCCGGAACCGATCTCAGTGTATGAATGTACAAATCATACAAAATATTATTATGTTGTCTGTGGTCCAGGACTTGGTTATTATTATGTTGTCTGTGGTCCAGGACTTGGTTATTATTATGTTGTCTGTGGTCCAGGGCTTGGTTATTATTATGTTGTCTGTGGTCCAGGACTTGGTTATTATTATGTTGTCTGTGGTCCAGAACTTGGTTATTATTATGTTGTCTGTGGTCCAGGACTTGGTTATTATTATGTTGTCTGTGGTCCAGGACTTGGTTATTATTATGATGTTGTCTGTGGTCCAGGACTTGGTTATTATTATGATGTTGTCTGTGGTCCAGGACTTGGTTATTATTATGATGTTGTCTGTGGTCCAGGACTTGGTTATTATTATGTTGTCTGTGGTCCAGGACTTGGTTATTATTATGTTGTCTGTGGTCCAGAACTTGGTTATTATTATGTTGTCTGTGGTCCAGGACTTGGTTATTATTATGTTGTCTGTGGTCCAGGACTTGGTTATTATTATGTTGTCTGTGGTCCAGGACTTGGTTATTATTATGTTGTCTGTGGTCCAGGACTTGGTTATTATTATGTTGTCTGTGGTCCAGAACTTGGTTATTATTATGTTGTCTGTGGTCCAGAACTTGGTTATTATTATGTTGTCTGTGGTCCAGGACTTGGTTATTGTTATGATGTTGTCTGTGGTCCAGGACTTGGTTATTATTATTATGTTGTCTGTGGTCCAGGACTTGGTTATTATTATTATGTTGTCTGTGGTCCAGGACTTGGTTATTATTATTATGTTGTCTGTGGTCCAGGACTTGGTTATTATTATTATGTTGTCTGTGGTCCAGGACTTGGTTATTATTATTATGTTGTCTGTGGTCCAGGACTTGGTTATTATTATTATGTTGTCTGTGGTCCAGGACTTGGTTATTATTATTATGTTGTCTGTGGTCCAGGACTTGGTTATTATTATTATGTTGTCTGTGGTCCAGGACTTGGTTATTATTATTATGTTGTCTGTGGTCCAGGACTTGGTTATTATTATTATGTTGTCTGTGGTCCAGGACTTGGTTATTATTATTATGTTGTCTGTGGTCCAGGACTTGGTTATTATTATTATGTTGTCTGTGGTCCAGGACTTGGTTATTATTATTATGTTGTCTGTGGTCCAGGACTTGGTTATTATTATTATGTTGTCTGTGGTCCAGGACTTGGTTATTATTATTATGTTGTCTGTGGTCCAGGACTTGGTTATTATTATTATGTTGTCTGTGGTCCAGGACTTGGTTATTATTATTATGTTGTCTGTGGTCCAGGACTTGGTTATTATTATTATGTTGTCTGTGGTCCAGGACTTGGTTATTATTATTATGTTGTCTGTGGTCCAGGACTTGGTTATTATTATGTTGTCTGTGGTCCAGGACTTGGTTATTATTATGTTGTCTGTGGTCCAGGACTTGGTTATTGTTATGATGTTGTCTGTGGTCCAGGACTTGGTTATTATTATTATGTTGTCTGTGGTCCAGGACTTGGTTATTATTATGTTGTCTGTGGTCCAGGACTTGGTTATTATTATGTTGTCTGTGGTCCAGGACTTGGTTATTGTTATGATGTTGTCTGTGGTCCAGGACTTGGTTATTATTATTATGTTGTCTGTGGTCCAGGACTTGGTTATTATTATTATGTTGTCTGTGGTCCAGGACTTGGTTATTATTATTATGTTGTCTGTGGTCCAGGACTTGGTTATTATTATTATGTTGTCTGTGGTCCAGGACTTGGTTATTATTATTATGTTGTCTGTGGTCCAGGACTTGGTTATTATTATTATGTTGTCTGTGGTCCAGGACTTGGTTATTATTATGTTGTCTGTGGTCCAGGACTTGGTTATTATTATGTTGTCTGTGGTCCAGGACTTGGTTATTATTATGTTGTCTGTGGTCCAGGACTTGGTTATTATTATGTTGTCTGTGGTCCAGGACTTGGTTATTATTATGTTGTCTGTGGTCCAGGACTTGGTTATTATTATGTTGTCTGTGGTCCAGGACTTGGTTATTATTTTGTTGTCTGTGGTCCAGGACTTGGTTATTATTATGTTGTCTGTGGTCCAGGACTTGGTTATTATTATTATGTTGTCTGTGGTCCAGGACTTGGTTATTATTATTATGTTGTCTGTGGTCCAGGACTTGGTTATTATTATTATGTTGTCTGTGGTCCAGGACTTGGTTATTATTATTATGTTGTCTGTGGTCCAGGACTTGGTTATTATTATTATGTTGTCTGTGGTCCAGGACTTGGTTATTATTATTATGTTGTCTGTGGTCCAGGACTTGGTTATTATTATTATGTTGTCTGTGGTCCAGGACTTGGTTATTATTATTATGTTGTCTGTGGTCCAGGACTTGGTTATTATTATTATGTTGTCTGTGGTCCAGGACTTGGTTATTATTATTATGTTGTCTGTGGTCCAGGACTTGGTTATTATTATTATGTTGTCTGTGGTCCAGGACTTGGTTATTATTATTATGTTGTCTGTGGTCCAGGACTTGGTTATTATTATTATGTTGTCTGTGGTCCAGGACTTGGTTATTATTATTATGTTGTCTGTGGTCCAGGACTTGGTTATTATTATTATGTTGTCTGTGGTCCAGGACTTGGTTATTATTATTATGTTGTCTGTGGTCCAGGACTTGGTTATTATTATGTTGTCTGTGGTCCAGGACTTGGTTATTATTATGTTGTCTGTGGTCCAGGACTTGGTTATTGTTATGATGTTGTCTGTGGTCCAGGACTTGGTTATTATTATTATGTTGTCTGTGGTCCAGGACTTGGTTATTATTATGTTGTCTGTGGTCCAGGACTTGGTTATTGTTATGATGTTGTCTGTGGTCCAGGACTTGGTTATTATTATTATGTTGTCTGTGGTCCAGGACTTGGTTATTATTATTATGTTGTCTGTGGTCCAGGACTTGGTTATTATTATTATGTTGTCTGTGGTCCAGGACTTGGTTATTATTATTATGTTGTCTGTGGTCCAGGACTTGGTTATTATTATTATGTTGTCTGTGGTCCAGGACTTGGTTATTATTATTATGTTGTCTGTGGTCCAGGACTTGGTTATTATTATGTTGTCTGTGGTCCAGGACTTGGTTATTATTATGTTGTCTGTGGTCCAGGACTTGGTTATTATTATGTTGTCTGTGGTCCAGGACTTGGTTATTATTATGTTGTCTGTGGTCCAGGACTTGGTTATTATTATGTTGTCTGTGGTCCAGGACTTGGTTATTATTTTGTTGTCTGTGGTCCAGGACTTGGTTATTATTATGTTGTCTGTGGTCCAGGACTTGGTTATTATTATGTTGTCTGTGGTCCAGGACTTGGTTATTATTTTGTTGTCTGTGGTCCAGGACTTGGTTATTATTATGTTGTCTGTGGTCCAGGACTTGGTTATTATTATGTTGTCTGTGGTCCAGCTATGTTGTCTGTGGTCCAGGACTTGGTTATTATTATGTTGTCTGTGGTCCAGGACTTGGTTATTATTATGTTGTCTGTGGTCCAGGACTTGGTTATTATTATGTTGTCTGTGGTCCAGGACTTGGTTATTATTATGTTGTCTGTGGTCCAGGACTTGGTTATTATTATGTTGTCTGTGGTCCAGGACTTGGTTATTATTTTGTTGTCTGTGGTCCAGGACTTGGTTATTATTATGTTGTCTGTGGTCCAGGACTTGGTTATTATTATGTTGTCTGTGGTCCAGGACTTGGTTATTATTTTGTTGTCTGTGGTCCAGGACTTGGTTATTATTATGTTGTCTGTGGTCCAGGACTTGGTTATTATTATGTTGTCTGTGGTCCAGCTATGTTGTCTGTGGTCCAGGACTTGGTTATTATTATGTTGTCTGTGGTCCAGGACTTGGTTATTATTATGTTGTCTGTGGTCCAGGACTTGGTTATTATTATGTTGTCTGTGGTCCAGGACTTGGTTATTATTATGTTGTCTGTGGTCCAGCTATGTTGTCTGTGGTCCAGAACTTGGTTATTATTATGTTGTCTGTGGTCCAGGACTTGGTTATTATTATGTTGTCTGTGGTCCAGGACTTGGTTATAATATGTTGTCTGTGGTCCAGGACATTCAGACAATGATGACTCCATGCCAACTAATGAAAAACAGACAATATATTGAAGTGTCATACAGTGGGGTTACTTTCTTGTGGGGCTACAACACATTGCATTCCTAAACTGTTTAGGATAAGATGGCCAGTCCCATATGGTCTAAACTGTTGAGGAGAGATGGCCAGTCCCATATGGTCTAAACTGCTGAGGAGAGATGGCCAGTCCCATATGGGCCAAACTGTTGAGGAGAGATGGCCAGTCCCATATGGGCCAAACTGTTGAGGAGAGATGGCCAGTCACATATGGGCCAAACTGTTGAGGAGAGATGGCCAGTCCCATATGGGCCAAACTGTTGAGGAGAGATGGCCAGTCCCATATGGGCCAAACTGTTGAGGAGAGATGGCCAGTCCCATATGGGCCAAACTGTTGAGGAGAGATGGCCAGTCACATACGGGCCAAACGGTTGAGGAGAGATGGCCAGTCACATACGGGCCAAACTGCTGAATGTATCTCCCAGGGAGGACTTGGCCTACAGGCCATGATTCATTACTGTGAAGCTATAGATTATAGACAAGGGGCGGTTTCTGGGTGGGGAACGACCAATGGGTGGGCAGGGAAGGGGGAATGGTTCACAGGGGGGCGGGTTCTGGGTGGGGAACGACCAATGGGTGGGTTTCCCTGTGGGTCCTGCTTCTTGTTTCACACCCACGGTTTTATTAACATTAAAGGTAAATTACATCATTAATAATACATTCATTAATAATACGCTAGCTATTCTCTCCTGGAATTTTAAAGCCCTAAACTGTCCTATTAAATGTTCTAAATGTCTTGATATCCTAGAAAAAGCTTTATTTTCTTTAATCAAGAAAATAGAAATTCGACATACACTACTACGCGGACAAAAGTATGTGGACACCCTTTCAAATGAGTGGATTCGGCTATTTCAGCCACACGTTGCTGACAGGAGTATAAACTTGAGCACAGAGCCATGCAACATCCATAGACAAACATTGGCAGTAGAATGGCCTTAATGAAGAGTTCAGTGACTTTCAATGTGGCACTGTCATAGGATGCCACCTTTCCAACAAGTCAGTTCGTCACATTTCTGCCCTGCTAGAGCTGCCCCGGTCAACTGTATGTGCTGTTATTGCGAAGTGTAAACATCTAGGAGTAACAACGGCTCAGCCACGAAGTGGTAGGCCACACAAGCTCACAGAACGGGACCGTACAGAAGCGCGTAGTGCATAAAAATCGTCTGTCTTCGAGCTGCAAAACTCACTACCAAGTTCCAAACTGCCTCTGGAAACAACGTCAGCACAATAACTGTTCGTTGGGAGTTTCATGAAATGGGTTTCCATGGCCGAGCATCCGCACACAACCCTAAGATCACCATGCGCAATGACAAGCGTCAGCTGGAGTGGTGTAAAGCTCACCGGCATTGGACTCTGGAGCAGTGGAAACGCGTTCTCTGGAGTGATGAATCATCTGGCAGTCCGACTGACAAATCTGGGTTTGGCGGATGCCAGGAGAACGCTACCTGCCCCAATGCATAGTGCCAACTGTAAAGTTTGGTGGAGGAGGAATAATGGTCTGGGGCTGTTTTTGACATTCTAGACGATTCTGTGCATCTAACTTTGTGGTAACAGTCTAGGGAAGCCCCTTTCCTGTTTCAGCATGACACAATGCCCCCGTGCACAAAGCTAGGTCCATACAGAAATTGTTTGTCGAGATCAGTGTGGAAGATCTTGACTAGCTTGCACAGAGCCCTGACCTCAACCCCATCGAACACCTTTGGGATGAATTGGACGCCGACTGCGAGCCAGTCCTAATCGCCCAACATCAGTGCCCGACCTCACTGATGCTCTTGTGGCTGAATGGAAGCAAGTCCCTGCAGCAATGTTCCAACATCTAGTGGAAAGCCTTCCCAGAAGAGTATGAGGCTGTTAGAGCAGCAAAGGGGGGACCAACTCCATATTAATGCCCATGATTTTGGAATGAGATGTTCGACGAGCATGTGTCCACATACTTTTGGCAATGTAGTGTATGAGCCTGTCTGACCACCACGCGTACTACTGACAACTTCAAATTATAGAATATCCTAGAAGAGTCACAAGATGGTGTTACAACATTTAATTACTACAAAATTCTACAGTCTGTGATGAATTTTGAAATGAAACAAAATGAATTCATAACGATCAATAATAATTCAGTCGATGACCCCTGGATTCTATGGGACGCCACCAACGTTTTTATTAAAAATAATGCAACTGCATTTGCACCTGGGTTGAATAAATCACAATTAAAAGAAGATATCAGAATTGGAAAAGTTGTTAACTGTGTTAGAGCTTTTCTCAACAAACACTATTTTCAGACCAGGTAGCTAATACTCTTTCAGAAGTCAAGACAGAACTTAATTTATTGATAAGACAGAGAGCAGAATGTTCCATCCATCGAGTGACTCAACCATTACTTCCTGGTGATCGTCCCAGTCCTTTACTGGCCAACCAGCAACGCAGTAATGATCAATTAGCTGACATAGCAACTATTGAATCTGAAACAGAACCCAAATTACTATCAGAACCCAAATTAATCAAAGATTATCCCGCTTGTATAAAGAACTGTACACCTTTGATTGTAAATCCACACCAAGCCAGACTAAGTCATTTCTAAAATAATTAAAAACTCCTCTTCTCTCAACAGAGGAAGCCAGCTCGCTGGGAGCCCAAATCTCTCTCAATGAACTCAAAAGGGCATGAATAAAGGAAACATCATCTGGATGGAACAGTATTCCTCCTGAGGTCTATTTAAAAATGTTGGTGTCAATTAGGTCCACTATTGCCCGAAATGATTAATACAGCCTTTCACAATGGTTCATTTGGGAGAGATGTGAATACAGCATTAATTACGCTTTTACTATACTGAACAAAAATATAAACGCAACATGCAACAATTTCAAAGATTTTACTGAGTTACAGTTCATATGAGGAAAT
The DNA here is from genome assembly GCF_964263955.1 of Coregonus lavaretus. NCBI lineage: Eukaryota > Metazoa > Chordata > Actinopteri > Salmoniformes > Salmonidae > Coregonus > Coregonus lavaretus. The sequence continues at coordinate 404,117 of NW_028162010.1, forward strand.
CAATCAATTGAAATGAATTAATTAAGCCCTAATCTATGGATTTCACATGACTGGGAATACAGATATGTATCTGTTGGTCACAGATACAGTGGGGAAAAAAAGTATTTAGTCAGCCACCAATTGTGCAAGTTCTCCCACTTAAAAAGATGAGAGAGGCCTGTAATTTTCATCATAGGTACACGTCAACTATGACAGACAAAATGAGATTTTTTTTCTCCAGAAAATCACATTGTAGGATTTTTAAGGAATTTATTTGCAAATGATGGTGGAAAATAAGTATTTGGTCAATAACAAACGTTTCTCAATACTTTGTTATATACCCTTTGTTGGCAATGACACAGGTCAAACGTTTTCTGTAAGTCTTCACAAGGTTTTCACACACTGTTGCTGGTATTTTGGCCCATTCCTCCATGCAGATCTCCTCTAGAGCAGTGATGTTTTGGGGCTGTTGCTGGGCAACACGGACTTTCAACTCCCTCCAAAGATTTTCTATGGGGTTGAGATCTGGAGGCTGGCTAGGCCACTCCAGGACCTTGAAATGCTTCTTACGAAGCCACTCCTTCGTTGCCCGGGCGGTGTGTTTGGGATCATTGTCATGCTGAAAGACCCAGCCACGTTTAATCTTCAATGCCCTTGCTGATGGAAGGAGGTTTTCACTCAAAATCTCACGATACATGGCCCCATTCATTCTTTCCTTTACACGGAGTCGTCCTGGTCCCTTTGCAGAAAAACAGCCCCAAAGCATGATGTTTCCACCCCATGCTTCACAGTAGGTATGGTGTTCTTTGGATGCAACTCAGCATTCTTTGTCCTCCAAACACGACGAGTTGAGTTTTTACCAAAAAGTTATATTTTGGTTTCATCTGACCATATGACATTCTCCCAATCCTCTTCTGGATCATCCAAATACACTCTAGCAAACTTCAGACGGGCCTGGACATGTACTGGCTTAAGCAGGTGGACACGTCTGGCACTGCAGGATTTGAGTCCCTGGCGTCGTAGTGTGTTACTGATGGTAGGCTTTGTTACTTTGGTCCCAGCTCTCTGCAGGTCATTCACTAGGTCCCCCCGTGTGGTTCTGGGATTTTTGCTCACCGTTCTTGTGATCATTTTGACCCCACGGGGTGAGATCTTGCGTGGAGCCCCAGATCGAGGGAGATTATCAGTGGTCTTGTATGTCTTCCATTTCCTAATAATTGCTCCCACAGTTGATTTCTTCAAACCAAGCTGCTTACCTATTGCAGATTCAGTCTTCCCAGCCTGGTGCAGGTCTACAATTTTGTTTCTGGTGTCCTTTGACAGCTCTTTGGTCTTGGCCATAGTGGAGTTCGGAGTGTGACTTTGAGGTTGTGGACAGGTGTCTTTTATACTGATAACAAGTTCAAACAGGTGCCATTAATACTGGTAACGAGTGGAGGACAGAGGAGCCTCTTAAAGAAGAAGTTACAGGTCTGTGAGAGCCAGAAATCTTGCTTGTTTGTAGGTGACCAAATATTATTTTCCACCATGATTTGCAAATAAATTCATAAAAAATCCTACAATGTGATTTCCTGGAATTCTTTTCCTCTATTTGTCTGTCATAGTTGACGTGTACCTATGATGAAAATTACAGGCCTCTCTCATCTTTTTAAGCGGGAGAACTTGCACAATTGGTGGCTGACTAAATGCTTTTTTCCCCCACTGTACCTTGTATGATCATTCTGTTAAACATGCCCAATTTGACCATAGAACGATGCACAACTCTCAATCCTTCTACTCTGGTTCCCATTGCAACAGATGGGAGCCCACATGATTGTGTAACCGAAACTGAGAAGCTTGTGTTGCCAAGACCTGACTTAACAGACATAGCCTTGCCCGATGGAGAAATAACTATGTTTGTAGATGGCTCGTCCAGAAAAAAAAACCTGATGGCACTAATGCCACAGGATATATGCGGTTGTAACAGCGACAGACGTTCTAGAAGCTGAATCTTTACCTAGAAATTATTTTGCACAGCAGGCAGAAATAGTGTCTCTCACTCGTGCATGTCATTTAGGTAAAGGAAAACGGGTTACCATTTACACAGATAGTGCTTATGCATTTAAATACAGTTCACGTATTTGCTGGACAATGGAGAAATAGGGGAATGGTAACTACTTCTGGGAAACCTATAACACATGCTCAATTGATTTTAAATTTGTTAGATGCTGTTCTCTTACCAGACAAGATGGCTATTTGCAAGTGTGACACTCATACTACAGGGAAAGACAGTATTAGCAACCGGTAACCTGGTAACCGGAAGGCAGATGAGGAAGCGATGAAGGCAGGCAGCAAACCACTCAGCTACATCTGAAAGAGGAAGTGAGTATTGACACAGACTTACTGAGAGAAAGTCAATTAAGAGCCTCAATGAAAGAAGTTACTAAATGGGAAAAGCTAGGAGCAGTAATGAAGGAGGGGATTTGGTATCAAGGTAAGTTACCCATATTACCAACATCTCTGTTTAGATATGCAGCAGTTTTGGTACATGGGCTGAGCCATGTATCAACCGGAGGGATGGTAGAAATAATTAGAAAACACTTTGTAGCCTATGGGATAACAAATTACTTTTAAAAAATTGTGTTCAAGGTGTGTTATATGTGCACAAAGTAATCATCAAGGGAGACAGAGAGCACCAAAAGGGGAATATCCTATGGCAGACTAGCCAGTCCAGCAATTGGAAATTTATTTTATAGAGTTATCACGGAGTGAAGGGAAGAAATTGGGTGCAATGCCTACCAATAGTGTTGATCACGATTAGGATAACCACAGATAAAGAGGGACTATCCCCCTTTTAAAAGTTTTTTGGAAGACCATATAGAATGCCCGAGCTAGGAAGACTAGAACAGACAGACATAGAAGTAGAAGACACTCTAGCAGAACACATGAGGAGACTGTTCATTAACCAAACACGTATGTCAAAGATTCTGTGCCCAACAGGAGAACTAAAGGAGAAGGTAACCCACTCAATCCAACCAGGTGACTGGGTGTGGATCCAATCCCTAAAGAAGAAAGACTGGAAACAGCCCCGTTGGGAAGGTCCATATCAGGTCCTGTTGGTGACGGCCTTCGCTGTAAGAATCGCCGAAAGATCCACCTGGGTGCATGTCACACACTGCAAAAAGGTAAACCCAGATACACCTGACGAACAAACACAGAGTTAGGAGAAAGAACCGATCACCACTAGGGCTCGGGGGTTGGCTCCTTAACGAAGATTCCCCTACCCTGTCTGATCATCCCTGTGTGAGTTCGATAGAAGGTAAAGCAATGGGTTGGCCTCTGGCGTCTGACATGTTCGCAGGGCGAGGGTGGGGATTCACAGGTATTCTGACGGTAGGTAGCTGTCTGATTGTGGGGGCCATACTCCTAGCACACCCAAACCCGCCCGACCAGCCAGAAGTAGTAGTTAATCTAACTCAAGTCAGTAAGGACAGGCCCGAGGAAGGTAAGAGCAGGCAGAGAAGGCAGCTTAACGTAGGGAAAGGGGAAGTACTAGTGACTGTAGGAAAGGACATCACCTTTGAGGTCTTTGCGGACCAGTTGGGGAGTTGGGAACTACTGGCTGTTAATATTGTAGGGGACAGTAGGTATATATGTATGTCACCATGTACCTCTTGGGATCATGTAGTTGCTCATACCGAGAGGTGGGGATATGTGAATCTCCATACACAGTACAAGAGCAAGTCACCTGGGAAAGTGGTGAAGGAGTCTTGTATTGACTTGCACTATCTGTATCCCCCGGCAACAAAGTCCCCCCAACCTAGATTACCTCCGTTTGAAGTCTCAGGGGAATCTTATTATTGTTTTTCTAGGACTGACAAGATAGGATACGGGGTAGGGCATCTCAGCTCCTGCTCCTACACTGAGAATTTCACAAGTAAAGAGACCATGACCAATCTCTCCTCTTTGTTGCAGCCAGAGGATTTTAGGAACCAAAATCAGGCCCGTGCTGACATCTGGTGGTTGTGTGGTGGTAACAGATTATGGCCTAATCTACATGTGAATTGGACCGGAACCTGTGCGTTGGCCCAGCTGGTAATGCCTTTCACGCTCATCAAACGATCCAACATGTCAAAAACTGGTGGGTTGTCACGTAGAAGGAGAGACCTCCTCCCAGGATCCTTTGATGAGAGGGTGTATATCGATGGGATAGGAGTACCTCGAGGGGTTCCAGAAGAATTCAAAGCTAGGAATCAAATTGCAGCTGGTTTTGAATCAAGTCTTTTCTGGTGGTCGACAATTAATAAGAATGTGGATTGGATAAACTACATCTACTATAACCAACAGAGGTTTATTAATAACACACGTGATGCAATAAAGGGATTGGCTGAGCAGACAGCGGCAACTAGTTTAATGGCATGGCAGAATAGGATAGCTTTGGATATGCTTTTGGCTGAACAGGGCGGGGTTTGTGTTTTGTTTGGATCTATGTGCTGTACTTTCATCCCCAATAATACAGCACGTGACGGGTCAGTGACCAAGGCCCTCCAGGGACTCACTACGCTGGCAAAGGAACTGGCTGAGAACTCTGGCATTGACAACTCACTAACTGGTTGGTTTTGATAATATGTTTGGAAAATGGAAACAGATTGTGGCAACAGTGGTGGGGGCAGTTCTGGTGGGAATGTTCAGTTTGGTGTTATGTGGATGCTGTTTAATCCTGTGTGTGCGAGGTCTTGTGTTAAGGTCTTTGGAAAAGGCAGTGTCACTGCAGATGGTGAGATGTGGACCCGTTCCAAACTCAGACCGATGGAACGACAACCTATATCCTCCCGCTCTAGTGGACGATGCAGAACATTTCAATCCTGATGAATCTGTATTAAATTATTTTAATGTTTAGTATACTATCTCCTAACATGGAGAGTGAGTTATGGTTGGAAGTAAAATTTGGTAGCAATACAAGACAAATTGTATATTATAGTGTGTTTTGTACTAGTGATTCATTTAATATGCAAAATAAGTTGTATGCCTTCTTGTGTGTTTCATTTTATAAGAATGTATTTTAAATGTGTGTGAAATTTAGTCAAAGGGTGGATTGATAAAGAAAAGTGTGAGTAAGGTATGACTAAAATGTAACACCCTCAGTTAAACTAATAATGTCTGACTAATTAGTAGACTAGAGCTTAGAGAGTTAATCAAATGTGTTTATATCCCAGCAACAGAAAACGATTGAAACCAAATAACAGGAGACTGGTTCCCAAGGAGAGTATGAAAAGGTTTCAGAATATTGTGAGGACGGCGATATCTAAGGAATGCAGCCTGCCCTTGCAGGAAGTAGATAAGAACAGTGTGTGTGTGTGTGTGTGTGTGTGTGTGTGTGTGTGTGTGTGACCTGATGGTCAGGAGAGCAGTTTTCCAGTGGAAAACTACAGCCCGCCTAAAGAGTGGTGGGATTTTTCCTCTGATGTGTGCGTATAAAGATATTGTCCGACCATTTTGTTTCAGAGCGCTCTCATGAATAAATATGCTGACCATTGCAGGATTGAGTCTTTGTTGAATTTATTTAAACTAAGATATTTACAACCTTTTGGGAATTATTCAAAGATTTAAGAAGTAGTTGACTTCAACCATTTAGATAACAAAATTCTCATGACAGGAAGCCACTACTCTCCAGGAGGACAGACTGATATTCTGCAAAAGGTACAGGGATTGAACTGCTGAGGACTGGGGTAAAGTCATTTTCTCTGATGAACCATCCAAGAACAGTTTGGTAACGAACAATGTATTTTCCAGCATGATGGAGCATCTTGCCATAAGGCAAAAGTGATAACTAAGTGGCTCGGGGAACAAAACATTGAAATGTTGGGTCCATGGGCCAGGAAACTCCCCAGACCTTAATCCCATTGAAAACTTAATAATAATAATAATAAGCCATTTAGCAGACGCTTTTATCCAAAGCGACTTACAGTCATGTGTGCATACATTTTTACGTATGGATGGTCCAGGGGATCGAACCCACTACCCTGGCGTTACAAGCGCCATGCTCTACCAATTGAACTACAGAGGACCACTTGTGGTCAATCCTCAAGAGGCGGATGGACAAACAAAAACCCACCAATTCTGACAAACTCCAATCATTGATTATGCAAGAATGGGCTGCCATCAGTCAGGATGTGGCCCAGAAGTTAATTGACAGCATGCCATTGCAGAGGTCTTGAAATAGAAGGGTCAACACTGCAAATATTAACTAATTGCATAAACTTAATGTAATTGTCAATAAAAGCCTTTGACACTTATGGAATGCTTGTAATTGTACTTCAGTATACCATAGTAACGTCTGATAAAAATATATAAAAACACTGAAGCAGCAAACTTGGTGGTTTGTTTGTTTGCTAGCAAGCTACCGAGGAGGCTGATGAGTCTGTGTTGTTGTTGAAAAAGCGTCCTGTCCATTGGAGGAAACAGCTCTTGAAAGACTCACATCGTCATCTGCTGACTGGAGTGGGTAACGCAGTTTGGGAAAATATTCACTACACTGTGTTCATTCTGCCAAACAATATCATGTCATTTCAAAATAAGGTGAGCTGGATGGTGGACGGGGTTGATCATGGTGAGTTGGATGGTAGACAGGGTTGATCATGGTGATGGTGAGTTGGCTGGTAGACAGGGTTCATCATGGTGATGGTGAGATGGCTGGTAGTCAGGGTTCATCATGGTGAATTGGATGGTAGACGGGGTTGATCATGGTGATGGTGAATTGTCCTCAGACATTGTTATCAGTCTTCAGATCCCTCTAGCTTGCTCGCTAAGCAAACCAAATAAATCTACCTGCCAACATTTCTGTAATCTCTGGTGAACAGACTTAACTGGTATCATAGCATCTGTCAACAGACTGTGGGACGGCAGCGAATTAAGGGACTTTTCTGACCACATCCCAACTAGTCAACATGTTAAACGGACCCTTGCCTTAACCCTAACGATAGACTTGCAGAGAGATGGGGAGGAGCTACCGCCCTGCTTTCTCTGAGCTGACCAATCCTGTTGTTGGGAAACACCCACACCATACTGTTGTTGGGGTACGTACGCCCACACCATTCAAACACAGACTATTTCACTCACATTGCAATTAATAGAAATCTGGAAATAATGGATAGTTAAAGTTATCAGAGCGTGGACCCCTTGTTGACAGTACATCAAATTACACTAAGGAAGGCCACATTAAGAACGCTTGAGGTGGCAAAACTCACCCTGTAGGGCTTCTCTCCGGTGTGTATTCTCCTGTGTAGTACAAGTCCACGTGAAGTGGTTAAGCTCATTCCACAGTCTGAGCAGTGATAAGGCTTCTCTCCTGTGTGTATTCTCTTGTGTACTAGAAGTCCGTTTGAAGTGGTTAAGCTCATTCCACAGTCAGAGCAGTGGTAAGGTTTCTCTCCTGTGTGTATTCTCTTGTGTACAGCCAGGTTTCCTGACTTAGTGAATCTTTTCCCACATTGATCACAGCTATAAGGTTTCTCTCCTGTGTGTATTCTCTTGTGTACAGCCAGGTTTCCTGACTGAGTGAATCTCTTCCCACACTGATCACAGCTATAAGGTTTCTCTCCAGTGTGTGTTCGCTGGTGATCTTTTAAATCCCCTGAAGTAGTACAACTCAGCCCACAGTCTGAGCAGTGGTAAGGCTTCTCTCCTGTGTGTATTCTCCTGTGTAGTACAAGTCCACGTGAAGTGGTTAAGCTCATTCCACAGTCTGAGCAGTGATATGGCTTCTCTCCTGTGTGTATTCTCTTGTGTTCAGCCAGGTGTCCTGACCGAGTGAATCTCTTCCCACACTGATCACAGCTATAAGGTTTCTCTCCAGTGTGTGTTCGCTGGTGAACTTTTAAATCCCCTGAAGTAGTACAACTCAGCCCACAGTCTGAGCAGTGGTAAGGCTTCTCTCCTGTGTGTATTCTCTTGTGTCTAGCCAGGGGTCCTGACCGAGTGAATCTCTTCCCACACTGATCACAGCTATAAGGTTTATCTCCTGTGTGTATTCTCTTGTGTGTATTAAGATTTGTTGAAGAGGTAAAACTCTTTCCACAGTCAAAGCAGCGGTGAGGTTTCTTCCCTGTAAGTCTCTGCTGGTGTTTCTTGAGGTGTTCTGATCTGGAGAGACTCTTCTCTGCCTCATCAGCATCATGATGTTGGTTAGCCTCCCCAGATGATAAGCCCCTTCTACTGAGAGAGCGACGGTTAGGGCTGTCCCCTGTGAAACAAAGACAGACGGTTAGGGTTCCTTCTTCATATCGAAGTTAGTTCAAGGCCCAGCTTTCCAACTCTTGTGATCAGATTTGAGCATTTTGGATGCGTTAAAATCATCAATGTAACCAATGGGGTAGGAGTGCTTCTAATGAGTCTACATTTTAATAAATGTATCTAAGAGCATAAACCCACTCTGTCCCGGTGTTTTCCTGCAGTCGACCAGCAGCACAGACACCCTCTTCAGACCCAGCAGTAAGTTACCAGGAGAGGCACGACCTGGGGACCCAAAGAGGGGGAGGGGGCAGGAGGGTTGGAGGGAGAGGGAGGAGGGGGGTGGGATAGGTGTTTCCTGTAAATCCCAAAAAGAGGGTAGTGGAGTTCAAGTTAGTACACTGAGGGTAAAACAACACAACAATGGTATGATGAAGTCTTGCATTTAAATGGGGACGGCCACAACGGAGTGGAAACAATGCCCCCTTGCTGTTTAAGACTTAATGGACACCAAAAAATTGTTTTCCAAACTCTGCTTCTTCATTCCGGTCCGTTGAACAACAGGAAGTTACCAAACCACAGAAGATGAAAAATGTGGTTTTCAACGATGGGTTTATGATATAGCTTGTAACTTGTAAACGATTACCCATTCCTAAAAGTGAGTACCACTTTCACAGCATGTTAAAAATAATACACATCGTCTGTTTGCTTGCTACGCAGATTTGCAGCGCTCAAATATTGTAACTGTATGTAACACGCACGATATGAACCCGGGGCTCCCACGGGAGAAACCAATATCTTACACTTCAGACCAATAAGACATTCCCTATCGGGAAAAAGGGCAAATTGATTTAGCTTATTTTTATTTTAGACCCCAATTACGTTTCTATGTGAGAATTCCAAGAATATTTTTGGGCATTGCTGGCGATGGAATCAGCCAATAACAAAAGGGATGGAAGTATAGACAGCGTTCCTTGATCTGATCTTCAGGCTATTTGATCTGATCTACAGGATATGCATCAGACTATTTTGAAATCTTAACCTAATGTAATACATTGCCTTTAGAACGTCTGCACTCCCTTGAACCTTTTTCAAATTTTGTTACGTTACAAAGTGGGATTGAAATATATTAAATTGTAATTATTTGTAATTGATGTGCTAATTTCAAATTGTCAATGTGGCTTTGATTGGATAGTTGATGTTACGTTGGAAAGCTTCATGTTGATGACAGTTTGCGATAGAACACATAAAAAAGGGTGAGTGTCATGTTTTGGCTGACAAATGTACTAAAATGTAATAACATCCAAACTATGAAATAACACATATGGAATCATGTTGTAACCAACAAAGTGTTAAACAAATCAGAATATATTCCAGGTGACTACCTCATGAAGCTGGTTGAGAGAATGCCAAGACTGGGCAAAGCTGTCTTCAAGGCAAAGGGAGGCTATTTGAAGAATCTCAAACACCACATATTTTGATTGTTTAACACTTTCTTGGTTACTACATCATTCCATATGTGTTATTTCATAGTTTTGACGTCTTCACTATTATTCTACAACGTAAAAATAAAGAAAAACCCTTGAATGAGTAGGTGTGTCCAAACTTTTGACTGGTACTGTATATATTTCTTTCCACTTTCAAATGGTACAACAAAGATGTTTGGAGGTAGAGGGCTGCGGGCTCCGACAGAGATCATTGCAGCGCGGTCCGTATTTTTCATGTTGCGGGCGGTCAGACAGAAAACGCTGTGATGAATATACTTGTTCCGCCGATTATTTGGAAACGGTGTCTTTCTGCTGTGTATGCGTTAGCCTAGCTATTGTACTAAAAGCACCTCTGTCACATTATTCACACACTAGCCTACCAGGCTACCTATGAATGGGCGAATAAATCACATGGCAGTTATCTTTCCAAGGAAATTCACTTAAATATAATTAGGCTATAGTTTACTACAGTGTCTGTTAATAGAAATAAGTTGGGGACGCTCAACCAACGTGAGTCGAGGTGAAATCCCAAAATGTAATTATCAATATAAAGCAAAAGGCGCAACATGGGGATCGAGCGTTGAGTCTTCTCCTTCTCAATATATATTAATTATCCATTTATTTGTCTCTGACTGAAAATATTCCCGCTCCTAAAAGACAGGCTATATCCTACGTGCAAAACATAGGTCAAGAGAAAGTGCAACGGACCGCTCATCTTTCTTGATGTTTCAAGTTCAGCAGCCATACCTCTCCTCTCCTAGTTCAGCAGCCATACCTCTCCTCTCCTAGTTCAGCAGCCATACCTCTCCTGTCCTAGTTCAGCAGCCATACCTCTCCTCTCCTAGTTCAGCAGCCATACCTCTCCTCTCCTAGTTCAGCAGCCATACCTCTCCTCTCCTCTCCTAGTTCAGCAGCCTCTCCTGTCCTAGTTCAGCAGCCATACCTCTCCTCTCCTAGTTCAGCAGCCATACCTCTCCTCTCCTAGTTGGGCGTGCCAGATTAGGTGAGCGTTTGGTCTCAATTAAATAGAGTAGTCTATATATGAATGGACGGAGAAGCACAGGCAGTTATCTTCCCAAGGAAATTAACTACCTAAATATTATTAGGCTATACAGTTCCTATGGAAAGTCTACACCCACTATAACGTTTTTCACATTTTGTTGCTTTAAAAAGTGGGATTGAAATAGATTTGATTATAATTTTCCGTAATTCATCTACACAAAATAATGTGAAAGTAAAAACAAAATTCTACAAATTTGTACAAACAAATACAAAACAATAACTAAAATAGTAATTGTGTGATATGAATGACTAACCCTTCCTCTGTTAATAATGATGTTGTGTATGGTGTATTAAGCCACCCAAAGATGTTCACAATAATCCCCAATAATGACCACCTTTAACCCTGTACATGTGACTATTCCCAATAATCCCCAATAATGACCACCTGCAACCCTGAACATGTGACTATTCGCAATAATCCCCAATAATGACCACCTGCAACCCTGTACATGTGACTATTCGCAATAATGACCCCTTGCAACCCTGTACATGTGACTATTCGCAATAATCCCAAATATTGACCACCTGCAACCCTGTACATGTGACTATTCCCAAAAATCAACAATAATGACCACCTGCAACCCAGTACATGTGACTATTCACAGTAATCCACAATAATGACAAACCTGCAATCCTGTACATGTGACTATTCACAATAATCAACAATAATGACCACCCGCAACCCTGAACATGTGACTATTCATAATAATAACCAATAATGACCACCTGCAACCCTGTACATGTGACTATTCCAAAAAATCAAGAATAATGACCACCTGTAACCCTGTACATGTGACTATTCGTAATAAACCACAATAATGACCACCTGCAAACCTGTACATTTGACTATACACAGTAATCCCCAATAATGAACACTTGCAACCCTGTACATGTGACTATTCACAATAATGACCACCTGCAACCCTGTACATTTGACTATTCACAATAATCCACAATAATGACTACCTGCAACCCTGTACATGTGACTATTCCCAATAATCCCCAATAATGACCACCTGCAACCCTGTACATGTGACTATTCCCAAAAATCAACAATAATGACAACCTGCAACCCTGCACATGTGACTATCTCAAATAATGACCACTTGCAACCCTGTACATGTGACTATTCACAATAATCGACAATGACCACCTCCAACCCAGTACATGTGACTATTCACAGTAATCCCCAGTAATGACCACATGCAACCCATTACATGTGACTATTCACAGTAATCCCCAATCATGACAAACCTGCAACCCTGTACATGTGACTATTCTTAATCATCCACAATAATGACAAACATGCAACCCTGTACATGTGATAATTCACAATAATCCACAATAATGACACCCTGCCCATGTATTCCCAAAAATCAACAATAATGACCACCTGCAACCCTGCACATATGACTATTCGCAATAATCGACAATGACCACCTGCAACCCAGTACATGTGACTATTCACAGTAAACCCCAATAATGACAAACCTGCAACCCTGTACATGTGACTATTCACAATAATCAACAATAATGACCACCTGCAACCCTGTACATGTGACAATTCACAATAATCCACAATAATGACACCCTGCACATGTGACTATTCCCAAAAATCAAGAATAATGACCACCTGCAACCCTGTACATGTGACTATTCACAGTAATCCCCAATAATGACCACCTGCAACCCTGTACATGTGACTATTCCCAAAAATCAACAATAATGACCATTTGCAACCCTGTACATGTGACTATTCGTAATAATCCACAATAATGACAAACATGCAACCCTGTACATGTGACTATTCGTAATAATCCACAATAATGACAAACATGCAACCCTGTACATGTGATAATTCACAATAATGACCACCTGCAAACCTGTACATGTGACTATTCCCAAAAATCTACAAAAATGACCTCCTGCAACCCAGTACATGTGACTTTTCACAGTAATCCACAATAATGACAAACCTGCAACCCTGTACATGTGACTATTCACAATAATCAACAATAATGACCACCCGCAACCCTGAACATGTGACTATTCATAATAATAACCAATAATGACCACCTGCAACCCTGTACATGTGACTATTCCCAAAAATCGAGAATAATGACCACCTGTAACCCTGTACATGTGACTATTCGTAATAAACCACAATAATGACCACCTGCAAACCTGTACATTTGACTATTCACAATAATCCACAATAATGACTACCTGCAACCCAGTACATTTGACTATTTGCAATAATCCACAATAATGACCACCTGCAATCCTGTACATGTGACTATTCACAATAATGACCTGCAACCCTGTACATGTGACTAGTTTTTCATACTGGCCCCCCATGGGAATCGAACCCACAACCCTGCCGTTGCAAACGCCATGCTCTACCAACTGAGCTACATCCCTGCCGGCCATTCCCTCCCCTACCCTGGACGACGCAGTGCAGTGCAGTGCGATGCAGTGCCTTAGACCACAGTGACAACCTGCAACCCTGTACATGTGACTATTCACAATAATCCACAATAATGACCTAAATGACAGAGTGAAAGGAGAATATAAATATTCCAGAACATCCATCTTGTTTGCAACAAGGCACTAAAGTAATACTGCTAAAAAATTAACAGGGCAAATGAATACACTGTTTGGGCCTAAATGCAAAGCCTTAAGTTTGGGGCAAATCCAACATAGCATCACTGAGTAACTGCCTCCTTTTCAAGCATGGTGATGGCTGCATCATGGTAAGGAAATGCTTGACATCATCAAAGACTGGGGAGTTTTACAGGATGAAACGAAACGGGAGATCCTAGAGGAAAGACTGCTTCAGTCTGCTTTACACCAGGCACTGGGAGAGGAACTGACCTTTCAGCAAGACCGTAACCTACAACACTAAGCCACATCTAAATCTGTGGGAAGCTAAAAGGCTAGCTTGCTTACAGTTTTTAGCAAGCTGCTAGTGGAGTAGCCTATAGCCAACTGGCAAGCTGCTAGTGGAGTAGCCTACAGCCAACTGGCAAGCTGCTAGTGGAGTAGCCTACAGCCAACTGGCAAGCTGCTAGTGGAGTAGCCTACAGCCAACTGGCAAGCTGCTAGTGGAGTAGCCTACAGCCAACTGGCAAGCTGCTAGTGGAGTAGCCTACAGACAACTGGCAAGCTGCTAGTAGAGTAGCCTACAGCCAACTGGCAAGCTGCTAGTGGAGTAGCCTACAGCCAACTGGTAAGCTGCTAGTGGAGTAGCCTACAGCCAACTGGCAAGCTGCTAGTAGAGTAGCCTACAGCCAACTGGTAAGCTGCTAGTGGAGTAGCCTACAGCCAACTGGCAAGCTCCAACTAGCTGCATTGTACCGATAAGTCATTGGTAGTGCATTATTGTTTGCTTTCCGCGATTGGAAATGCATTGTATTGGCATGAGGAAGTGTTATTATGGTAATTAGCAACTGTTTTGTATTGTTGGGTATTGTGCATGTAGCTGTGTAGCGTTGTCATGACTTGCTATTTATGAATTGTCCATGTTTGTAAAGCGGTGCAGTAGCCTGTATTCTTGCTGCAAGACAGCCGTGCGTTGCTGCAAATACATTGTGTGTAATTGTACTATCGATTATTATTTATCCTGTGTTATCAGCAAGCGAAAATAGTTGTGCCCCCTTAGTCATTTCTGATGCCCCCATGCTGAGTTCATCCTGCCGCCGGGCCTGGCTACGAGTAACCAGCTAAACTACACAAATGATTTTCCAAAAGTCAAGGACCATTAAATGCGCCCAGTGTAAAAGCAGAAAGTAGGCCACAAAGACCCTTATAAAAATTATTAAATTAATCTAAACTCACCTGATTCATTGTAGAAACGTGTGTTTATGGTCGATTGCAGAGTTCAGGCGAAGTTAACTAGATGTGTATCTCTAGTCTACGGACCTTTTAGATCAGGGAGGTAGAGGACCGAGACGTTATATTTCAACATGTGAATCTCTGCCTAAAGTCACAAGACAAAATGGAGAATAGAGAACATGTGACTCCACCTTCACTTCCGTTCGACTGAAAAATAGGACTTCCGCCAACATACAAATAATAATACAGCAGTAGGCTTCTGTTTAGCTCGTTTTCAAAAGTTACCGTCCGATATCATTTTAACATTCATCCTTTGTTCAATCATGTTGTCTGGTGTTCTACTCTGCACGGAGCGTAAAGTCACAAGAGAAAAGAGCCAGGCTCCGCCTTTACTTCCGTTCAACTGAAACGTTGGGATTCGGCCAACATACAAATAATACTCCAGTCGTAGGAAGCCTTCTGGATGAGACAGATTGCTATTCAGATAGGATTTACTTGGGTTCCAGCCCATGTGGGGGTGGAGGGGAACGAGGCAGTAGATGTACTGGCTAAACAAGCACTTAGTAGTGGGGATGTGGATGTTGAAGTGTCAATGGGCAAGGCAGAGGCAAAAAGACTGATATATACAGTGATGTTGCAGAGATGGCAGGAGCAGTGGAATATACATATTAGGGGAAGGCATTCATTTCAAGTACAGAGGAAAGTCAGGGAGGGGAGGACGGCAGGAAGGGAC
The DNA here is from genome assembly GCF_964263955.1 of Coregonus lavaretus. Taxonomy (NCBI): domain Eukaryota; kingdom Metazoa; phylum Chordata; class Actinopteri; order Salmoniformes; family Salmonidae; genus Coregonus; species Coregonus lavaretus. The sequence continues at coordinate 419,420 of NW_028162010.1, forward strand.
AGAAGAGAGATATATTTACAAGAGTAAGGGTGGGACACAGCCAGTTGAATAAGACACTAACCGTGATAGGAAAGCATCCATCAGAAAAATGTGATTATTGTCAGGAAATAGAGACTGTGGAGCATGTATTGCTACAGTGTGGGCAGTATCAGTGGGAAAGAGAGAGGATGAGATTAAATATGAGGGATACAGGAAATTAGTTTAAAGAGTATATTGAGTAGAACGTCATTAGATATAGTATCACATATTTTGTTGTCTTTTTTAAGAGAAACTGGGTTGGCAGGTAGGATTTAGTTTCTCCCTGTCTCTGGCCCACACTCCAGTACAGTAGGTGGCGGTAATGCACCATAACGTTGGATGCCAACACCTGAGAAACCCCACTGAAGAAAAAGGACGCATTCTGCTTTTAGTAACTCATTTTCTAAAGTTAACGCAGTTTCTCTGGACCCTGCAAGGTTGGACTTTGGTCCTCTCCCTGAAATAAAATCAAATTGAATGTTTCAGCCAGATATCCACTCACAAACCGATCGCTGTACATCGTGCTGAAATAGAGACATGTCTATGCGGCTGCGTGCCTAATTAATCGATGATAGGGTTCCTGTGGTGCAAGAGCATGTAAAGCTTTGCTTTAGCTAATGGATAAATGTTTATTGGTAGGCCTCTATTTGGTCGTCATTTTCTCATTTTAGTCATTTAGCAGATGCTCTTATCCAGAGCGACTTACAGTTAGTGAGTGCATACATTTTCTTTTTCATACTTTCCCCCGTGGGCATCGAACCCACAATCCTGGCGTTGCAAACGACATGCTCTACCAACTGAGCTACACGGGGCCTAACATTTCACGAAATCTATACATGGTGTCATAATGCTGCAATTTTATAGCCTGATGGCTGGTGGTAATAATGTAATTTCTTGTTCAGTAATTAAAACTGGACATTCAAACATTGCAGATTTTAAAATAAATTGTCCATGCATACTAATCAGCTACCAATTGATGTTTTAAATAATATACAACTGTCCTGTAGCTGCTACCTGAACCTGCATTACATGATCCCTCCTCGTGCTCTCTCCCAGCTTGGATAGAATGCTGTTGTGCATAAATCTATTTAAATTAAATACAGAAAAATCTCATTTACATACACTACCGGTCAAATGGTTTAGAACACCTACTCATTCAAGGGTTTTTCTGAATTTTTACTATGCTCTACATTGTAGAATAATAGTGAAGACATCAAAACTATGAAATAACACATATGGAATCATGTAGTAACCAAAAAAGTATCTGTATTCATTAGGGATCCCCATTAGCTGCTCCCAAGGCAGCAGCTACTCTTCCTGGGGTCTAACAAATATGTGTGATTCTTCAAATAGCCACCCTTTGCCTTGATGACAGCTTTGCACACTCTTGACATTCTCTCAACCAGCTTCATGAGGTAGTCACCTGGAATGCATTTCAATAAACAGGTGTGCCTTCTTCAAAGTTAATTTGTGGAATGTCTTTCCTTCTTAATGCGTTTGAATCAATCAGTTGTGTTGTGACAAGGTAACGGGGGGGTATACAGAAGATAACCATATTTGGGAAAATACCAAGTCCATATTATGGCAAGAACAGCTCACATAAGCAAAGAGAAACGACAGTCCATCATTACTTTAAGACTTGAAGATCAGTCACTCATTTCAAGAACTTTGAACATTTCTTAAAGTGCAGTCGCAAAAACCATCAAGCTCTATGATGAAACTGGCTCTCATGAGGACCGCCACAGGAATGGAAGACCCAGTTACCTCTGCTGCAGAGGATAAGTTCATTAGAGTTACCAGCCTCAGAAACTGCAGCCCAAATAAATGCTTCAGAGTTCAAGTCACAGACACACCTCAACATCAACTGTTGAGAGGGGACTGTGTGAATCAGTCCTTCATGGTCGAACTGCTGCAAAGAAACCACTACTAAAGGACACCAATAATAAGAAGAAACTTGCTTGGGCCAAGAAACGCGAGCAATGGACATTAGACCGGTGGAAATGTGTCCTTTGGTCTGTAGTCCAAATTTGAGATTTTTGGTTCAAACCGCTGTGTCTGTGTGAGATGATGTGTGGGTGAACGGATGATCTCTGCATGTGTATTTCCCACCGTAAAGCATAGAGGAGGAGGTGTTATGGTGTGGGGGTAATTTGCTGGTGACACTGTCTGTGATTTATTTAGAATTCAAGGCACACTTAACCAGCATGGCTACAAAAGCATCCCATCAGGTTTGAACTTAGTGGGACTATCATTTGTTTTTCAAAAGAACAATGACCCAACACACCTCCAGGCTGTGTAAGGGCTATGTTACCAAGAAGGAGAGTGATGTAGTGCTGCATCAGATGACCTGGCCTCCATAATCCCCCGACCTAAACCAAATTGAGATGGTTTGGGATGAGTCGGACCGCAGAGTGAAGAAAAAGTGGTCCTCTGTAGCTCAGCTGGTAGAGCACGGCGCTTGTAACGCCAAGGTAGTGGGTTCGATCCCCGGGACCACCCATACACAAAAAAAATTATGCACGCATGACTGTAAGTCGCTTTGGATAAAAGCGTCTGCTATATGGCATATTATTATTTAAAAGCAGCCAACAAGTGCTCAGCATATGTGGGAACTCCTTCAAGACTGTTGGAAAAGCATTCCAGGTGAAGCTGGTAGAGAGAATGTCAAGAGTGTGCAAAGCTGTCATCAAGGCAAAGGGTGGCTATTTGAAGAATCTCAAATATAAAACATGTTTTGAATTGTTTAACACTTTTTTGGTTACTACATGATTCCATATGTGTTATTTCATAGTGTTGATGTCTTCACTATTAGTCTACATTGTAGAAAATAGTCCAAATAAAGAAAAACCCTTGAATGATTAGGTGTTCTAAATATGTTGACCGGTAGTGGAAGTATTCACACCCGAGTCAATACTTTATAGAAGCACCTTTTAGAAGCGGTTACAGTTGAGTCTTTCTGGGTAAGTCTCTAAGAGCTTTCTAAACCTGGATTGTGCAACATTTCCCCATTATTATTTTACAAATTCTTCAAGCTCCGTCAAATTGGTTGTTGATCATTGCTAGACAACAGTGGCCATAAGTGCCGTTTAAGATGAGGGAGGACCATTATTTATTTTTTAATGAGCATGGCCTCATTTCTATTACAGCATGTTGGATGACTGTCATTCATATTCCATTCAGCCAGTTCAATGTAACATCGATAGGTTTAGGCTACTATATGATACTCAACATTTCCCAATACCCATCATGAGGTTGCTACAACCTAGTCTATGAATGAAAGTTTACATCATAGGTGACATACGGACAGTGACACATTCAATACCGCATTGCACACTCTTGCCTGCAATTAGCTTATCTAGGGTGTAATCATTTGTCCAACAGTTGCAAATAAGAGTTTCTAATGGACAAATTCAGATATGTTTATATGTTTGAGCCGGGTGTTTGAGTAACTAAACTAGCCAGCTAGCTAACATAGCATCCCTCTGTTGGAGCCGGGTGTTTGAGTAACTAAACTAGCCAGCTAGCTAACATAGCATCCCTCTGTTGGAGCAGGGTGTTTGAGTAACTAAACTAGCCAGCTGCATTTGCTAGCTAAGTAAGTGAAACTGAAAGTGAAAAGAAATGATGAATTCTCTCTCTTCCTTCTCCTTCATTTTTGAATAAATTAGTTTGTTGAGAACTGCTAAACTATTGTCTTTCTCTCTCTTTGAGTCAACTACTCACCACATTTTATGCAGTGAAGTGCTAGCTAGCTAGCTGTAGCTTGTTCTTTCAGTACTAGATGAATTCTCTGATCCTTTGATTGGGTGGACAACATGTCAGTTCATGCTGCAAGAGCTCTGATAGGTTGGAGGACGTCCTCCGGAAGTTGTCATAATTACTGTGTAGTCTATTGAAGGGAGTTGTGCTATCGTACAGAGTGCTGTTGAGGCTACTGTAGACCTTCATTGCAAAACAGTGTGTTTTAATCAATTATTTGGTGACAGGTGAATATATCCTTAACGATTACAAGCATACCCATAACATGATGCAGCCACCACTAAGCTTGAACATTTGAAGAGTGGTACTCAGTAATGTGTTGGATTGGATTTGTCCCTAACATAACACTTTGTATTCAGGACAAAAAGTTAATTGCTTTGCCACATTTTTTTGCATTATTACTTTAGTTCCTTGTTGCAAACAGGATGCATGTTTTGTTATGTTCCTCTCCGGCAACTGAGTTAGGAAGGATGTCTCTATCTTTGTAGAGGCTGGGTATATTGATACACTATCCAAAGTGTAATGAATGAAGGAATATTCAATGTCGTCTACCCATAGGTGCCCTTCTTTGCGAGGCATTGGAAAACTTCCCTGGTCTTTGTGGTTGAATCTGTGTTTGAAATTCACTGCTCGACTGAGAGACCTTACAGATAATTGTACAGTATGTCTGGGGTACGGAGATGAGGTAGTCATTTTAAAAATCATGTTAAACACTATTATTGCACACAGAGTGAGTCCATGCAACTTATTATGTGACTTGTTGAGAAACATTTTACTCCTGAACTTTCTTAGGCTTGTAATAACAAATAGGTTGAATTCTTATTAACTCAAGACATTTCAGCTTTTCATTTATAATTAATTTGTTCGAAAAACATGATTCCACTTTGACATTTTGGGGTATTGTGTGTATGCCAGTGACTAAATTAATCTCAATTTAATCAATTTTAAATTCAGGGTTGTAACAACAAAATGTGAAAAAGTGGAAGGGGTATAAATACTTTCTGAAGGCACTGAATATACAGTATTTAGCGGATATTTAGCTGCTATTGTTGTAGTAAATTATCCCTATACTTATTTAAACAAACAAAGTACTTTGAGTTTTTGTAGAATCAAGATATACTTTATTTCACAAGCAATAGAGCCGAGCTGGTCTGCAGAGCAACTGCCGTCCCAGACTTGGAGCTCTCTCTTTATACAGCTTCATCATTTCATATCATATCGGAGCCACTATGGTTTCTTTGTCTAGCTTCTTTCCTGTCTATCCCCATGTCTGCTTGGTCTCCTTTTCATATCATATCGGAACCCCCTCTTTATCCAAACAGCCACCCTCCCTTTGACCTTGAGCCACTATGGTTTCTTCTTGTGGCTATGTGTATCAGGTCTTAGCGCACAAACAAGTGATAACGTTAGTTCCGTTACTGCAATACAGGTGTATCTGTTCCTGAAGTTTATCTACATCCCATGTCCTTGACTACAGGCCCAGACCAGATGCAGGGAGCTAGAGGGAACCATCATTTATCAGAAGCACAGCATTTGCACTAAAGAAATGTCTCTACTATTGCTAAGCATATTATAATATATGTAATGGAAAAATACCTATAGAGCCATTTCATCATGGCTCTTTTTAAACCCTTTAATTCTACAAAACTGTATAAATCATATAATTGGTTTGTTACGTTGTCTAAGTAGTTAACTAAAAATCTCCAATACAAACAGCTCTTAGTTGTGTTATTCGCTCTTCACGTCATGTTAGAGAACAGCTCTTAGTTGTTCACAATAATCCACGGGGTTGAGTGCCTTGTTGTTTAAATTCAATAACACCATAGAGATTCCAATCATATCAGTCTATCTTACCTTATAGGCCTAACTCAATATTAGGGACCTAATAACACCATAGAGAATCAAATCAAGCTTTATTTATACAGCACATTTCAGACATGGAATGGAACTCAATGTGCTTCACAGGAAAAAAATGAATAAAAACAATTAAAATAAAACTAAATATTTATTACACAAATATAAGAGGATAAAAAACTAAAGAATTACAATAAAAAATGCACGACTAAAAAGCACCCTGAGGAAAAGCACCACTAAAAAGGTGTGTTTTAAGATCTCTTTTTAAAAATGCCACAGTTTCCTTCCCCCTCAGGTTCTCTGGCTATTCCAGAGGCTGGGAGGCATAGTAACTAAAGGCTGCCTCTCCATGCCTCTTGGTCCTAGGCTTTGGGATAGTTAAAAAGGCCAGTGAAACTGCAGGCATTTTCTCTAATCAGAGCTTTCTGCCCCTCCCCAACACAAAACTCACTGCTGTTAATCAGATATCCATCTCACCCTCCTCTTCCTCTTTCACTGTGACAGTCATCTCCCCCTCTTCCCCTTTCACTGTGACAGTCATCTCCCCCTCCTCCCCCTTTCAATGTGACAGTCATCTCCCCCTCCTCCCCTTTCACTGTGATATCCTCCTCTTCCTCTTTCACGACAATGTTCAGCCCCAGAGCTTCTTTCTCCAACCAGCAGACCTCTTCTTTTGTACGGGGCGAGTAGCTTATTGAGCTCATGTTTGTGGACGTTAGTTGGCTAGCTGGTTAATTAGCATTAGCGTAGTGCTAGGCTATCTTAACAAGCTAGCTGAATAACAACATATATATTACTAGTAAGCACACAGACTGTGTGTTTATAACCCTGCCACAACATGGTCAAAATAGTGCCAATGTTTTGGTTTGTATGTTTGTTGTGTTTAAAACTAGCCTAGCACTACGCTAATGCTATCTTAACAAGCTAGCTGACTGACAACATATACAGTTGAAGTCGGAAGTTTACATACACCTTAGCCAAATGCATTTAAACTCAGTTTTTCACAATTCCTGACATTTAATCCTAGTAAAAATTCCGTCTTAGGTCAGTTAGGATCACCACTTTATTTTAAGAATGTGAAATGTAAGAATAATAGTAGATAGAATGATTTATTGCAGCTTTTATTTATTTCATCACATTCCCAGTGAGTCAGAAGTTTACATACACTCAATTAGTATTTGCTAACATTGCCTTTAAATTGTTTAACTTTGGTCTAACGTTACGGGTAGCCTTCCACAAGCTTCCCACAATAAGTTGGGTGAATTTTGGCCCATTCCTCCTGACAGAGCTGGTGTAACTGAGTCAGGTTTGTAGGCCTCCTTGCTCGAACATGCTTTTTCAGTTCTGCCCACAAATGTTCTATAGGATTGAGGACAGGGCTTTGTGATGGCCACTCAAATACCGCGACTTTGTTGTACTTAAGCCATTTTGCCAGAACTTTGGAAGTATGCTTGGGGTCATTGTCCATTTGGAAGACCTATTTGCGACCAAGCTTTAACTTCCTGACTGATGTCTTGAGATGTTGCTTTAATATATCCACATAATATAATTTTCCTTCCTCATGATGCCATCTATTTTGTGAAGTGCACCAGTCCCTCCTGCAGCAAATCACCCCCACAGCATGATGCTGCCACCCCTGTGCTTCACGGTTGGGATGGGGTTCTTCAGCATCTTCACAAGGTCCTTTGCTGTTTTTCTGGGATTGATTTCCACTTTTCGCACCAAAGTACGTTCATCTCTAGGAGACAGAACACGTCTCCTTCCTGAGCGGTATGACAGCTGCGTGGTCCCATGGTGTTTATACTTGCGTACTATTGTTTGTACAGAGGAATGTGGTACCTTCAGTTGTTTGGAAATTGCTCCTAAGGATGAACCAGACTTGTGGAGGTCTACACATTTTTTTTTGAGGTCTTCGCTGATTTATTTTCATTTTCCCATGATGTCAAGCAAAGAGGCACTGAGTTTGAAGGTAGGCCTGGAAATACATCCACAGGTACACCTCCAATTGACTCAAATTATGTCAATTCGCCAGAAGCTTCTAAAGCCATGACATCATTTGCTGGAATCTTCCAAGCTGTTTAAAGGCACAGTCAACGAAGTGTATGTAAACTTCTGACCCACTGGAATTGTGATATAGTGAATTATAAGTGAAATAATCTGTTTGTAAAGAATTGTTGTCATGCACAAAGTAGATATCCTAACCGACTTGCCAAAACTAAAGTTTGTTAACAAGAAATTTGAGGAGTGGTTGAAAAAACGACTTTTAAAGACTCCAACCTAAGTGTATGTAAACTTCCGACTTCAACTGTATATGACATGTAATAACTAGTAAGCACACAGACTGTGTTTAAAACCCTGCTGTTAATATACAGTCGTGTTTAAAGGTTTTGAGAATGACACAAATATAAATTTTCAAAGTCTGCTGCCTCAGTTATGATGGAAATTTGCATATACTCCAGACTGTTATGAAGAGTGATCAGATGAATTGCAATTAATTGCATTTTAACATGAAAATGAACTTAATCCCCCAAAAACATTTCCACTGCATTTCAGCTCTGCCACAAAAGGACCAGCTGACATCATGTCAGTGATTCTCTCGTTAACACAGGTGAGAGTGTTGACGAGGACAAGGCTGGAGATCACCCTGTCATGCTGATTGAGTTAGAATAACAGACTGGAAGCTTTAAAAGGAGGGTGGTGCTTGAAATCATAATTGTTCTTCCTCTGTTAAACATGGTTACCTGCAAGGAAATACGTGCCATCATCATTGCTTTGCACAAGAATGGCTTCACAGGCAAGGATATTGCTGCTAGTAAGATTGCACCTAAATCAACCATTTATCGGATCATCAAGAACTTAAAGGAGAGAGGTTCAATTGTGTGAAGAAGGCATCAGAACGCCCAAGAAAATCCAGCAAGCGCCAGGACCGTCTCCTAAAGTTGATTCAGCTGCAGGATCGGGGCACCACCAGTGCAGAGCTTGCTCAGGAATGGCAGCAGGCAGGTGTGAGTGCATCTGCACGCACAGTGAGGCGAAGACTTTTGGAGGATGGCCTGGTGTCAAGAAGGGCAGCGAGGAAGCCACTACTCTCCAGGAAAAACATCAGGGACAGACTGATATTCTACAAAAGGTACAGGGATTGAACTGCTGAGGACTGGGGTAAAGTCATTTTCTCTGATGAACCCCCTTTCTGATTGTTTGGGGCATCCGGAAAAAAGCTTGTCCGGACAAGACAAGGTGAGCGCTACCATCAGTCCTGTGTCATGCCAACAGTAAAGCATCCTGAGACCATTCGTGTGTGGGGTTGCTACTCAGCCAAGGGAGTGGGCTCACTCACAATTTTGCCTAAGAACACAGCCATGAATAAAGAATGGTACCAACACATCCTCAGAGAGCAACTTCACCCAACCATCTAAGAACAGTTTGGTGACGAACAATACCTTTTCCAGCATGAAGGAGCACCTTGCCATAAGGCAAAAGTGATAACTAAGTGGCTCGGGGAACAAAACATCGAAATGTTGGGTAGAAATGTTGGGTAGAGCTACCGCCCCGCTTTCTCTGAGCTGACCAACCCTGTTGTTGGGAAACACCCACACCATTCTGTTGTTGGGGTACGTACGCCCACACCATTCAAACACAGACTATTTCACACACATTGCAATTAATAGAAATCTGGAAATAATGGATAGTTACAGTTTTCAGAGGGTGGACCCCTTGTTGACAGTACATCAAATTACACTAAGGAAGGCCACATTAAGAACGCTTGAGGTGGCAAAACTCACCCTGTATGGCTTCTCTCCGGTGTGTGTACACTAGTCTACCATTAACTGGACTGAGCTAACAAAAGTGGAAAGGTTACCCACCAGTGTGGTGTTTTCTTTTGTGTAAAGCCAGGTTTCCTGACTGAGTGAATCTCTTCCCACACTGATCACAGCCAAAAGGCTTCTCTCCAGTATGTATTCTCTGGTGTACTAGAAGTCCCTTTGAAGTGGTTGAGCTCATTCCACAGTCTGAGCAGTGGTAAGGCTTCTCTCCTTTGTGTGTTCTCTTGTGTAGTACAAGTCCCTGTGAAGTGGTTAAGCTCATTCCACAGTCTGAGCAGTGGTAAGGCTTCTCGCCTGTGTGTATTCTCTTGTGTCCAGCCAGGCTTCTTGACCAAGTGAATCTCTTCCCACACTGATCACAACCAAAAGGCTTCTCTCCTGTGTGTGTTCTCTGGTGTTTAACCAGGTTTCCTGAATGAATGAATCTCTTCCCACACTGATCACAACCAAAAGGCTTCTCTCCTGTGTGTATTCTCTTGTGTAAAGCCAGGCTTCCTGACTGAGTGAATCTCTTCCCACACTGATCACAACCAAAAGGCTTCTCTCCTGTGTGTGTTCTCTGGTGTTTAACCAGGTTTCCTGAATGAATGAATCTCTTCCCACACTGATCATAACCAAAAGGCTTCTCTCCTGTGTGTATTCTCTTGTGTAAAGCCAGGCTTCCTGACTGAGTGAATCTCTTCCCACACTGATCACAACCAAAAGGCTTCTCTCCTGTGTGTGTTCTCTGGTGTTCAACCAGGTGTCCTGAATGAGATAATATCTTCCTACATTGATCACAGCTATAAGGTTTCTCTCCTGTGTGTATTCTCTGGTGTACTAGAAGTCCTTGTGAATTGGTTAAGCTCATTCCACAGTCTGATCAGTGGTAAGGCTTCTCTCCTGTGTGTATTCTCTTGTGTAAAGCCAGGCTTCCCGACTGAGTGAACCTCTTCCCACACTGATCACAGCTATAAGGTTTCTCTCCTGTGTGTATTCTCTTGTGTGTATTAAGATTTGTTGAAGAGGTGAAACTCTTTCCACAGTCAAAGCAGCAGTGAGGTTTCTTCCCTGTAAGTCTCTGCTGGTGTTTCTTGAGGTGTTCTGATCTGGAGAGACTCTTCTCTGCCTCATCAGCATCATGATGTTGGTTAGCCTCCCCAGATGATAAGCCCCTTCTACTGAGAGAGCGACGGTTAGGGCTGTCCCCTGTGAAACAAAGACAGACAGTTAGGGTTCCTTTTTCATATCGAAGTTAGTTCAAGGCCCAGCTTTCCAAACTCTTGTGATCAGATTTGAGCATATTGGATGGGTTAAAATCATCAATTTAACCAATGAGGTAGGAGTGCTTCTAATGATTCTACATTTTAAGAAGGTTAGTGATTGTATTTAATGGTAATTAAGGACATCTAGGGAGTGTCCCAAAATAAATGTATGTAAGAGCATAAACCCACTCCGTCCCGGTATTTTCCTGCAGTCGACCAGCAGCACAGACACCCTCTTCAGACCCAGCAGTAAGTTACCAGGAGAGGCACGACCTGGGGACCCCAAGAGGGGGAGGGGGGAGGAGGGTTGGAGGGAGGAGGGGGTTGGGATAGGTGATTCCTGTAAATCCCCAAAAGAGGGTAGTGGAGTTCAAGTTAGTACACTAAGGGTAAAACAACACAACAATGGTATGATGAGGTCTTGCATTTAAATGGGGACGGCCACAACGGAGTGGAAACAATGCCCCCTTGCTGTTTAAGACTTAATGGACACCAAATAAATGTTTTCCAAACTCTGCTTCTTCATTCCGGTCCGTTGAACAACAGGAAGTTACCAAACCACAGAAGATGAAAATTGTGGTTTTCAACGATGGGTTTATGATATAGCTTGCAACTTGTAAACGATTACCCATTCCTAAAAGTGAGTACTACTTTCACAGCATGTTAAAAATAATACACATCGTCTGTTTGCTTGCTACACAGATTTGCAGCGCTCAAATATTGTAACTGTATGTAACACGCACGATATGAACCCAGGGCTCCCACGGGAGAAACCAATATCTAGGTAGAGGGCTGCGGGCTCCGACAGAGATCATTGTAGCGCGGTCCGTATTTTTCATGTTGAGGGCGGTCAGACAGAAAACGTTGTGATAAATATACTTGTCCCGCAGATTATTTGGAAACGGTGTCTTTCTGCTGTGTATGCGTTAGCCTAGCTATTGTACTAAAAGCACCTCTGTCAAATTATTCACACACTAGCCTACCAGGCTACCTATGAATGGGCGAATAAATCACGTGGCAGTTATCTTTCCAAGGAAATTCACTTAAATATAATGAGGCTATAGTTTACTACAGTGTCTGTTAATAGAAAGAAGTTGGGGACGCTCAACCAATGTGAGTCAAGGTGAAATCCCAAAATGTGATTATCAAAATAAAGCAAAAGGCGCAATATGGGGAACGAGCATTGAGTCTTCTCCTTCTCAATATATATTAATTATCCATTCATTTGTCTCTGCCTGAAAATATTCCCGCTCCTAAAAGACAGGCTATATCCTACATGCAAAACGTAGGTCAAGAGAAACTGCAACGGACCGCTCATCTTTCTTGCTGCTTCAAGTACCAGTTCAGAGTCATCTCCTCTCCTAGTTGGGCATGCCAGATCAGGTGAGCGTTTGGTCTCAATTAAATACAGCAGTCTTTATATGAATGGACGGAGAAGCACGGCAGTTATCCTCCCAAGGAAATTAACTTCCTAAATATTATTAGGCTATACAGTGCCTATGGAAAGTCTACACCCACTATAACTTTTTCACATTTTGTTGCTTTAAAAAGTGGGATTGAAAGAGATTTGATTATAATTTTTTGTAATTCATCCCCACCTGCAACCCTGTACATGTGACTATTCCCAATAATGACCACCTGCAACCCTGTACATGTGACTATTCCCAATAATGACCACCCGCAACCCTGTACATGTGACTATTCACAATCCTCAATAATGACCACCTGCAACCCTGAACATGTTACTATCAACAATAATCCTGAATAATGACCACCTGCAACCCTGTACATGTGACAATTCGCAATAATCCACAATAATGACCAACCTACAACCCTGTACATGTGACTATTCCCAATAATGACCCCTGCAACCCTGTACATGTGACTATTCCCAATAATGACCACCTGCAACCCTGTACATGTGACTATTCCCAATAATGACCACCCGCAACCCTGTACATGTGACTTTTCCCAATAATGACCACCTGCAACCCTGTACGTGAGTATTCCCAATAATAACCACCTGCAACACTGTACATGTGACTATTCCCAATAATGACCACCTGCAACCCTGTACATTTGACTATTCCCAAAATCAACAATACTGACCACCTGCAACCCTGTACATGTGACTATTCGCAATAATCCCCAATAGTATGACCACCTGCACCACTGTACATTTGGCTATTCACAGTAATCCCCAATAATGACCACCTGCAACGCTGTACATGTGACTATTCGCAATAATCCACAATAATGACCACCTACAACACTGTACATGTGACTATTCACAATAATGATCATCTGCAACCCTGTACATGTGACAATTCGTAATAATCCACAATAATGACCACCTGCAACCGTGTACATGTGACTATTCACAATAATGACCTGCAACCCTGTACTCAGTAAGCTGCTAGTAGAGTAGCCTACAGCCAACTGGCAAGCTGCTAGTGGAGTAGCCTACAGCCAACTGGCAAGCTGCTAGTGGAGTACCCTACAGTCAACTGGTAAGCTGCTAGTAGAGTAGCCTACAGCCAACTGGCAAGCTGCAAGTGGAGTAGCCTACAGCCAACTGGCAAGCTGCTAGTAGAGTAGCCTACAGCCAACTGGCAAGCTGCTAGTAGAGTAGCCTACAGCCAACTGGCAAGCTGCTAGTGGAGTAGCCTACAGCCAACTGGCAAGCTGCAAGTGGAGTAGCCTACAGCCAACTGGTAAACTGCTAGTAGAGTAGCCTACAGCCAACTGGCACAAAACTATGTAAATGTAATACAAACCTAAACTTGTATTACATGTAGCTATTATTCAAATATGCAATTTCTTTGAAATGAGCTAACAGTGGTGATGTTTTCAACAGGATTATTTTTTGCTTTATCCCAAATGGAGAGTCACTGCTATCCCCATTGTGAATATTGCTATTCGGGGGTCTAGGCACACATGGAACGGTGAGGGTATCATGTTACCAACAGGTGCATATTGCTCCAAAAGATCAGAGTCCACCCAAGCACATGCCCACACCAACAAAAACCCCCAGTGATCTCTGGATTGGCCTTAACCCCCCACTTTTTCCCAGGCCACATGCTGTTTCCCTAGGTCAGGGATGTCAGAGACTAATTATAATGTGTCAGTAGGCCTACGCAACAAGTACCAAAAGAACCGATAGATATTAAGCAAATGTCTGCTATCAACAACTTGAGCTATTTGCTATAAAACCATTTTTGTCAGTCATGAATATAACGAATCCATAATGAAACCAGAGTGTGTTGTTGTGTGTTAATAACATTAAGACTACGTTACCAAGCAGGCTATGCGAGGGTGGGGGAGTTGAATAATGCCTTCCGTGGCTACACAAGGATATTGGTAGCTGTAGTATCTGATTATTAAAAGAAGTTCAACCTACGCCCCGGGTTGTCATTAAACAAGGAACAAACATAACATGGTGTCAGATTGGTAGTCGCACTAACTCTGAAAATGTACGCAAACATTCAACAAGTCAATAGACGTGAGTAGTCGAAGACGCTAGCTAGCAAAAACGTGACAGCAGAGAGAACGAGATGCATTGGAATCTGTTGACGAGCAACCTACCGAAGTAAGAGAAATTGAAACTGTACCTGTTCCCCAAGTGTTTCCTGTCATGGATAGGCTAAGTCCTCCTACTCCTATGCAGTTAAGAGGCAATCTAACCGACAATTGGAAACGTTTCAAGCAGAGATTCCATGTCTACCAGCAGCCAGTAGAGCAGGGGGAGATGACTAATTGAAAGCTTCCATTGTTCTGTATGTTATTGGAGAGAATGCATTGGACATACAGTGCACTCACAGTATGCAGACCCCTTGACTTTTTCCACATTGTTATGTTACAGTCTTATTCTAAAATGGATGTAAAAAATAATATACATATTAATCTACACAGAAACACCCCATAATGACAAAGTGAAAACAGGTTTTTAAAACTGTTTGCAAATGTATAAGAAAAATTTAAAAAACAGAATTTAAATAAGTATTCAGACCCTTTACTCAGTACTTTGTTGAAGAACCTTTGACAGCGATTACAGCCTAGAGTATTATTGGGTATGACGCTACAAGCTTGGCACACCTGTATTTGGGGAGTTTCTCAAGATCTATCAGGTTGGATGGGGCGTGTTCCTGCACAGCTATTGTCAGGTTTCTCCAGAGATATTTGATCGGGTTCAAGTCCGGGCTCTGGCTGGGCCACTCAAGAACATTCAGAGACTTGTCCCGAAGCCACTCCTGCGTTGTCTTGGCTGTGTGCTTAGGGTCGTTGTCCTGTTGGAAGTTGAACCTTCGCCCCAGTCGGAGGTCCTGAGCGCTCTGGAGCCGGTTTCATCAAGGATCTCTCTGGACTTTGCTCTGTTCATCTTTCCCTCGATCTCCCAGTCCCTGCCGCTGAAAAACATCCCCACAGCATGATGCTGCCACCACTATGCTTCACCGTAGGGATGGTGCCAGGTTTCCTCCAGATGTGACGCTTGGCATTCAGGCCAAAGAGTTCAATCTTGGTTTCATTAGACCAGAGAATCTTGTTTCTCACGGTCAGAGTCCTTTATATGCCTTTTGGCAAAGTCCAAGCGGACTGTCGTGCCCTTTACTGAGGAGTGGTTTCCGTCTGGCCACTCTACCATAAAGGCCTGATTGGTGGAGTGCTGCAGAGATGGTTGTCCTTCTGGAAGGTTTTCCCACCTCCACAGAGGAACTGTGGAGCTCTATCAAAGTGACCATCGGGTTCTTGGTCACCTCCCTGACCAAGGCCCTTCTCCCCTGATTGTAACAAAATCTGGAAAAAGTCAAGGGGTCTGAATACTTTCCGAATCCATCGTTTACAATAGCTTTTGGCTTGACGAGGCAAACGTGACTGACTCTGCACATGGCTAAATTTGAGGAGTATTACATTTTAGTACTATTATTAGTTTAACTGAGGGTGTGACATTTTAGTCATATCTTACTCACACATTTCTTTATCAAGTTTGGACTCACCTACTCATTCAAGGGTTTTTCTTTATTTTGAAAAGGTTTTACATTGTAGAATAATACTGAAGACATCAAAACGTCATACACATTTTACTGGTTGAAAAATGTGACGGTTTAGGTTTACTTTCAAAGTTACATACTACTACGAAGAAGAAAAACATTCAGGCACATCTGGATGGAATTTAGCTAATGTTAACAGTTAGGTAGGTAGCTGATAGTATGATGGATATTACAAAGTGGCTTTGACGGGGCACAACGGCAGCATTGTCGTTCTGGATAACAGCATCTACTAAATGACTAAAAAAAATGTTAAATAAACAACTCGTAGGTATGGAATATTAATTTCTGTTATCACACGCAGCGTAGGACGGCACTCTTGTGGGATGACATCTTGGTAGCTGCGTCCAAGCGGCATTGTACCGATAAGTCGTTGGTAGTGCATTGTACATTATTGTTTGCTTTCCGCGATTGGAAATGCATTGTATTGGCATGAGGAAGTGTTATTACGGTAATTAGCAACTGTTTTGCATTGGATTGTTGGGTATTGTGCATGTAGCTGTGTAGCGTTGTCATAACTTGCTATTTATGAATTGTCCGTGTTTATAAAGCGGTGCAGTAGCCTGTATTCTTGCTGCAAGCTGGCCGTGCGTGGCTGCAAATACATTGAGTTCAATTGTACTATCGATTATTATCAATCCTGTGTTATCAGCAAGCGAAAATAGTTGTGCCCCCTTAGTCATTTCTAATACCCCCTTGCCGAGTTCATCCTGCCGCCGGGCCTGGCTACGAGTAACCAGCTAAACTACACAAATGATTTTCCAAGGACCATTAAATGCGCGCAGTGTAAAAGCAGAAAGTAGGCCACAAAGACCCGTTATAAAAATGATTAAATTAATCTAAACTCACCTGATTCATTGTAGAAACGTGTGTTTATGGTCGATTGCAGAGTTCAGGCGAAGTTAACTAGATGTTTATCTCTAGTCTACGGACCTTTTAGATCAGGGAGGTAGAGGACCGAGACGTTATATTTCAACATGACAAGACAAAATGGAGAATAGAGAACATGTGACTCCACCTTCTCTTCCGTTCGAATGAAAAAAAGGACTTCCGACAAAATACAAATAATACTCCAGCAGGAGGTTTCTGTTTAGCTCATTTTCAAAAGTTACCGTCCGATATCATTTTAACATTCCTCCTTTGTTCAATCATGTTGTCTGGTGTTCTACTCTGCACGGAGCGTAAAGTCACAAGAGAAAAGAGCCAGGCTCCGCCTTCACTTCCGTTCAACTGAAACGTTGGGATTCGGCCAACATACAAATAATACTCCAGTCATAGGAAGAAGCATTCTGCTTTTAGTAACTCATTTTCTCAAGTTAACGCAGTTTCTCTGGACCCCGCAAGGTTGGACTTTGGGCCTCTATATATGAAATAAAATCGAATGTTTCAGCCAGATATCCACTCACAAACCGATCGCTGTACATCGTGCTGAAATAGAGACATGTCTATGCGGCTTCATGCATAATTAATCGATGATAGGGTTCCTGTGGTGCAAGAGAATGTAAAGCTTTGCTTTAGCTAATGGATAAAGGTTTATTGGTAGGCCTCTATTTGGTCGTCATTTTCTCATGTTTACATTTTAGTAATTTAGCAGACGCTCTTATCCAGAAAAACTTACAGTTACTGAGTGCATTTTTTTTGTATATACTGGCCCCCGTGGGAATCAAACCCACAACCCTGGCGTTGCAAACGCCATGCTCTACCAACTGAACTACACGGGGCCTAAAGTTTCACGAAATCTATACACGGTGTCATAATGCTGCAATTTCTTTAGACTGCTGGCTGGTGGCAATAATGTCATTACTTGTTCAGTAATTAAAGCTGGACATTCAAACATTGCAGATTTTAAAATAAATTATCCATGCATACTAATCAGCTACCAATTGATGTTTAAAATAATATACAACTGTCCTGTAGCTGCTACCTGAACCTGCATGTCATGAACCCTCCTCGTGCTCTCGCCCAGCTTGGATAGAACGCTGTTGTGCGTAAAACCAGTCTATTAATGCCAAATAATACTGTCAGCACGCCCTCGAAACATTAGCTTACTAGGGATTGTTTCATTATTCCGTGTACTATCTATAGCTACTGTGCCTTCAGAATTGTGGTCCTCTGTAGCTCAGCTGGTAGAGCACGGTGCTTGTAACGCCAAGGTAGTTGGTTCGATCCCCCGGGACCACCCATACACAAATAATGTATGGATGAAAGTGGCATATTATTATCGAATGGATTCATACCCCTAGACTTACTCCACATGTTGTTGTGTTACAGCCTGAATTCAAAATGAATTAAATTATTTCCCCCCCCCCTTACACAATACCCCATGATGGCTAGGTGAAAACATGTTGTTAAAAATGCTAATCTATTGAAATACAGAAATATCTCATTTACATACACTACCGGTCAAATGTTTTAGAACACCTACTCATTCAAGGGGTTTTCTTCATTTTTACTATGTTCTACATTGTAGAATAATAGTGAAGAAGTCAAATCTATGAAATAACACATATGGAATCATGTAGTAACCAAAAAAGTGTGTGTGTGTGGGGGGGGGTATACAGAAGATAGCCTTATTTGGTAAAAGACCAAGTCCATATTATGGCAAGAACAGCTCAAATAAGCAAAGAGAAACTACAGTCCATCATTACTTTAAGACATTAAGGTAAGTCACTCCAGAAAATTTCAAGAATTTTTTTAAGTTTCTTCAAGTGCAGTTGCAAAAACCATCAAGCGCTATGATGAAACTGGCTCTCATAACTACCGACACAAGAATGGAAGACCCAGAGTTACTTCTGCTGCAGAGGATACGTTCATTAGAGTTACCAGCCTCAGAAATGGCAGCCCAAATAAATGCTTCACAGAGTTCAAGTAACAGACACATCACAACATCAACTGTTCAGAGAAGACTGTGTGAATCAGGCCTTCATGGTCGAATTGCTGCAAAGAAACCACTACTAAAGGACACCAATAAGAAGAAAAGACTTGCTTGGGCCAAGAAACACAAGCCATGGACATTAGACCGGTGGAAATGGGTCCTTTGGTCTGGAGTCCAAATTTGAGATTTTTGGTTCCAACCGCGGTGTGGGTGAACGGATGATCACATGTGTATTTCCCACCGTAAAGCATGGAGGAGGAGGTGCTTTGCTGGTGACACTGTCTGTGATTTATTTAGAATTCAAGGCACACTTAACCAACATGGCTACCACAGAATTCTGCAGCGATACGCCATCCCATCTGGTTTGGGCTTAGTGGGACTATCATTTGTTTTTCAACAGGACAATGACCCAACACACCGCCAGGCTGTGTAAGGGCTATGTTACCAAGAAGGAGAGTGATGGAGTGCTGCATCAGATGACCTGGCATCCACAATCCCCCGACCTAAAACAAATTGAGATGGTTTCGGATGAGTCGGACCGCAGAGTGAAGGAAAAGCAGCCAACAAGTGCTCAGCTTATGTGGGAACTCCTTCAAGACTGTTGGAAAAGCATGTGCTGTGTCCTAACGTTTGAGTTACTACATGATTCCACATGTGTTATATCATAGTTCTGATGTCTTCACTATTAGTCTACAATGTAGAAAATTGTCAAAATAAAGAAAAACCCTTGAATGAGTAGGTGTTCTAAAACCTTTGAACGGTAGTGTAAGTATTCACACCCGAGTCAATACTTTATAGAATAATTTGTCCCACAGTTGCAAACAAGAGTTTCTAATGGACAAATTCAGATATGTTTATGTTTGAGCCGGGTGTTTGAGTAACTAAACTAGCCAGCTAGCTAACATAGCATCCCTCTGTTTGAGCAGGGTGTTTGCGTAACTAAACTAGCCAGCTAGCTAACATAGCATCCCAGAGGACGTCCTCCGGAAGTTGTCATAATTACTGTGTAAATCTATGGAAGGGAGTTGTGCTATCGTACAGAGTGCTGTTGAGGCTACTGTAGACCTTCATTGCAAAACAGTGTGTTTTAATTAATTATTTAGTGACAGGTGAATATATTTAATACAGTTTTATCTAAAAATTATAACGTTTTCAATGTTTTAACATTTAAAAAAAAAAATGAAATTCACTGAGGAAGATGGTTCTCATTCCTACTCAGAGGAGCCTCCACTGCTAGACAACCATTTTCAGGAATTGCCATAGATTATCAAGTAGAATTAAGTCAAAACTGGAACTCGGCCACTCAGGAACATTCATTATCTTCTTGGTACGCAACTCCTGTCACGATCGTCTGAAGGAGGAGACCAATGCGCAGCGTTGTGAGTGAACATGATGACTTTATTTATCAAAGAAAAAACAACAAAAGACGATACGTGAAGTTCTCTATGACACCGACTGAACATAGCACAAGGAAACAAAAACCCACAAACACAAGGAGAAAAACACACAGAATATATATGGCTCCCAATCAGAGATAACGAGCCGACAGCTGACACTCGTTACCTCCGATTGGGAGTCATTAACCAATCACCACTAAAACACAAACAAAATGAAACTCACCCATCCCCAACACCACCAAATGAAATACACCCTGGCTCTAACACACAGTCCCGGAGCCAGAGTGTGACAGTACCCCCCCCTAAAGGTGCGAACTCCGGGCGCACCAGCCCACAGTCTAGGGGAGGGTCTGGGTGGGCGTCTGTCCACGGTGGCGGTTCTGCCCCTGGTCGTGGTCCCCACCCCACCTTAGTCACCAGCTTCCCTAGCCTCCTCCACAATACCACCCCCCAACTAAACCCCACTGGGTTAAGGGGCGGCACCGGACTAAGGGGCAGCACCGGACTACGGGGCAGTACCGGACTAAGGGGCAGTACCGGACTAAAGGCCAGCACCAGGATAAGGGACAGCACCAGGCTACGGGGCAGTACCGGACTACGGGGCAGTACCGGACTAAGGGGCAGTACCGGACTAAGGGCCAGCACCAGGATAAGGGACAGAACCAGGATAAGGAGCAACACCGAGCTAAGGGGCAAGACCGGACTAAATGGCGGAACCTGGCTGGCTGGCTCTGGCGGATCCTGGCTGGCTGGCGGATCCCGGCTGGACGGCTCTGGCGGATCCCGGCTAGACGGCTCTGGCGGATCCCGGCTGGACGGCTCTGGCGGATCCCGGCTGGACGGCTCTGGCGGATCCCGGCTGGACGGCTCTGGCGGATCCCGGCTGGACGGCTCTGGCGGATCCCGGCTGGACGGCTCTGGCGGATCCCGGCTGGACGGCTCTGGCGGATCCCGGCTGGACGGCTCTGGCGGATCCTGGCTGGACGGCTCATGGCTGGCTGACGGATCTGGCTGCTCATGGCTGGCTGACGGATCTGGCTGCTCATGGCTGGCTGACGGATCTGGCTGCTCATGGCTGGCTGACGGATCTGGCTGCTCATGGCTGGCTGACGGATCTGGCTGCTCATGGCTGGCTGACGGATCTGGCTGCTCATGGCTGGCTGACGGATCTGGCTGCTCATGGCCGACTGACGGATCTGGCTGATCCTGTCTGGCGGAAGGCTCTGGCTGAACCTGTCTGGCAGAAGGCTCTGGCTGATCCTGTCTGGCAGAAGGCTCTGGCTGATCCTGTCTGACAGAAGGCTCTGGCTGATCCTGTCTGGCAGAAAGCTCTGGCTGATCCTGTCTGGCGGAAGGCTCTGGCTGATCCTGTCTGGCGGAAGGCTCTAGCGGCTCCGGTCTGGCGGACGGCTCTGATGGCTCATGGCAGACGGGCGGCTTTGCAGGCTTTGGGCAGACGGGCAGTTCAGGCCCCGTTGGGCAGACGGCAGACTCTGGCCGTCTGAGGCGCATCGTAGGCCTGGTGCGTGGTGCCGGAACAGGAGGTACTGGGCTGAGGACACGCATCTCAGGGCTAGTGCGGGGAGAAGCAACAGGGCATGCTGGGCCCTGGGGACGCACCGTAGGCCTGATGCGTGGTGCCGGAACTGGAGGTACCGGGCTGAGGACACGCATCTCAGGGCTAGTGCGGGAAGCAGCAACAGGGCATGCTTGGCCCTGGGGACGCACCGTAGGCCTGATGCGTGGTGCCGGAACTGGAGGTACCGGGCTGAGGACACGCATCTCAGGGCTAGTGCGGGAAGCAGCAACAGGGCATGCTTGGCCCTGGGGACGCACCGTAGGCCTGATGCGTGGTGCCGGAACTGGAGGTACCGGGCTGAGGACACGCATCTCAGGGCTAGTGCGGGAAGCAGCAACAGGGCATGCTTGGCCCTGGGGACGCACCGTAGGCCTGATGCGTGGTGCCGGAACTGGAGGTACCGGGCTGAGGACACGCATCTCAGGGCTAGTGCGGGGAGTCGGAACAGGGCATGCTGGACCCTGGGGACTCCCATAACGCCTAGTGCGGGGAGCGGAAACAGGGCATGCTGGACCCTGGGCACTCACCTCACGCCTAGTGCGGAGAGCAGGAACAGGCCGGGCTGGGCTGGCGACGCGCACCGTATCCCTGGTGCGAGTGGCCGGAACAGGCCGGGCCGGGCTGGCGAAGCGCACCGTATCCCTGGTGCGTGGAGTAGGAACAGGCCGGGCTGGGCTGGCGACGCGCACCGTATCCCTGGTGCGAGTGGCCGGAACAGGCCGGGCCGGGCTGGCGAAGCGCACCGTATCCCTGGTGCGTGGAGTAGGAACCGGCCGGGCTGAGCTGGCGACGCGCACCGTATCCCTGGTGCGAGTGGCCGGAATAGGCCGGACCGGGCTGGCGTAGCACACCGTGGACCTGGTGCTTGGAGTAGGAACAGGCCGGTCCGTACCGGGAACACACACCACTGGCCTCAACCGAGGATCAGGAACGGGCCGGACCGGACTGGCAACACACATCAGTCTTTCACGCCGTGCCACACACACTTCCCTCCCTCTACTCGCCAATGGCTCCCGTACTCCGTTAGCCTTCTCTCCTTTTCTCCCTGTGGCAGCCTCCTGCTGCCCAGCTGCCCAAGCCATGTGCCCCCCCCAAAACATTTTTTGGGGTTGCCTCCCGTCCTTCCGACGATGGCTCTGCCGACGCCGTTGCTCCTCTCGCCGTCGCCTCTCCACCGTCTCGCTCCATGGTCGGCGATCCATACCATCCAGGATCTCCTCCCAAGTCCAGGACCCTTTACCGTCCAACAGTTCCTCCCATGTCCAGACCCTTTGCTCCTGGACGCGCTGCTTGGTCCTTTTATGGTGGGTTTTTTCTGTCACGATCGTCTGAAGGAGGAGACCAATGCGCAGCGTTGTGAGTGAACATGATGACTTTATTTATCAAAGAAAAAACAACAAAAGACGATACGTGAAGTTCTCTATGACACCGACTGAACATAGCACAAGGAAACAAAAACCCACAAACACAAGGAGAAAAACACACAGAATATATATGGCTCCCAATCAGAGATAACGAGCCGACAGCTGACACTCGTTACCTCCGATTGGGAGTCATTAACCAATCACCACTAAAACACAAACAAAATGAAACTCACCCATCCCCAACACCACCAAATGAAATACACCCTGGCTCTAACACACAGTCCCGGAGCCAGAGTGTGACAACTCCAGCGTAGATTTGGCCTTGTGTTTTAGGTTATTGTCCTGCTGAAAGGTGAATGCATCTCACAATGTCTGGTGGAAAGCAGACTGAACCAGGTTTTCCTCTAGGATTTTTGCCTGTGCTTAGCTCCATTCCATTAATTTTTATCCTGAAAAACTCCCCAGTCCTTAACGATTACAAGCATACCCATAACATGATGCAGCCACCACTAAGCTTGGAAATTTCAAGAGTGGTACTCAGTAATGTGTTGGATTGGATTTGTCCCTAACATAACACTTTGTATTCAGGACAAAAAGTTAATTGCTTTGCCACATTTTTTTGCATTATTACTTTAGTTCCTTGTTTCAAACAGGATGCATGTTTTGGAATAACTTTATTCTGTACAGGCTTCCTTCTTTTCACTCTGTCATTTAGGTTAGTATTGTGGAGTAACTACAATGTTGATCCATTCTCAGTTTTCTCCTATCACAGCCATTAAACTCTGTAACTGTTTAAAAGTCAGCATTCGCCTCATGGTGAAATCCCTGAGCGGTTTCCTTCCTCTCCGGCAACTGAGTTAGGAAGGATGTCTCTATCTTTGTAGAGGCTGGGTATATTGATACACCATCCAAAATGTAATGAATGAAGGGATATTCAATGTCGTCTACCCATAGGTGCCCTTCTTTGCGAGGCATTGGAAAACTTCCCTGGTCTTTGTGGTTGAATCTGTGTTTGAAATTCACTGCTTGACTGAGGGACCGTACAGATAATTGTACAGTATGTCTGGGGTACGGAGATGAGGTAGTCATTCAAAAATCATGTTAAACACTATTATTGCACACAGAGTGAGTCCATGCAACTTATTATGTGACTTGTTGAGAAGATTTTTACTCCTGAACATTCTTAGGCTTGTCATAACAAATAGGTTGAATTCTTATTAACTCAAGACATTTCAGCTTTTCATTTTTAATTAATTTGATCGAAAAACATGATTCCACTTTGACATTTTGGGGTATTGTGTGTATGCCAGTGACTAAATTAATCTCAATTTAATCAATTTTAAATTCAGGGTTGTAACAACAAAATGTGAAAAAGTGGAAGGGGTATAAATACTTTCTGAAGGCACTGTATATACAGTATTTAGCGGCTATTTAGGGCATATAGGCGTTTCATTCTACAACATTTTTATAAATCA